>NC_143016.1:123475733-123775733 GCF_055824585.1 Amblyomma mixtum | reverse complement strand
AGTAAATATCTTAGACGCCCCAGATGTGGCCAGTGCCAGTTGAGTACTTAACAGTTGTCGTGGAGGTTCCTGGGTACCAACACGGATCCCTCTGGTCCTCGCCGGAGCCGCAGAGATGTTGGATTATCTCCCCTTCCATTGGATATACCTCGGGACGGTGAGGCCGAGCAAGCAGCACCCACGGAGAGCCACTGGCAGCGTCACCGCGAACTGCGCACCTTGGCTGGAAGGTCCGATGAAGACGTCGACGAGTGGCTGACTATTTACGACTGGGTCAGTCGGTATAGCCGATGGGATGCTAGAGTTATAGCCAGCGTCGAATTCATTTTGGGAGCGACAGCACTGATTTAATTCGTCAACCATGAAGAGTTTTACAGAAGAGATAAAAAAGTGTCTCAGTGATGGATCTGCCAAAAAGAAATGCCTCGAACAAACGATGCTTCAACAGGCCCAATTACCTGGTGAGATTTGAACCATGTACATCAAAGACATCGTTAAGTTGGGCAGGGTAGTGAATACACTGATGTCTGAAGAAGATGAGGTTCGACACTTGCTTAAAGGGGCCGGAGAAGATGCCTACAACTTCCTTATTAGCAAAGCCAGTTTGAAGTTTACTTCCGACGTCATCAGGCACTGAAGAACGTTCGAGGCCTTGAAGATTCGTCGTATTGTCCCGAAACGTGGGCGCCTGGCCAATGTCACCTCCACCGCCAGCATTGACGTCACTGCTCCAGTGTCGATTGCTGACATGTTTCGCCGAATTGTGCACGAGGAAATCATCCGGCATCAGGACCCTGTGCGCCGTGATGACGCCCAGCAGAACGGTTGCTCATTGCAGGTAGAGCACGCAACACCATCCACTTCTTGGGTTCCAGCTGGCTGTGCGCAGAACTTCGTCGATCTGAGTCCCTGCGATTTACGGTCCGCCTAACAGTCTGTGGGAAGACGGCGCGCCTACACAGGCGACTTCACGCGACAGCAGCCACTACCTGACTACAACCAACGTTCTGGCCCCGCTTGAAAAGCGCCATACGTTGACCGCTAGCTCCTTCTACCTCTGTGTTACGGCTGTGGCATGACCGGACATATATCCCGATATTGCCGCCGACAACGCCCGATGCAACAAGACAACCGCCCGTGGCCGAACACTTCTCTCAGCTCCGATGTTGAAGTTCACCCTTAAGAGAACTTTTCTTGTGTGTCTGATGAGAAGCGGTTGCTCTTTCACAACATCTTTCACAACAGAGTCAACAGAATGTCTTGAGAGCTTCTAATGAATTTTCTTCTCAGTTTCTTCTGTGTTTCTAAAGAAGGTCCGCGGCCGTGCTCATGGTTGGCACTTGATGTGAGAGTTTCTTCTGAATTCTTGCGAAGCGTGTCACTTTTTGCGAAGCATGTCACTGTGTTTCATTTCTCTAGAGACAATCCAGCGCCCATTCTACGTCCTCGTATTCATCAAGTTGTCGACACTGGTTGCGCACCTCCAATACTACAGACGCCTTACCGTGAATCATCGACCGAACGTTAGCTAATAGACCAACAAGTTCATGGCATGTTAAACCGAGGAGTTATCCAGAAATCTTCAAGCCCTTGGGCGGCTCCAGCTATGCTCGTGAAAAACAAAGATAACATGTGGCGATTCTGTGTGGACTATCTTCGCCTAAATGCCATCACTAAAACCATGTGTACCCACTTACACGTACAGACAATGTCATCGACTGTCTTCACTTCGCCTCATACTTTTTCCCGGTTAATTTGAGATCAGGGTACCGGCAAATACCATACACACGACCGACAAAGAAAAGACGGCATTTGTCACACCCGACGGACTGTATGAATTGAACGTTGTGGCTTTTGGACTATGAAATGCACTGTCACATTTCAAAGATTAATGGGCACTATTTTGTGTGGTCTGAAGTGGCAGATTTGTTTTTGTTATTTGCATGATGTTGTGATCCTTGGGAAGACATTGAACGAACATAACAGCGGCCTCGCTTACATCCTCGACCGTATTGAAAAAGCGGGCCTGGTCCATAACTCTAAGCGCTGTCACTTTGGCGAACGCCGAAGAATTGTCCTCGGTCACTTGGTTGATAAGGACGGTGTGCGCAGGATCCCCAGAAAGTTGAGGTTGTCACTAACTTCACAGCGTCGCAGTAAATCAAGGAACCTCGCATTTTTTTAGGGCTATGCTCGCATTTTCGCCGTTTTGTTCCGCGGTTTGTCAACGTCACCTACTCTCTCACCCTCTCACGTGCCTTTTTATAAAAGACGTGCCATTCCACTGACATCGTACGACCCACAAACGAACGGCCTCGTCGAACGCACAAACCACACGCACTGTGCTGACAATGTACGTTGATTCTGACCATAACAGCTGGGATGTCATCCAACCTTTTATTACGTATGCGCACACCACTGCACAACATGAAACAGCTGGTTTCATTCTCAAGTTTAAAACCTACCGCAACCCTCAGGCCTAGGCTTAGCTCAGCGCTGCCTAGCGAGGCAGCGCTACGCGCCTGCTTTGATTCTGCGTCGTCGACGGCCGCTATGCGGGCGCCAGATGTATTGCCCCCTGACGCAGCCTCCACGTCCACGCTATCATATTCAGTGACTACGGGACTCCAGCCTGCTCAGCCTTCCGCTGCAACCACACTAGCCTGTGCTATGTACTGCTCCACCGCCTCCGTGCCTGTGGCACTCCCTCAAGAAAGCCTGCCCATGACACCTTGTCAGTATTCCCATCAAGGGCAGACACCAGCGTCTGAGCCCCTGCCGCCTCCACTGATGCTTCCCGTGAGTCAAGCCTCGCTTCCACCTGCTGCTCACTCTTTCCGCGTCACCGTCAAACCCACATTGTGCTTTGATATGACTCCTATCCCTGACCTTATGTTCAAGGCATATTTGACCACGTTCTTGTCCCTTCGAACTACTCCGGATTTGTCGTTCATCGCCCATCGAACACAGTCACGGTAAACTTGCTATCCTTGGCGGACGCCCAGAAATGTGCGCAGTAACGCAGATCTCCCTGGGAAACAGCTAGCATGTCGCGGTGCAAATATATTTTGTATCTAGCCCTGACACCCTCCGCTGCATGGTTTATAATGTCGACAGCACAAGTCCACTCAGAGGACGTCAGCGCAAACATTCGCTGTAAAACACATGTAGAACAGCAAGCACGGCCTATGGGGCGACGAGGATCATACCTGCTCGTTCTGCAAGGCCCACTGACTCCGCCGGAGTACCTTATCTACTACGGTGGGATCATCAAACCACAGCCCTTTCGACCTCCTCGAATTTTTTGTTATGATTGCCACAAAGAAGGACATATGCAAAATACCTGTCCTAATCCTACTGTTGCATGTGGTCGACATGAATGAACCAACAGTTCTTGTGCCCTTTGCAAATGACCGGAAAATGACATTCGCTCCCCCTCTTGTCAAAAGAAGAAGCGAGTGACGAAGATGCACGAGCCATCTGTAAAAATAAATAGTCGTACAAGCACTCTCTTTGCTGCTCTCGCATATGATGAGAATGACTTCCTGAACTTCTTTTAACTGACTCCGCTCCACCTGTCTTCTCCGCACCCGTCTTCTGAGCATCATCCATAAGCACAAGCGGCTCACCTTCGTGGATCAAATGGTACACCAACACAACCAGTGCATCCCTCACACGTGGTCCTCACTGATGAAGACACAGCTTAAGAAAAAAAACGCCATCGCAGAGGCTCGCCGCCATCTAGACGAACTCACCAAGCGCCGAGAACAGCGTCGTTCTCACTCCTCTCGAAGAATACTGATCACTCGGAAGCAATCGCCCGGATCAGATGCCGACCACCCGTTAACCGTGACTACCCCGACAGTGGATAAACTACCAGTGCTCATGAAGCAGTTTACCTTTTTCATCGTAGAAGCTCTTGGGCCTCACCATGTATAGCGCTTCATCTATGGGGGTTCAGTGGAACTCTCGAGGTTTTTGTAATAAGGCCTCTGAGGCAAACATCCGCCTTCGCGACGCGCATAATTCGACGGGCACGAGCATAATTCACTTCCACGTCTTCCAGGATTCTGCGCATACCATTCACCATGTATCCCTGATCGCCGTTGCATCGCTCAGCCCAGGCAAATCTGCTCATTCACAGCTCAGTTCCGCAAACTCCGCTAGACCTTTCACGGTGGTGGGACACACGTCAAGAGGTCGTCGCCCTTCTTGTTAAACATGCACGCACCCCTCTTATTCTAGTTTATTTTTTATGGCCATCCTGGCTCCGCATCTCTCAATCTTGGATGGGTTCGTTTTGTCCATTCTACCAACCCGGGTATCCCTATACTAGCTGATGGGGACTTCAATGGAGCACACACTTTGTGGGGTTACTCATCAGATTCCTCAAGGGGCGCAAAAATCCAAGGTAGCTTTTCAGATAATTCCTTTTAACTTTTAAACAACCTCAATACCTCTACCCGCCCACGAGGTGGCCCATATTCAACTGACTTGACTTGGTGGTTAGGCTCCGTTAACCCTCGTTGGGCTCTTGATTCATATATTTTAGGCAGTGATCACAGCCCTATTTTTACCTCCCTTACTCCTTGGCGTCTATGCAAAACACGCTGCAGCGTACGCATAACATCACGGGATTCTATAAGCGCTGAAAATAGTTTATCTACGTTCAATCCGTCTTCAGCACTCTCTATTCTCTCTGCTGTTCTCGCAACTCACACAATTGCCATTACTGTGAATGAAGATGACCCAAACCCGGACATACACCTCCTGAATCTGTGGGCTTGTCGACACCAGGCCAATCATTATGCTCCTCGTCACCCCGAGGGCCCGTCGGTTCTTCCCTCTCTTCACCGAGCTACCGCACGTGCGCGGCGTTATGCAAAGCGACTAGGCAGGCAAAGCTGGCCTTCATGGTGTGCCCACCTATTCTATACGCAGGGCAATCTACATGTTTGTACAGCGTTTCACGCCATGGAGTGCGCTTCTCCAGGTTGCAGATTACACAGAAAGCATTTGTCTCGCACTGAATGTCGATGAGGACACATTTCCACAACAAGAAGCCTGTCCGTTTTTTCCGCACCATGACTGCCCCTCTACATCTCCTTGTGATTGATCGGGTACAGAACCTTTTGATGAGATTACTTCCGACCTAACCATGGCACAGGGGCTGGCCTCCAATGAACGCCTCAAACTACCACTTCTCCCGAACACGACGGCATACCTAACTCTTTATTTTGTAACTTGGAAGGGACTGCTTTACGAACCTTACTTCATATTTTCAACAAACAGTGGCATTGGCACCATGCCTGAAGAGTGGAAGACTTCTGTTGTGGTCATAGTACCCAAACCAGGTCAGCCTCCAGTATCTCTCTCGGCGCTTCGTCCCATTCTTCTCACGCCTACCATCTGTCTACCAAGAAATGACGCCGTCTACCAAGGCTGGACGCTGGGCCTCTTACTCGGCAGTGCAGGCGACAGACGACGCGGAAGCTTAATCTTGACTTATTTCAAAGGTTTTAACTCTTACAAATCTGTTGCGACTCCTTTTTCGCAAATTGTTTCCGTTTCCCCTGTTGCCAAACTGTTTCCAAACATCTTTCTCTGTTGCGCATTTGTAACGGCATTGTTTGTGGCCCTGGGAACTGATATAGCTAACACTAGGAGCGAGATTCTGAAAGAAAAGAGAGTGCAGGATAGTCCTGGATCACGGGTAGAAAGACATTGACTTTCAGAAAGAGTGCGATGACTTCGAGAAAGAGAATACTGCTCTCAAAGCACTGCATGATATGATGGCACGTGAGCTTCAAGTGCACAAAAAGATGGCAAATGAGAACTCAACGCGGGTCACTCCATAAGATCAACGCTCCAGAAGCAAAATGAGATTAAAGTCATTCGCCATGAGCGAAACGATAACTTAACTGATGTCCTCGCTTAAGTTGGCAACATAATTAGGGAGCCAAGAAAGAGGATGTTTAAGTCTGCCACCGCGTTCCGACACGGAGCCCTGCAGGCGCAGAGAGCAAAGAAGCTGGTAGTGATGAAGAAAAGCACCAGAAAAGTCTTAGGACAACTCACTCGAACTCTGTGGTAGTCTTCAACAGTCGCGCGAATCGCGATGCCGTTCTTGGATAGGCGAAAAAAAAAGTGTGGATAGAATATTAACTTGGGCTTTGTTGTGAAGCCGGCGCTTCAATTAAATGGCGACCCGTTCCCGGAAATGAAAAAGGACTTAGCACGACAGTACAAAAAAAAAACGAAAAATGAGCTGCCATTTCGCATTGATCAATGATGATAAATTGTACTGGCGGAAAACCGAAGCAGCTTGTGTGATGTTTCTGGCACCGAACTGGTAGCGAAGTCGTCTTAGAAGGGATGCACACCGGGACCACCTTCCGACAGAACGTGACCTAAAAAGTTTTTCACCTACGCATTGTTTTTATCATGACTACCACCAAGGATATCGCTCACCTATCTGGTAAATATTATCTCGCCATTCTGCACTGTAATGCACAAAGTGCGCGGAAAAAAGAGCGGAAACTAAACACATTAGTGCGGAAGCACTATTCAAATGGTTTGGTTTGGTTCATGGGGTTCTACGTCTCAAAGCGACTCAGGTTATGGGGGATGCCGTAGTGGAGTAATGAGGAGAATTTCGAGCACCTGGGGTTGTTTAACGTGCACTGATATCGCTCAGCACACTAACTTATAGCAGTTAGCCGCTTTCGTAATGCGGCCACCTGGCCACAATCGAACCCGTGTCTTACGGGCCAGCAGCCCCGAACCATAACCACTGAGCCACCGCGGTGGCACCTATTCCAATGGGTAAGCCTCGAGCAACATCTTGCTATATTTTTTGGTTTGTTCCAAAGGGGTTTCTGGCATTTGTGGGTTTCTGCCAAGTGAAATAATAAATAAAAAATAGAATGGGAACGACCAGCAGCCGTTCAAGCGGTGGGATGAAGAGGTCTATGAAGTGCCGTTCTGGTTCCTGAGTGACTCTTGGGAGTGTGCCTGTCGTGGCGTTCTTCGACCAATGACCACCAACCTGTGCTTTGAAGACGCACCTTTACATTTGGTGGATGTGTCTCGATCCCCCTTCCGGTCCTCAGCCTGGAACTTCGGAGCGAAATGCTACTCGCCCCGGCCACCATGCCAGACGGTCCAACCAAACCATCGCTGCCTATCCCTGTCACCATCCTCTGTTCCATGGTGCAACGCCAGAGCGACCCTTCTCCATTCAGTGGTATGGACGACCATGACGTCAACGACTGGCTAGCCTGATACAAGCACGTCAGCATTTAAAATCGGTGGGTCGGTTCCATCAAGTTGAGAAACGTCCTCTCCTACCTCACAGACATTGCCAGCGTATGGTTTCGTAACCATAGAGCCGGCCTTCCCACCTGGTCTTCATTTAAGACGAGCTTCGCCGACGTTTTCGGCCGTCCCGTCGTGCGGAAACTCCGCGCTGAACAATTTCTCCATGGTCGAGCTCAGCTACCGACCGAAACTTGCAAGAGCTATATTGACGACATCGTTGATTTATGCAAGCGCGTCAACCCTGCTATGTCCGCGACAGACAAAGTTAACACCATTCTTAAAGGGATCCCCTATGACGCTTTTCAAATCCTCTTGGTGAAGAACCCTACCTCCGACAGTACCGTCATACTGCTGTGCCAAAGCTTTGACGAGTTCCGCAAGCAACGCGCTTCTACGCGGCAGTCTGGTGCCAGTCTTGCTGGCTTGGCCCTTGGTCTCTCGTCTTCGGAGCGATCCCTGTTCATGGAGAAAATTCATACACGAGGAAGTCGCCCGCCAGCTTTCTCTTCTGCATCATCCTCCACTTCCCTACGACCCGCTTAGTCTGAGCGAGCCGTGACATTCTGGTAGAGGTGCCTTGTTATGCAACGCCATTTCCTACCTCAAGCTTCGCAGAGTCTCATTCTCAGCCTAGGCGGCCACCCCTCTGCTAAGGAGGCCGAGATATGTGCTAGCCAGTGAATTCAAGGACTCGGGTCCGAATTCGCCCTCTTGCGGCACCTTACCACAAGTTCGTGCCGGCCTGCACATGGCTCGATATACCGTGAGCCTAGGCCAGCAGAGAGATTCTTCGCCCGTGCCTGCTGTGGTTTACCTCGCCGTCACTCCGACTTCAGCTGTCCCGTTCAGTGGCGAGGCCTCCGAAGACATCGACGATTGGCTTCACCACTATGAACGCGTGGCCCGTCACAACGGCTGGACTGCTGAACATTGCCTGCAGAGCTTGTATTTCTCTCTTTAGGGCTCTGAATGTCACTTGTACGAAAACCACGAGCACAACCCTTACATCGTGGTAAACCTGCAAGACACAGCTGCGAAACAATTTTGCTAACCAGCATCACCGACAACGCACAGAAGACTTCCTGCAAACCAGGTTCCAAGGCCCCGATGAAACCGTCACTAGTTTCGTCGAAGACGTGGTGCGGCTTAGTGACCGAGCCGACCCCCCAGCCACTGACGAAAATAAGGTGCGCATTCTTATGCAAGGAGTACAGTGCGACATTTTCGGCGGTCTCATTCGAGATCCTACCACAACCATGGCCAGGTTTATATCCGAGGCGACTAACATCGAGCGCGCCCTTGCAGCCTGAGCAGGTCATTATCGTCGGCTTGATGGAGTTTCTAATGCTTCCAATCTTTTCGCTGACCACGCAGCGGCTTACCCCGTCAACGCCATGCACCTACGCCAGGTCATAAGCGCAGTTGTTATGGAGGAACTTCTGCCGCCCACCGATGGCACATCTTCGTCCCCCCTTCACAGAGGTCGTCCGAGAAGAAGTGCAACATGCACTTTTTCTTCGCTGCGCCGTCACTCCTCCTCCTTTACAGCCCACCGTCACATACGCCTCCGTCGTCCGTCGCCGCCACCAGTCGACCGCCCGTCCCCCACTCCACAGACACTACCACCTCCTGCGCCTGCCTCCACCCCTCGTTTCCAACAGCGTGGACCAAGCAAGGTCGACGCGTGGAGGAACGCCAATGACCGTCCTCTATATTTACCTGCTGGGAAGCCGGCCACATCTATCACCACTGCCCTTATCGAGAGCTCGGTCTCCGCGGATTCCGGCGAGATGCGCCCCGCCCCAGGTACGACGAGCACCCCCGTGAAATTGAGGAATTTCTGCGCCATCCTCCCCCCATCTAAGCAGCCATCTAGTCGTGCGTTTCGCTCGCCGCGCCGGCTCAATTCCTCTCTTCGCGAGCACCGCGGTAGCATTTCTCCTCTTCGTGAGAACTAACCCCGGCGACGCCTGCAGGCGGCGTCGCTGACCACGAATCTGTAAACGAGCCTCCACATACGACGTCCCGCTCCCTTTCACCTACCGACGAACTTTCCGCCGATCCTATAGCCGCCTCTGCTCGCCTGGTGCGCAATAACCTTCACGTGCTTATCGACGGCTCCTCCACGACGGCCCTCGTCGACACCGGAGCCAGCGATTTCGTTGTGAGTGGGGAACATTGCACCTCAACACTGTGCTCAGGCGAGAGACGAGCTCCTCGCTCTGCTGGGTGAGTTCCACGACTGCTTCTATACGTCAGAAGGGGTCGCCAGACGCCAATTGCAAAGCACAGAATAACTACTTACGACGCTGTCCATCCTCTTCGTCAGTCACCTTATCAGGTTTCATTAAAAAAAAACGTGAAACCATACATCACCAAGTTCGCGAAAGGTTGGCCGATGACATTATTCAACCATATCACAGCCAGTCGGCTGCTCCGGTGGTGCTGGTGAAGAAAAAAGACGCTACTCCTCGCTTTTGTGTTGACTACCGGCGCTTCAACCGAGTCATGAACGAGGATGTAAACCATATCACAGCCAGTCGGCTGCTCCGGTGGTGCTCCATAGACCTTGAAAGCGGGTATTGGCAGACAGAGGCGCATAAACGCGACAGAGAGGACTGCTTTCATCATTCAGGATGAACTGTATGAGTTCAAGGTGATGCCCTTCGGACTCTGTACAGCTCCAGCGGCCTTCCAGCGCGTTTTGGGCACCATGCACACCGGCCTCAAATAGCAAACATGCCTTGTCTACCTTGATGATGTCATTTTTTCGAGCACATTTCATGGACATCTTGTTCGCCTAAAAGCGGTCCTGCAGGCTATCAGAAACGCCGACCTCACCCTAAAGCATACGAAGTGCCTGTTTCCCTATGACGAACTAAATTTCTTTGTCACGTCGTTAGTCACAAAGGTGTCCGTCCTGACCCCCGCAAAACAGTGGCCGTCGCTTTCTTCCCGAAGCCGTCGGACAAGAACGCCGTGCGGAGGTTCCTGTGCTTCTGTGCTTACTACAGACGCTTTGTTGCCAACTTTTCGGACATCACCGCGCCGCTTACTCGCCTGACGAAGGTCAGTCCCCTTCCATTGGTCTGACGAAGAGCAGCTTGCATTTGACCATCTAAAACGGCGCCTGCCGGCTTCCCCTATACTAGGCCATTTTGATCAGGACGCCGCGACTGAGCTACACAGTGAAGCTAGTAACACGGGCCTCGGGGCGGTCTCGATCCAGTACCAGAACGGCGACGAACATGTCATCGCATACACCAGTCGTGTTTCGTTGAAGGGGGAAACCAATTACACGGCCATCGAAAAAGAATGCCTCGCCGTAATTTGGGCGGTTACAAGTTTCGACCCTATCTGCATGGACGCCAATTCTAGGTGGTCACAGACCACCACTCTCCGAGTTGGCTGACTAATCTAAGGGACCCTGCTGGCCGACTTGCGCAGTAAGCCCTTCGACTGCAAGAATTCGACGCTACGATAGCCTATAAGTATTTAAGTCTATAAGTATGTAAGTCTATAAGTATAGACTATAAGTATAAGATAGTCTATAAGTATATATAAGAATATTAAAATTGAGACGGCATAGGGACAGACTGAAATATATGTACCTACTATATCATGATATGCAGGGAATAGATAAGGATGTGTACATTAATTTAGTTTCTAAGCGCCCAACAAGATATAATCACTCGAAAAAATTACAAGAATTTTCTTGCAGGAGTAACGTGTTTAAAAACTCGTTTTTTCCACAGACAGTAAGTGAGTGGAATGCGCTCACCTCGAGTACAGTGGAATGCCCGACGGTCCAGTCATTCTGCGGCATGCTTAACAGTATTCAGACAAAATAGCAATACCATCGTGTCGTTATACGCGATGCCTTAAGTGCTTCATATGCATGATTGTTTTCATTGCCTGTATATTTCTTTTCTTGCTCAAGTGATTGAGCATGCGTGGTTGTGTCGTGCTGCGCTGTACGCACGTTGTTGTTTTATCGCGCTTTACTTTTCGTTATTACTGCTTGATTTCGTCTCTCCTTCTCACTTGAATTCTTGTGATGCTTTTATTTATGTTTTGTGCATTTCTTTGATTTATTATTGATATGCCCACTCCAGCCTAAGGCCTCAAACTGAGGCCGGCAGTATCCTGTAAATAAATAAATAAATAAGTCTGGTCGCAGACACACTGATGCTGACTGCCTCTCCCGTGCTCCCGTCGAATTCACGCCTACTGATACGGACGACGAATATGACATCTTCCTAGGAGCTCTAAGAACCGTAGGTATGAACCCGAACTTCGCGACGTGATCTCACATTTGGAGGGTCAAGGAGGCGTAGTTCACCGTCCTTTTGTACGCATAGCCCATAATTTGTGCCTTCGAGACAAGGACGTTCTTTATAAGAACTTTGCCTTGAGCCCGAGGATCATGGCTTTTGATTGTGCCCACTGATCTAAGTGACGGAATCATAGAAGCGTCTAATAATGACCCCTCCTCGGGACACTTGGAGTTCAGTCTAACGCTCGCGCAAATACGTTCGAAGTACTACTAGCCAGAACTCGGAAAGACCGTTCGCCATTACACCAGGACCTGCCGCGAGTGTCAACGGCGCAAGACTCCACCCATGAAGCCTGCGGGACTCCTACACCCTATCATGCCACCGCTCAGTCTGTTCCAGCAGTCGATATGGACCCACTCGGACTTTTACCTAAGCCGCAATCGGGGAACCTCTGGATCGCTGTTGCGGTAGGGTGTCTCACGCAGTAGTCGAATCACGCGCTCTGCCGTCATCAACGCCTTGGGATGTGGCACGTTCTTCGACACGGTGCCCCAGAGGTCCTTATCACTGATCGTTGTGCCGCATTTATGTCCCAACTTCTGTCGCAGATACTGAGCTTAAGCCACACCACCCACCTCAAAACTACCGGATACCAGCCGAAAACAAACGGGCTGACTGAGGGCCTTAACAAGTCCTTGGCTCACATGCTCTCAATGTATCTCGACATCGAGCACCGAACCTTGGACGAGGTGTTACCGTACGTCACTTTTGCGTACAGCACTGCGGTTGAAGAAACTACCAGATTTTGATTATTTCGCCTGGTACGCGGCCGGCAAGTCATTACCATGCTCAACACTATGCTGCCCCATCATCCAGACGTCTACACCGACGCCGATGCTGAACTAGTAGCCCAACTTGCAGAAGAAGTCGGGCAGTTGGCACGCCTTCGCATCCAAGCCCGGCAGCAAGTCGATGCTAGACGCTAGAACCAAAAGCATCGGGATGTTCAGTTCAATCCTGGTGATAGAGTGTGAGAGCGGACTTTCATTCGACGCCGTGGTCTTAGCGAGAAGCCACTGAAACGATACTCTGGCCCGTACTAGGTAATTCGCCGCATAGGCGAGTGAAACTCGAAGTGCTGCCGATCCTAACGCGGGCGCCCCGCTGCCCGCCTGCCTCCGAAGTTGTTCACGTCGCTCGTC
Source organism: Amblyomma mixtum (assembly GCF_055824585.1). NCBI lineage: Eukaryota > Metazoa > Arthropoda > Arachnida > Ixodida > Ixodidae > Amblyomma > Amblyomma mixtum. The sequence goes on along the minus strand of NC_143016.1, from coordinate 123,762,934 downwards.
CCAAAACGTACTGTGATATCTCTCGGAGCAGGTCGCCGAACTCTTCGCGCATTACACGTTTTTCAGCCTTAATTTTGCCTCGCTGCGCATCGGGAAGATGCGCCTTTTGGAAGGGGAACAGTGCCATGGCTGTTATTCGTTCTCTCTTGATTTGCACTCCACGATATTAATCTTGTTGAACAACGTAACACAGCAATGAAATCCTTAGAGGAATAGTCGAGAATACATGTAAATGCAATGAATATTAATGTAAGCAAAACAAAAGCAATTATATTAAGGCTGAAAAACAAGCACATACCTCCGCATCAAGATGTTATAATAAACTCACGCTGCATCGATTTAGTTGAGAATTTTAAATGTCTGGGGGCCATCTCTTCCCCAAACATGTCCTGGGAAAATCACGTGAAGCATGTTCTAAGCAAAATAAGTCAAATAACTGGTGTAATAAGTCGTTTAAGATATATCCTTCCAACATGCATCAAACGTTTGCTTTATCATTCACTCTTCCAATCACGCTTGAGCTATTTTCAATTAGTATGGGGAAACACAACATCCACTAATATAGAACACATCCATCTGTTAAAGAAAACGTAACTCTAACACACATATAATGCTTCTGTAATGACGAAGTGCCCGCGCTGCAGCGGGACTGCTCTCGGCGAGCGCGTGCTTCCTTTTGGTGCTGTTGGAACCGCTGACTGTCGGTGAACGCCGTTCCGCGCTTATTGCTTTGTGCCGCGCTGTGTTTTGTATTCTGTGCCCGAAAAACCCATTACAAGTGGTGGAGGTGGACTCTGATCCCTTCCTGGAGCTGAGAAACGGCACCGTTACCAACCAAATGCCGAGAGAGACAGCACCGCCACCACCGCCGCCGCCATCGGTACCGCCAGCACCTGTTATGTGCCCTGGCATGCCTCGGCAGCGGGACCCAACTGTCTTCAGCGGCACCGGTGACAATGATGTGGAAGATTGGCTGGCGTCTTACGAGCGGGTAAGCACGCACAACCGCTGGGACGATACCATGAAGCTCAATAACGTCATATTCTACCTCACTGACGTCGCCAACCTCTGGTTCCGCAACCATGATGCGGACATCACCGCCTGGTCGGCTTTCAAAACGATCTTACAAAGCGTTACAGTTGCGTCAAAAAATAGGTTCTGTTCATGCTTCCTTTATTTCTTTAGTATTACTGCTAGGTTTTTTCTTTCTTTTTTTTAAGCTTTGCTGGTATGGTGCTATGCTGTCTGCATATTTTTCCTGTACAACTTATATCTATTTTTGGGGAGGCGAGAGCTCGTCAAGCTACACCCCTAGCTTTTTCTCTCTGCCTCCCTCATCCTTGTGATGGAAAATAAAGGCATTATTATTATTGTTATTATTATTATTATTATTATTATTATTATTATTATTATTAACTTCGTCGAGGTATTTGGCCGTCCTGGTGTGCGCAAGCTCCGCGCTGAACAGCGCTTGCGAGAGCGGGCGCAGCAGCCGGGTGAGACGTTCACCAGCAACGTGGAAGTCGTGGTGGACCTGTGCAAGCGCGTGAACGCTGAAATGTCTGAGGCCGATAAAATCAGGCACATTATGAAAGGCATCGACGAGGACGCCTTTCAAATGTTTCCTGCCAGGCAGCCGGACACCGTTACCTCTGTCATCAGCTTGTGCCAGAGCTACGAGGAGCTCTGCAAGCAACGCGTCCTCGCTCGTCGCCCTATACGACAGGCTGAGGCACTATCCGTTGATATTGTGGTCTCTGGAGAGCCCCAGTTGATGCAGGAAGTGAAACGGTTTAAACGTGAAGAAGTTGCACGTCAACTCGCGCTCGTACATAGGGCTCCAGCTCTGTCACCAGCACTTCCGCCGGCCTTTCAGATGAACATCCAGGCACAGGTCGCAGACGCCCTGCATATCGCGGATGCCGTGCCACCCGTCCCTGAACAGGCAGTGGCTGCCCCGCTTACCTACGCCGCCGTCCTGTCCTGCCCGGCTCCTCATCCCTCGGGGAATTTCTCAGACGCCACAGCAGCTCCCCCGCCTTTGGCACCGCGACCTGTTCGTTCGTATCGGGTTCCCGCTTCACCATCGTTGCTGCCCATGGCGCCAGCCCCCCTTCCCTACGGTCGCCCTTGGCGCACTCGAGACAACAGGTCCATTTGTTTTACCTTTTGCATTACCGGACATGTCGCTCGCTACTGCCGCCATCATACCTATCCGCCTACTGACGTCATGACGCCATCAGCATACGGACCTTACACGCAGCACTACCGCATGCAGCCTAGTTCGCCACCATCTTCGTTCACAACTGACAACTAGTCCGCAACGCCGCACCGCTCCCATTCTCCGCGGCGCCGTTCCATCTCCCCGATGCGACGCCGCGTCAGCCCCAATGAAGCGGAAAACTAGTGAGCGCAGTTCCCGACGTAAGAGCTGCGCCTTCGGCGAACTTTACAAGGCCTCTGGCGCCCCCCGCCAATGTCATTGATGTAGTAGTAGATGGTGTTGTGACGTGTGCCTTGATTGACACCGGAGCAGCCGTATCTGTTATGGACGCGAAATTTTGCCGCCGCATCAAGAAAGTTCTGACACCATTTCCTGATATTTTGCTCCGTACTGATGACGCCCAGCTAATTCAGCCGCTTGCCGCTTGCACTGCACGAGTTGCTATTCAAGACGTCATCTACGCAATTGAGTTCGTGGTACTGTACTCCTGCTCGCATGACGTGATTTTTGGGTGGGACTTTCTGTCGGAACACTCTGTTGTCGTCGACTGCGCCCGTACTGAAGACACTCTCTGTCCTACCCGACGACTCCAGAGCCGAAACCTCCGAGTACCCGGACAAGCTTCTTTCTCATGATGTCGAACTTCCTGCTGCCTCGTCCGTAGTAGTCTCCCTGTCCTGTGTCTCTCCAGCCGACCCACCCGACACGCCTGTACTCTTTAGTCCCTAGGAATTGTTCGTTCGTCGCAGAAACGTACCGCTTCCCTTCGCTGTCCTCACGGTGACCTCCGGAACAGCAACCATGCTCATCAGCAATCATCTACCCTCTCCTTTAACTCTGCTTCGTGGTGAATGCGTTGGCTACATAGCATCGGCTGAACTCCTACAAGTCGTCGACGACGTCGAGGCCGCTTCTACACCGTCGGTCGATGCTCTCACCTTGGCTCCACCGTCACGCCGACCACCCTCTGATGTCATGTACAGTGCCACCGATCGAGACCTTCATTCGGCGTGCCGTGACCAGCTGTTCGCCCTTTTGTGCGAATTTAGTTCGTCTTTTGATGCGTGCTAAACTCCACTCGGCCGTGCCTCCGCTGTTACACATACCATCGATACTGGCACCCATCCTCCCCTACCATCCTGATGCCTCTGACTGCTCGCCTGCTTCTGGAATAGCCCAGTGTGCCGAAGAATGCCGCCAACTAGACCGATCTCTCACGTGCCCAGATCAACATCTTCAGAAAGAACGCCGTGATTCAGGTCAACCCTTTACCCCCCTACCTGCCGGCTCTCTTGTTTGGCTCTGGGTCCCTTCTGGTCCTACTGGCCTGTCGTCCAAGTTCTTCACCAAATATCACGGCCCCTACCGTGTTGTCTGCCAGAGTTCCCCCGTGAACTATGTTGTGGAACCGTTGACACCCTCCTCTGACCACCGCCGCCGTGGCCGTGAAACCGTTCACATCAGCCGTCTCAAGCCTTACCACGAACCAGTGATGTGTACCACGCCGTGAGTCGCCAGGATGGCTCCTCCTTTGCCGGGGGTCATTGTAATGACGAAGAAGTGCCCGCGCGGCAGCGGGACTGCTCTCGACGAGCGCGTGCTTCCTGTTGGTGCAGTTGGAACCGCTCATGGTCGGTGAACGTCGTTCCGCGCTTATTGCTTTGTGCCGCGCTGTGTTTTGTGTTCTCTGCCCGAAAAACCAATTACACTTCTTATACTGCTTCCACATCAACTTTCTTTAACAACTCTGGTGTAATTCCAGCTCACAATCTCTATAGATATCGCTCAAGTCATGTATATAAACAAGAAATCCACAGGAATATCAACAATATACGTAACCTATCCCAATTACAGGACAGAACTTCAAGTTACACTACATGACACTTCGAGGTTTGGTCAGTACCGATGTCACGTTCAAGTTACGGGAAACAGTGCCTTAAGTACACTACGCCGGCGCTTTTGAATTATTATAATTCGGTTCGTTTTAACCTCTTCACAGCAACCTATAAGGATCTCCGGCAGATGTATTTGGTTTCTATGTAATGTTGTCTAGCCTTGCTGTTGGTTTCTCTTCCATTTGTAGCAGTAAGTTCGCGGTTGTTTTCTGTTTTTTTTTGTTTTCTGTTTTCGTTTAATATGAGTACTATATCTGCTTCATATTAAATATGTATGTATATGTTTGGGTATCAAGAATATGTTTGCTTATGTGATGTTGCCCCTGTGCCGCAGTAAGGGATTGTGGACCCATCAAGCTGTCCAATGACAGCTTTTTTTCTACAACTCCCCATCTGTATTTGATGGCAAATAAAAGATTTCATTTCGTTTCCTCAAGCATCCTCCATACTCAACCCGCGGGGTGCCGATCGACGGCAAACAGGAAGAAGCTCGAAGGGACTTATTCCTGAGCCTGGCCGCGACCGCTTGGCCTGTCTCTGGAGCCTGCTTCTGGGGTCCTGGCCCTCCAGTTTCGCTACGAGCCGCTTCCTCTGAACGACCCGGGACAGTATTACAATGACTAGGTACAAGGAATAGGTACAAGTGCCGCGCATAGCTGGGCAATCGCGCAGGCCTGCAGGTTGGCTGACAACTGTGCTGCTATCCATCATGTTGCCGTCTGCTACAGCTAACATGCGCGGCAGTTATTTTTTGTTGCTTCGTTTTCCGTCCATGTGTGTTTGTGGTGTTCTTTCTGTTCGGCTGCCCTTCTTTATTTTCTACTTACCTCCCTCCCTAACTTTGTATGGTTTTGGTCCGCCAGCTAGTGATCGGGCCGCATTAGAGCGCAGCGCACGCCGCAGCTATGCCACCGTGCACAGAAAGTTGCCACACCGACGTCCTGTATTGTGCATCTTTATCCTTACTGTGCATCATTCAAAATTTGGCCGCCTGAACCGCTGGCTCGTTTGTGGTGGAAGTGCGTACATTGCATGGACATTGAGGTATCAACTGTCTCGTGGTAAGTTTGACAATGGTACACACTTTGCTCTCTCCTGCATGACACATATGTTATCGTCAGCGCCTGGATGAAGAAGCCACCAACGCAAAATTCTTTGGTGACTCCGTGTGTTGTCTACAGTAGAAAGCGCCACTATGCGGTAAGCGCCAAGGCGCGCGTTGCAAGGGAGAAAGGTGCCGCACCGCCGCTCTTCGGCGGCAGCCTAGCGCTGGCAGCTTTCATTTCGTCGATCTCGGCGCAGCTGATTACGAGCTTGCATAATGCATGGCTGAACCAGGTAAGCACTGGCTTCAAACTTGATACGAGACAAAAGTTACTGTAATAATAAGCTTCTATGCGCCCTTTCACAGAAAACACGAGTGGATGAAACTGCAAAATTTTCAAAGGTTTGGTTCAAGTTAACTTTGCCCAATACTGTAAGAAAGATGTCAGCAGACATCACCACTATTACGTGACGAACATGAAAAACGAGATACGCAAATCGTGCGCAGTGTGAACGCGAGAAAAACCACTTCACGGACGCTAGACAGCGCTAGAGCCGGTGGAAGTGTTATGTAATATAATTGCATCCTCGCTGGGACCGCCAGTTAGAGTGCGCCTAAGGGATAGCAATGCGCATTCCGGTACCTTCCAAAATAATTCCTCTGCATGCATCATAAGTCAAAGTTGGCTAGGAAGCGCGCTCTGTGATGCCAAGTGGTAAGTGAGGATTAACGTCTCCAAGCCAAACATGAACTCTGAAGGAGGCCGTAGTGGAAGGCTATGGATTACTTTAGGCCAGCTGGGTTTGTTTATTGTGCGCTCCTTTCGCTCAGCTCTGATTACGAACCCCAAGTGCAGAAGAGAAGAGAAGAGGCGGTGATTCAGTTCGCTGCTCTTGCACATCTGCCTTTTTGCAGTATCGCGGCCTCTAGGCATATCCTGTTACTTGGAGGGGCCCAGCAAGACTTCGGAGGCCCTCCGAGTGACCTCTTTCTTAGAGGGCCATATTTTCTTTTAGTAGTTATGTCGCTTTGCGCTCTCTGGCGGCTGGCCGGTTAGGACTACCAGCTGCCAGCTTGGCCATGGCCGACCGGGTTACTCCAGATGGCCCGCCACTCCCGAGCGGCGCTTCCTGACACTGCCTCCTGTATCTTGACACTGCCTCGGACAAGTCATCGGACCACACGAACATCCTTCTACCTGTTGGCGTGCTTCAGGAGTTCGCCCTTGTCAACCATTCCAGAGGTGCCTGCTGTGCCCACTTGGGACCTGGAGTCTCTCAGCTCTGATGGCCACCCGGTCTGTCGCTGCAGCCGGCAACGCTTCCGGAGTCACCGCAACTCGCCCTCTTGGAGTTGGGCACGGACAGGGACGCTATGCAGGCTCATGAACAGATTATGACTGCGATTTTGTACAAGGAAAATAAGATAGGTCCTGCAGCTCGCGCCGTCCTTCTGTCTCTGGCATGCGACCTATACCGCCAAACGGTTTATTGTTTGACGTGCGCGGTCACCGAGACCAACTATTTAAGCAGGCTCCAGACCTCCTTAGAAACCAGACAGCGTGAGCTGGACGCCGTTAGAGCACAGCTTGCACACCTGTCCGCTACGGTCACCGTGGCTGAGGAGCAACTTCGCGACCTGAGGCAAGAGGAACTGGTCCCCCGGACTTTCGCTGATGCCCTGCGTGGTGCTCCAGTTTCTGTTCAGAGGTATGTCGGAATTCTAGCCCTGAATGCGACCCCTGGCCCGCCAGAGCCTCCTCCGCTAGGAACTTTTGACCGAACCACCTGCCGCATCAGCTGTTCTTAAGTTCTTAACCTCCGTCGCGGCCTCGGCAGACTTCGGCCATGAAGTGGCTGCATTGACTAACGAGAACATCGATCCTGACGTGGCGGGAATCGGACTGTTGCCCTTCGGCCCTCACGGTTGCCTCCAGCGATAGCACGCACCTGAACCTCCTCAAGACTGCAATTACCCGCATCGATGCCACCAGAACCTCGATCAATGTCCGTGTCCCCCGACAGAGAAACCCGCATATTCGTCTGGCTGGGGTGAACCCCGACGTGCGGCCACAGGACTTATTCATGGCACGCAACCGCCGGAACCCCAGTCTCCGTCTGAGCCTATCCTCCTTAACGTCAGGCTTTCTTTTCCCTAAAGATCCGGGCAGTTCATCCACATCGTTGAGGTGGACCCCCCGCCTTCGTCCATCTATGCGCAGCACGTCGCGTGACCGTCGGGTGGACTTCGGTTGAGGTGCGCGAAGATCTGCATGTGCCGCTTTACAACTATTGTGCACAATATGCATGCACGGTGTTACGTCTCGCCTTCGTCGTGGGGAAGACAACGGCATGGCTACAGCGGAATGCCGACTAACCCTGAGACGCGCGTTGGGTGAGCGCCTGGATTGCCACGGAAGCCGCGTCCGTCTGCCCGGTCGAGCGAGCGTTTCCCCTACACCGAGTGTGAACGGGCGTTCGAAATGCGCGGGGACGCCGCTCGAGGACATTCCGGCGTCTGTGCGATGGCATCGTTCCCCCTCTCCCTGCGCGTGACGGTGGTGTGATCCCTCGGGAGTGAGAGTGCGTGTGTGTCTGTGATTGGTGCCAGTGAGAACTTCCTTCCCCTGCAGGCCCGGCCCCCATCTAGGGACCCTAGGGAAGGGAACTCTTAAAAAAACCTCGGCAGCGGCACGGCCGAGGGGCTCTTTTTCATCGAATGGTCTCCACATGAGCTGTTGTCATGCTGCGTTCCGGCAGTGAGTGTATCGTTACAGAGCTCACTTGTAAATATGTAAATTTTGTATAAAGTCCTCTCTCATTGTCTTTTCCCGTTAGCCTCGTCTTCGACGTTCCTCATTCCCTCTCCGGCACACGACCATGCTACCTCGTATTTAACAAACTGGTGGCAGCTGTGGGGTGCTGCTACCTCGTCTGTAACAAACTGGTGGCAGCGGTGGGATGCTGCTACCTCATCCTTAACAAACTGGTGGCAGCGGTGGGATGCTGCTACCTCATCCTTAAGAACGGAGAAAAACGATGCTTCGAAGGCTTGTTGCATCCGCTGTGCGGAATCACATGCCTTGGAGGCCTGCCCGACCGCCATCCAATATCCCAAAAGGAAGTGCGCCCCTTGCGGTGCCGCCGGTCGCCCGTCCGGTCATCCTGCGGGGCATGCGTCTTGTTCACTTACGCGTGAACATGGGGGTGGGATCCGTTCCCGCACTAATTATGGTTCTTAGCGCCCAAGGAACCCCGCGTCCTCCGCCCGACCACATAAATTTTCTCCAAGTCCATTGGATCACAGCCGTTGTGCAACTTCCCCGATGGTTAAATATATTCAGGTCAATAATATCACAATCACCACAATCTGCGATCCATATTTTACTACCTATAATGAATTTGAAGGAATTCCTTCCGCTTTTCACAAAATCTGTTCTCTAAAAACCTTCGGTGTGTCAAATTGCTACATAATCCTACCTTTGACATCTTTCCAACTTTTACTTCTCCTGAAGTTCTTTCTATATCATGTTCTATGTTATCTGATCAATTCCTTTATATAGCAGTATATATAGCGCCTCGTGCGGATGTCGCAGCGTCTCTGGCTTTGCTTACCACTTGTATACAGACTTCACCCACTGACATAATTACCATTTGGGTCGATTTTAATGCACAAAACATCTTATGGGCGGCAATACCACTGATGCCAGAAGAACTTATGTTGAAGCTTTTACGGCTTCTTGTACCATGGTTGTTCTTATGAATCTGGACTCTTTACCACCCTACAAAGCTCCATCAGCTGCAAGTTGAATTGACCTCAGCTTGGCTTCTCTTAATTTATTTACAAACTACTCTTGGGAAGTCATTTTTGATTCATCACATTCCGAGCACAGATTTATTACATATGCAATGAAGAAGACAGTGCGACAGCACCAACGAAGACGAAGCGATTTGTGCGGCCTCATACCATCGGCCGCACGCGTCAGGAGCTCGAGCTCGCTCTTGGTTCTGTTTTGGGGCCGCCGCTACTCGATCAGCCTGTGCCACGGTTTCGCTGCCAGCCCTTCCACCTTTCCAATAAACACCTCTTCATTTGGTAGAGCGTGTGGGCTCACCTACTACACTACCAACGTGGAGCTCCGCAGCCGCACAATTCCAATGGCTACGACCGACGGAAGCCACCAGCCAGCAGTCATCGTAGCCCGTCATTTGCTCCCGTGCCGTCCGGCAGGGATCCCCGTCGTTTTCAAAGGACACTGCGACCAGGATGTAGAGTACTGTCTGGCTTCGTATGAGCGGGTGAGCCGTCACAACAACTGGGACGACCGCATGAAACTCAACAACGTCATATTTTACCTGAGCGGCGTCGCGAATCTCTGGTTTCGCAATCACGAGGCTGATATTCCAACCTAGGATACTTTCAAGACAACGTTTGCCGAAGTTTTTGGCCATCCTGATGTGCGTAAACTTCGCGCTGAGCAATGCTTGCGGGTGAAAGTCTCACCGCCTACATCGACGATGTGGTCGATCTATGCAAGCATGTCGACCCGTCTGTGCTTGAGGCGGACAAGGTCAGGCATATTGTTACGAAGACGAAGAAGACGGCAGTGGCGTGGGACGGAACGCTCGCGCTAGGCCCACGGCCATTAAACCATATTATCATCTGTCACCATGTCGTCCTTTTTCTAGGCTTGCTACCTCGTAACAGTGTTACCGGCGAGCTGGTTACTAAATAAGTGCGCGAATCGTGAATGAAGAAGTGGCGGTGCGCTGGACGGAGCGCTCGCGCTAGGCCCACGGCTATTAAACCATATTATCATCTGTCACCACGTCGTCCTTTCTCTAGGCTTGCCACCTCGTAACATTGGGTGGAGGTGCTTAGAGGTGCTGAGCACATGCTAGTTGTTCCCCGACACCTACGCTCCACTATCCTCGAACAACTGCATGACGCACCTACGCCTGGTCATCTTGGTGTCTCCCGTACGTACGACCGCGTGCGCCGGCGTTTCTTCTGGCCTGGTCTGTACCGCTCCGTCCAACGCTAAGTGGCCGCTTGTGACCTCTGTCAGCGCCGAACGAAGCCCGCGGTCCTGCCTTCTGAACGCCTGCAGCTGATTCCCGTCCCGACCGACCCGTTTTCTCGTGTTGGGCTAGATTTACTTGGGCCCTTCCTGGAGTCCTCCTCGGGGAACAAATGGATTGCCGTCGCCACCGATTATGCCACGCGGTACGTGATCACTCGCGCCATTCCAACCAGCTGCGCCTCTGACGTCGCTGACTTCCTTCTGCACGACGTCATATTACACCATGGCGCTCCCCGTCAACTCCTTACCGACCGCGGCCGCTGCTTCCTCTCCCGAGTTGTTGACGAAATCCTTCGTTCGTGCTTCGTTCGTCACAAGTTCACCACAGCTTATCATCCTCAGACGAACGGCCTTACGGAGCGTCTCAACCGCACGCCGACAGACATGCTCGCCATGTACGTATCCGACGACCACCGGGACTGGGACATCAGCTTGCCTTCTGTCACCTTCGCCTACAACTCTTCGCGCCATGATACCGCTGGTTACTCGCCCTTCTATCTTCCCTTTGGACGAGACCCCTTACTGCCCTTCGACACTCTGCTGCCCACAGCCGGCTCTGTCACTACTTATGCGCGTGACGCTATCGCCCGAGCAGACGCCGCCCGCCAGGTTGCTTGTCACAAGCTCTCCGCCTCCCAAGAGGCTCAAAAACACCGCTACGATGGCCTGCACCATGATGTGCGCTACCCTGCCGGATCTCTCGTCTTGCTGTGGCTGCCATCACGTCGTGTGGGGTTATGTGAAAAACTTCTGCCGCGCTACACAGGTCCTTATCGTGTATTACGGGCAGTGACCGACGTAACGTATGAAATCATGCCGCTGCATCCAAAGTCGACGTCCGCTCCACTGACATCCGAAGTGGCTCACCTCAAGCCCTATCACCCATCCTCGACATCGCACGCCTAATACGCACCGGGACGTTGCCTTCAACCGAGGGGGATAGTGTTACCGGTGAACTGGTTACTTTATAAGTGAAAGAATCGTGAACGAAGAAGTGGCGGTGCGCTGGACGACGACGATGTTGACAGTGGGTAGCTGGGCCGCCGGAGTCTGAGCTGACTGCTGGCCATCTCAGAGCAGCCGCCAATATAGACTTACCGCCGTAACATCCCCGTAACAATATTATGAAGGGCATCGACGACGACGCTTTGCATATGCTGGTGGCAGAAAGCCGCAAAACCGTCGCAACATGACCGACAACCTGGAAAACTAGCAGCCGCAGTTCCGGGGCACGAACTGCGCACAATTCGACCTGCTCAAGTCCTCGCCTTTCGCCACCGAACTTTTTAGATGTGTTAGTTGACGGCATTCGAGCATTTGCGCTGGTGGACACTGCTGCTGCCGTTTCTGTGATAGCCGAAAACTTCTGCCGTTCACATCGTAAACTCACTTCTACTTCTGGACTCTCCTTGCACCGCTAGCTGCGAGCCCGTTCATCCTTCTGCCACTTGCACAGCACGTGTCGTCATCGCGGATGTTTTATATGTCGTCGAATTTTTAGTGCTCAGCTCTTGCTCCCATGAGCTCATCCTTGGCTGAGATTGTCTATCCCGCCAACATGCTGTCATAGACTGCGCCCGTGCTCACGTCTCCTTCTCCGAGCTCAGCGATGCGCCCGTCGACGAACAGCCGTCTTTCTCTGGTGCCAAATTCGTTTTTGCCGCCGTGCTCGTGCCCCTTTCCTCCACCTCTGGTTCCTGCGAGACTGTGCTCTTCGCGCCTTCGTCCATCTTTGCTTCTCGCCGATATCTTCCCCTTCTGTTTGCCATCATCGACATTCGACAAGCTGCCGCCGAGATCGTCGTGTCGAATGCCTCACCCTGTGGGTTCACGTTGCTGCGTGGAGAATTTCTTGGACGTGTTGAAACCGTTGACCTGATCGCACCCTTCGACCATGATGCTCTTTCCGAAAGTTCACCTATCACCGCCGTCAAGCTGCCTAGAGCTACCTCCGATCCGCTGTCGGCAATTTTTCACTGCTGAGTTCCCAGCGACCTCGACCCACCTCACCGCGAGCAGCTCCCCGCCCTGCTTAACAAGTTCCACTCTTCCTTCGATCACTAGACAACTTCCTTGGGCCCCGCGACCACTGTCGTCCACCACATCGATACCGGAAATCATGCCCCTCTACGCTAGCGGCCCTACCGTGTGTCGGCTCCAGAGCGCCGCGTCATCGCTGAGCAGGTTGGCGACATGCTGCAGTGCGGCGTTTTTCTACTCCGTGGTCGTCTCCCGTCGTTCTCGTCAAAAAAAAGGATGGTTCGATTCGATTTGGTGTTGACCACCGCCGCCTTTACAAAATTACGCGCAAGGACGTCTACCCGCTACCCCGTATTGTCGAAGCCCTCGACTGTTTGCAAGGAGGCGAGTTCTTCTCTTCCTTGGATCTCCGATCCGGCTATTCGCAAGTGCCCATGGCTGAGTCTGACCGCCCGAAAACCGGTTTCCTCACATCTGACGGCCTCTTTGAGTTTACCGTCATCCCATTCCGCCGCGGTGGCTCAGTGGCTATGGTGCTCGGCTGCTGACCCAAAAGACGCGGGTTCGATCCCGGCCGCGGCGGCTAGAATTTCTTTGGAGGAGAAATTCTAGAGGCCCGTGTACTGTGCGATGTCAGTGCACGTTAAAGAACCCCAGGTGGTCGAAATTTCCGGAGCCCTTCACTACGGCGTCTCTCATAGCCTTAGTCGCTTTGGGACGTTAAACCCCACAAACCAAACCAAATCATTCAGACTCTGTAACGCTCCCGCTACGTTTGACAGAATGATGGACATGTAAGGAGATAGCGCCACCCATCGTCGGTTGTGGGGCCGAAAACGACAAAGCACGGGTAGCGTGTGCGGAGGAGTACGGCGGAGCAGGTGCAAGAAGATTACGCGGCAGAGAAGAGAAGAGCGCGGTCGGCGACGGACGTGGACGAGTTCTGCTGGCACCCCGAGTTCCAGGCTTGGGCCTCAGCCGCAGACGTCTCGGCCACGAGACTTGGACATCCGTCGCCGAGAGCCTCAGCCGCCAGACCCAGGCGCCACTCTTCTCCGTCCATCCGTCAGCTTCCCCACACGGGTCGCCTCTGGCGCCTACGTGGCGTACCCGGGCTAACTGACATGGGGACCGTGCCTGGAGCCCACAGACGCTGACTATTTCCTCCGGCAGCGTTGAGGCCAACGTGGACAACGCCGGCAACGGTGCGTCGACACTGGGACGCCCAAAAACTGCCTAAAGACTGCCCGACGCCCAGCCACTCCTCCTTGCTCGACGCTCGTGTAAGAGACAAGTGTGCCTTTCCTTTTTGACTCTTCTCTGTGCTTTTCGCGAGGGCTTTGTTCAGTTTTAACGTTTGTTTTTCATCTTGTTATTTCCTTCTCGTGTCTCTTTCCTCTTTTTGTTTGAACACCGAAATTAGAGTTTCCTTTCCTACAATTGCCGCCTCGTTTATTTCTTATAGCTTTAGTGCATGCTTCTCAACGCATAAATTCAACCTGCAATCTTTCACTTCCTCACAGGACATCTTGCGTGGACTCAAGTGGAATATTTGCCTATGCTACTTAGACGATGTTGTCGCTTTTTCGCCTGATTTTCCGACTCATCTCACGCGCTTGCACAAGGTGCTGACATGTATGACAGGCGCCGTTCTCCAACTGAACCTAAAGAAATGATGATTTGGCGGCCGCCAGCTGACCATACTCGGTCACGTTGTCTCCAAGGATGGCGTCCTGCCCGATACAGAGAAGCTCTGATGTCACGAACTTTCCCAAACCGACTTCTGTTACAGAGCTACGAAGCTTCGTGGGCCTGTGCTCGTAATTCCGCCGTTTTGTGCGCAACTTCGCCTCAATCATTCCACCGCTTACAAAGCTCTTGAATGGTCCCACCTACCTTTCTGCTTGGAACTCAACCTGCGACGATTCTTTCACTACGCTCCGTCGTCTTCTGACGTCACCACCGATCATCGCCATTGCGATCCCAGCGCGCCTACTGAGCTCCACACCGACGCCAGCGGCATCGGCCACGGAGCAGTCCTTGCGCAGTGTAAACCGGGCTTTTCCGAATACGTTGTTGCTTACACCAGCCGTGCACTCACCAAAGCGGAAGCCAATTACACTGTTACAGAAAAGGAGTGCCTCGCCATAGTGTGGGCGTTAACAAAATTTCGTCCCTACTTATACGGCCGCCCCCTGGACGTTCTTACTGGTCACCATGCCCTCTGCTGGTTGGCAATCCTGAAAGACCTTTCTGGATGCCTCGGCCGCTGGGCCCTTCGTTTTCAGGAATTTGACATTGCCGTCATGCATTAGTCGGGCTGCAAACATTCCGACGCTGGTGCCTTGTCGCGCTCGCTTGTGCCACCTTCTGCGCCTGCTCCCTCAATCTCTGACTCGACGCTGGCCATGCTCACCGCCACGGACCTCTCTCTCGAACAACGACGAGCGCCATGAATTCCTTCACACCTCGACGACCTCAATGCACCGTCTACGGCTTCGTTGTCTCGGTCCCTCCGTCGTCAAGCTTGTCATTTCCCGATTCGAGACTCTCTACTGTATCGCCTCAACTATCGCTCGGATGGCCACAAATGGCTGTTGGTCATCCTTCGCCCCCTTCGCTCTGATGTTTGTATGCATCACCATGCCGACCCACAATGTGCACATGCCGGAGTGCTGAAAACCTACGAGCGTCTGCGGCAGCGATACTACTGGCGCAGAATGTACACCTTTGTCTGCCGCTATATACGCTCGTACACTGCCTGTCAGCAGTGAAAGTCACCTCCACGTGCTTCGCCGGCCAGTTACAGCCATTGCCTTGCCCAGCTCGACCCTTCGATCGCCTGGGCATCGATCGACCTGTATGGTCCGCTTCCATGCGCGCCTGCCGGGAATTGTTGCACTATAGTAGGAGTGGACTACCTCACAAGATACGCGGAGACGGCCACCCTGCCCTCAACTACTGCTCGCGACGTCGCATCTTTTTTCTTCATCACTTCGTCATACGTCACGGGGCCCTTCGGGAACTACTCAGCGATCACGGCCGTGTTTTTTATCCGAAGTCGTTCACGAGCTACTGGATGCGTGCCACACCGCTAGTCGCACGACCACCGCCTATCATCCCCAAACGAACGGCCTCACGGAAAGATTCAACCGGACTCTTGGTGACATGCTCGCCATGTATATTTCCTCTGAGGCGACTAATTAGGATCAAGTCTTACCATTGGTACCGTATGCATACAATACTGCTTCCCAGGCCACCACCGGTTTTGAAGCAAAAAGCTTCACTAGGCTAGTCAACACTGGGTCTGGCGTACGCTCCATGATCAGAATTAGCCACAGCTGCGCGTGCGCAGGACCGAGTGGCGTCACAGAAGAGGCGCAAGTGGTCGCAGCGGCAGCCGTCGCAACCGCCGCGGCGACTCCACTGCAGGACCTTTCGGCGCAGCCGCGCACTACTGCGCATGTGCGCGCCTCTTCACCGTCTCTACTACTGCGCGCTCGCCTCCTCGCCACCGTTTAAACTTTCGCTGCAGCCGCGCGTTTACCGCGGTTACTACGCATGCGAAAGGAGGGCTATATAACGCGCTTGCCTACACCGTTATCGTGGTGCTCCCAGTGCATTGTGCACAAATTGCGACAGCCATGACGTCAAACAAAGTATAACTGCAGCGTTTCGCTTGTATATCCAGGCTTAACCAGAGCTAAGCCACTGCCAATTTTTTCCCTTCTTTCTTTCTTTTATACGGCCGTGAACCTTCCGGTCGTCTGGACACTATCCTTCCTTACAACCCCGACAGTTCTGAATGCACCTTCTTCTCCATCACTGCCCGTCGTTAAACAGTGCCACCAGCTGCTCGCTCGTTGAGGTCCGCCACTCAAGGCCTCCGCAAATATGAGACTGACCAAGGCAAGCCCACCCATGTCTTTCCCACTGACTCGCTCGTCTGGCTGTCTGTGCTGGCTCCATCCAAGTTTGCAGCTATGTACGTAGGTCCCTACTGTGTCGTGCAGCGCACGTCACCTGTGAACTACACAGTAGAACCGGTAACGCCCTCCTCGGACCACCGCCGTCGCGGCCGCAAAGCTGTTCACGTGAGCCGGCTAAAACCGTACTACGACCCCATCGTCATCTACGCGCCCTGAGCCGCCAGGATGGCTCCCTGTCTTCGCCGGGGCAGTTGCAATGAGGAACACAGTGCGCCAGCACCAACGACTACGAAGCGATTTGTGCGCCCTCCGATACCGGCGGCTGCGTGCATCGAGAGCTCGAGCTCGCTCTTGGTTCTGTTCTGGTGCCACCGTTACTCGATCAGCCTGTGCCACCGTTTCGCTGCCAGCCCTTCCAGCTTTCCCATAAAGCCCTCTTCACATACTCCTTCCTTTTCCAACCATTGTCGCCATTCAAGCGGCTCACCAGAGCCAGCTCCAGTCGTTTAATTTCCCAGATAACTTCTCTGCCTTGGTTAAAAATCTTTTTGCAATAATCAGTTTCATTCCGCGCGTGCTCTTGATCATGTCCTCGCTAAATTTAACGCTGCCTTCGTGACAGTTTACAAGACAAACTTGTGTTTGGTAAAACCAAAGTTTCCCGAGTACTTGTCGATGGCTTAGCCGTTCTCGCCCGGGTAGACATGGGCGCTGCTCTCTGTTATTTGCGCCGCCCTTTGCCTAAGGATGCGCAAAGTGACGACGCCTATTCCGAACCTTTGCTTCCGCACTGCCAGCTCGCACCGCATTCACCCTCTGGCAGCGTGCGCAGACCGCCTTGTTATCCAGGACGTTTTGTATATTGTCTAGCTCCTCGTGCTGCCTCGCTGCTCTCACGATATCAGTCTGGGCTGTCTTTCTCACCCGTCATCATGCTATCGTCGATTCTGCACGTGCCAGCACTGAACTATTTCTGCTTTGTCCCGACCTCCCGTGCGATACATCTCCTCGTACCGGTAAAGCACCGGTAGCTGAAGATACTGCCATTCCTGTCTTCTCTACATCCCTGGTGCCCCTATCGTGAGCATACGCTTCTAATTCGACTATTCTCTTCAATCCGACTGATGCTGCTGCCTGTTCCCACTTTTTCCTTCTTCCTTTCGCTCTTCTATCTCCGATGGCCATAGTGAGATTTACGTCACAAACCCTTTTTGTTGGCCCTCAATGCTTCCCCTTGGCGAATGCCTCGGACAAGTTGAATCTTTCGATGATGTTGTCA
Organism: Amblyomma mixtum; assembly: GCF_055824585.1. NCBI lineage: Eukaryota > Metazoa > Arthropoda > Arachnida > Ixodida > Ixodidae > Amblyomma > Amblyomma mixtum. Next base: position 123,745,499 of record NC_143016.1, on the reverse strand, counting down.
TACTCCGTCTCTGATGACGCAGCCCCTCTCCAGGTAGATGCCATCAATTCTCCTGCTGCTGCACTAAGTCAAGACTCTGTTTGTTTTTTCCTGTTATATCCATGCCAGCCTTTCCCTAGTTCAACGCGATAAGCTCGTCGCATTGCTTCAGCGATTCCATCCTTCTTTCGACTTCCCGTACACCCCTCTGCCGCACATCTGTCGTCACTCATTGCATAGACACCGGCGCCCACGACCTTTTGCGCCAGCCCCCTGTGTCGGCCACAGAACGGCATGTCATTAACAAAGAAGTGGATGACATGCTTCAGCACGCCGCCATCTATCCTTCCCACAGCCCCTGGGCCTCCCCCGTTGTTCTCGTCAGAAGAACGACGGATTCATTTGTTTTTGTGCTCGTTACCGTCGACTCATAAAAATTACAATAAAGGCTTAGTGTCCATTTTTCCGTGTTGACAATGCCCTCGACTGCCTGCAAGGCGCGGAGCAATTCTCTTCGCTCGACCTGCGCTCCGGCTACCGGTAGATGCCCATGGCTGCAGCTGACTGGCAGAAAACGGCCTTTGCCACGCTCGACGACCTTTACAAATTTAACATGATGCCATCCTGTTCATGCAACGCTCCGGCCACATTAAAGCGCAAGATGGAGACAATTTTCACAATGGCCTCAAGTAGAGCATGTGCCTCTGTCACCTGTACGATGTAGCCGTCTTTTCTAGATACTTCTCCCACCCGATCTGCCTCCAGCGTGCCCTACAATGTCTGACCGACACCGGCCTGGAACCTGAAGTGCTGCTTCGCTTCCCGGCGGCTTACCATCTTGGGCTACAGCGTCTCAAAAGAAAGCGTTTTTCTCGATCCTGCCAGGCTGTGGGCAGTTGCCGAGTTCCCTCGACCGACTTCGCTGAAAAAGCTGCGTAGCTCCATAGGCTTGTGCTCTCACTTCCGTCGCTTCTTGCGGAATTTCGCCTGTACCCTGTCTCCTCTGACTGAACAGCTTCCCGGCGGCCCCAAACTCTCGTCTTGAACCCCAGCCTGTGACACGGCCTTTTACACGCTTCACAGCCTAATCGTGTTCCCTCTGATCATCCGCAAATTTGACCCCAGCCAACGCAATGAAATTCCCACTGGTGCCAGCGGCATGGACATCGGCGCAGTCCTGACACAACGCCAGGCGGCCTTCGCCTAACAAGTTGTTGCTTATGCCAGCCGCACTTTGACCAAGACCGAATGGAATTATTCCGTAACGAAAAAAAGACTGCTTGGCGATCATCCGGACTATTGGCAAGGCCTGACCTTCCATATCATCATCAGCCTGACTACACCCACTGCACGGCAAAGGCCTCTCCCATGTCTCTCCAATGAGACATGGGAGATACTTGGCTGAACCATTGTTGCATGTTGCAAACTGAACACGTTGCAGATTCAGCTGAGCTACAACACCCTCGTACAACATGAATTTGGCCATCATATCCTCGAGGCGTACATCGCCCCGGGTCGGCCCGAACGAGCAGAACGGGCTCTGCAGTCGCGAATAAAGATGCCAAACAAGTGAGTCGTGATGTATGTAGAAGACATGACGAACCTCTACCAACCAGCTGATCTGGCCATGTCTGAAGATAAACTGCACCACCTGATATGTGGGGATAAGGAACTGACTTTTTCTGGTATTCAAAGCCCACCAACTACTGCGGCCGAGTTTTTAACAAAGGCGGTCACAATGGAAAAGGTCCTCTAACAGCACTCGGCTGGTTATGACAGACCAGTCGTCGTAGCGACTGCAGCTGAGCTTCTTCCAGCCACTGGAAGCGACACCGGCTTCCGCCATGATCTTATTTCCACCATTGTACGCAAGGAGCATCAGAAGCTTTCTGGCACACATCCCAACCAGTGGGTGGTCCTTTCACACATGTCATCCGCGAAGAGGTTAAGCAAGTCATGCAGCCATCACACCGCTTCGCTGAAGTGCAAGGTTTCCTTGCTCCTAGACATCCTTGTCAATAATATATCCATGTCTCCATGTCCATGTCCTTGTCTCTATGTCCATGTCCTTGTCTCTATGCTCATGTCCCAGAGACATGGGACGTTACATATATGGTCGCCCAATATCTGTCGTAACTTATCACCAAGCGCTTTGCTGGTTGTCCTCCCTCAAAGACCCCTCTGGCTGTCTTGCTCGTCATGCGCTACGTATGCAAACTTATGACACTGAAGTCGTCTATCGCTCTGGCCATAAGCCTCGCGACGCCGACACCCTATCCCGCTCACTTCTCCCCTGTAACTTCGGCTCCACATTTCTCGCCACCAGCGATTCCTCTTTCCTCGATATTGCCGACATGCCATCTGAGCAATGCCAAGACCCCTGAATCGCTTCCCTCCTTGCTCTCCTATCTACGCCATCTCCACGTCCGGCGGCCCAGCCTCACCGCCCTCAAGTCGACCAGTTTTCAATGTGGGACGGCCTGCTTTACCACGCAAATAAATTCCCGAATGTCGAAACAGGCTCCTAGTGATTCCTCCGTATCTACGTTCCGACATATGCGCTTCTTTTCATGCCGGCCCCCAGTGTGCTTACGCTGGTGTGGCGAAGACTTATACGCGCCTTCGACTCTGGTTTTACTGGCGGGGAATGTAACGCTTTTTTCGAAAATGTGTTCGCTCCTGTCTGAAATGCCGTCGCAAACCTCCTCCTCACCGTTCTACTCCGATGCAGCCCTTGCCTTGCCCCACGCGCCCATTCGACCATGTTGGCATTTATCTGTACGAGCCCCTTCCCATGAATCAGGTTGGAAACCGCTGGGTCATAGTGGCAGTGGATCACCTCACCCGCTACGTCGAAACGTCATCCTTGCCCTCCGCGTGTGCACAAGAGGTTGCGTCATTCATCTTCTGTCATCTCGTTTTGCGCCATGGTTCCCCAAAGTAAGTGCTGAAAGACCGGGGCCGTGCGTTCCCCTCCGACACCGCCGAAGCACTCCTTCGCGAATGCCGCGTTGTTCACCGCTCTACAACAGCCTATCATCCTGTTTCAATAGCTTGCCATCTAGTGTACTCCGCATGAAAACTAAATACACCCTGAAAAAAACTTTGCGGTATGTCTCCGCGTTGCTTCCTGCCCCGTAGTTATTTCATCTATATTACTGTATTAATTTCTAATTACTGTAATCTCTCTTGATGTTGTAATAGTTATATATTTGTTTCACTACGTTTGTTGACCTTTTTCTTTTTTTTGCTAAGTTCATTGCAACGTCTTTATTTTCCTTTGTTTTGCCAATGTTCGCTGTCTGCCAGGCGCTGCCACTCAAGCCCTTTGAGGCTTTGGTAGGCCTGATTTATGTTGTATGACAATAGACATGAATAAAAGTTCTATCTATCTATCCTCAAACAAATGGCATGACTAGTCATTTCAACCACACACTGAGCGACATGCTGGCCATGAACGTTGCATCTGACCACTCAACTTCAGATCGCATTCTCTCATTTCTAACACACGCTTATAATTCTGCCACACAAAGCATAACTGGCTTCTCTCCCTTCTTCCTGCTTTATGTCCGCGAGCCCACCTGCACCATGGATACCGTGCTCGATCCCGTATCACCTTGATGTGTCAAAGCCCCTGACCCTTTCTCAAGCAGTCACATATGCTGAAGAATGACGCCAGCTTGTCTGCTCTCTTACAACGCAGAACCAAAATCATCAAAAGTACGTTAGTGCTCCCACGGTCCGTTTCCGTCATAAGCCCCGGAATTACTCGTACGGCTTTGCGTTCCTCAACCGATCCCAGCCTCTCCACGAAACTCCTTTCCAAGTGCCAAGGCCCGTACCGTGTCGTCTGCCAGACCTCTCCAGTGAACTATATTACTGAACTGATATCGCCGCTCTACGATGCGCACCATGGCCGCCGTGAACAGTGCCCATCCACCGCCCCAAGGCCAGCTACGACCCGTCTAACGTGCGTGTTGCCCAAGTCGTCAGGATGCCTCCTCTTTCGCCCGAGGTAAGCGTAGCGTAGCAGCCCCGCTCACTCACTGTGGCGAACTGTGAAGAAGAAGACAACCCTGTGATGTTAAGCTCGTTCGCAGCCCTAACGCTTGGCTGAACCACTGTTGCATGTTGCAAACTAAGCGCGTTGCAGATTCAGCTGACCTACAACACCCTCGTACAACATGAGTTCGGCCATCGTATCCTCGAGGTATATATCGCACCGGATCGGTGCGAACGAGCAGAACGGGCTCTGCAGTCGCGAATAAAGATGCCAAACAAGTGAGTCGAGATGGTGTAGAAGACATGACGACCCTCTATTGACAAGCTGATCTGGCCGTGTCTGACGATAAGAAACTCCACCAACTGCTATGTGGGGGTAAGGAACTGGCTTTTTCTGGTCTTCTGCAAAGCTCACCAACTACTGTTGCCGAGTTTTCAACGAAGGCGGTCACTATGAAAAAGGTCCTCTAACAGCACTCGCCTGGTTATGACAGACCAGTCGGTGCATGGACTGCTGCTGAGCTTCTTCCAGCCAATGGAGGCGACAGCGGCTTCCGCCGTGATCTTATTTCCACCACTGTACGCGAGGAACATCAGAAGCTTTCTGGCACACATCCCAACCAGTGGGTGGTCCTCTCGCACATGTCATCCGCGTAGAAGTCAAGCAAGCCGTGCGGCCATCACTACGCTTTGCTGAAGTGCAAGGTTTCCTTGCTCCTTGACATCCTTGTCAATCTTACGCCGGTGCTCTCTGATGCCCAACTCAAGGTGGAACTTCGTTGTCTGCCTTACACCAGCTACCACCAAGCCAGTACAGAGGGCAAAACACTTGTCTAAACACGTTCATGACGTGTTCTGGGATGAACTGGCGATATCTAGCGATAACTATTGATTAAAAAGGGTCTGGAGGTAAGCATGTTCAGTTAAATACATTGTATTTTATTGTAATTTTTGTCTTCCTGATAGCAGCGGCTTTGAGAGCTGCGGAAGACAGAGTTCGGTCGTTCTAGGCATGTGTTTTGCCGTCTGTACGAGCTCGTCCAGTAGCCAACGGAGTACAGTGCACTGCAGCAGCCTATGCAGTTCGTGCTCGCCGCGGCTACATCTGGCCGGCCTCCTATATCCGGCACCTGGGCTGCCGCTGTTGGGAACCTGACCACGCTTTCTGGTAGTATGCGTAACGAGCACTTGGTCTGTGGGCTTATTACGCCAGTGCACCTACACTCAACGACCGCGTGCGATGGAAGATTACCTCCAAAAACAGCGCCTTCCGACACTTCGGCAATCCAGGTCACCCACCCTAGCTGATCTTCACAGTCAAAAACTGGTGACTTCCCGCAAGCGCCACTTGGTCACTCACGAAGCACCCGCCAAGAAAACTGAGTAGACTGACCTCCGGGGGCAGGCTGCTCAATACGGATGCGATGAAGTACCTCAAATGTGAGTTGACAGGGATTAGAGAGCCGACGAGAGCCTCTGATTTATGAGACCGGCTATCCCTCGGCATCTCTGTGTATAGATGCTCCCAACGTCAGGGCCTTAGTATACACCGGAAGGCACTTTTTGATCTAGATGGGAAACTGCCAGGACTTCATAAGTCGGTTACTAAGCTATAGTCTAATACGCAGGTAAGCACGGCTGGCAAGCATGTAAATTACTCCTTTAGCGTGCCATCATGGTCAAGTCGCAGAAGACGACGAAGGCCCCAGCACGCCGGCCAAACAAGCGGAGACTGGATTTCCTGGCAGCTCAACTGAATGCCGCCGGCACGCTGTCCCGTTCCCTGCTGGCTGAGCGGGCCCTGCCAAATATATCTGTGGAAACCCCACAACGACTTGTCTCTGCGATTCATCGCCACACTCCTATTGGACACTGCCTGGCTAGTCTCCGGGAATGTTCTCCTGATATGATTGCGGTGTCGAATTCCTGCGGGTGTATGCTGCCATTATCGACCAACGTCGGCGAACAGCCTTGTTCTCCAAGGAGAAACTGGCTACCAGCCTCACTGACGGCCAACGTACAAGCTACCTGCGAGTGTCAACCGAGTATGTTTCTATAATCTCTCGCTGCAGCGTTTCTGTAAGTGTTGTGTGTGATGGGCTACTTTATGGGCATGCAGCTGCTCAACAACCATTCGCTCTGATTTTCCCACGGAGTCTGAAGGTCGAAGCTTAATCATTCTCCGCGGTAATTACTGTGAACTCGTCACGAACTTCACGAGTGACCCTCGCCTTTTGTATCGCTCTACAGCCGCCGTGTTCGCTGAACAGTTCAACGAAGTTTCCGAATATTTTGCGTACGATGTTTTTGATGCTCAGGGTGTTACCCGAGGTTGTATCGATGTCAGCTCTGGTCTTTCATTCCAGTCAACAGCGCAGCCTGGGTGCGTTACTGTTGGAATACGCGCAGAGCTTTGCCTCATCATCGAAACTCGGGCAACCTTCTATCAACAAGCATCGCATCTTAACGTCTGACGATGCTCGGTCAATGCGACCACGGCCCTACCACATTTAAGCCAACGAAAGTGAGTCAATCCGCTTGCAAGTCTAGGAAATGCTTACAACTAAAAAAAAATAAAAATCGTAAAGATTATTTACTCTTTTCAGTACAAATGAGGGCCTGACTAAGCCTCAGAAGGCTTGAGTGGCAGTGCCCAGCAGCGGATAGCATATAAGTAATACATCGAGCAGACAAGTTGCAACAAAAAAAAGGTGTGAGGGAAAAAAAGAAAGGCAGCAAAAAAAAAAGGATGTGAGAAGAAAAAGTGGATTCGAAAAGAGTGAACGCAAAGATGCACACAAAAGGAGGGAAAACAAAAACATGTGAAAACATAGCATCAAAACAGAAAACTGGAACTAACAATTTAATTTCACACGAAAAGCTTTCACTATATTCTCGAATTAATAAAAAATACTGCTTTGGATAACCGGATAAGAACACAAGCAACTTAATGTTTTCGAAGACGCTGGCCATAGCGGGTTCGCACTTTAGGCACGAGAAAACGATCGCGACTCCGATGATCTTTAACAGGAACATACTGCCATGTGGATTAGAGGTAGAAGAAGAAAGAGACCGCAATCGGTAGAAGTACATGACGCTGAATTTCAGGTCCTATTTCTGGTGCCATCGTTTCCTTGTTCAGATCTCGGTGCCCTCGTTCAGCCGCTGCCGTTCTCCTTCAGTGTGACAACTGTTACACATCTGGTGGAGGTGCTGGGTACGCTTCCCGACCTGTGTGCACCTACGAGATAAAAACGAAACTCGCACCGGTCCATCATCGCCCAAACCGCCGCCTCCACGGTCAGGCACCTGAATTCGGGCCTCTTGGCACCCCGACGAGGATTACGGAGCCTCGACCAGAAATGGCCATAGATAGCAGGTCCGCGGCGCCAATCTTCTACCACACGCCGCGAACACCGCCATCTTTTCACGGCGACTTGTACGAAGATGCGGAAAACTGGCTGGACATCTTCGAGCAGGTCGCCCGCTACAACGGCTGGAGCGACGACCGTAAGCTCCATAACGTGTATTTTGCGCTTGAGGATTCCGCTAGGACATGGTACGAGAACCACGAGAACAACCTGTCCACATGGGAGACATTTCGTCAAAATCTCCTAGCTACATTCCCCAACGCGGACCGCCGGGAGAAAGCTAAATCTGAGCTTCACTCCCGTACCCAGCGGACTAAAGAAAGCATCCGCATGTATGTGGAGGACATGACGCGCCTCTTCAAGCGTGCTGACCCATCCATGGCGGAGGAGACGAAGCTTCGCCACCTCATGCGCGGGGTCAAGCAGGAGCTTTTCGCCGGTCTTGTGCGCAGTCCACCGCGTACTGTTGCCGAATTCCTCACTGAAGCGACCACCATGGTGACGACGCTCCTGCAACGAGCCCGACAATAGAATCGGGATGTAAGCACGCTTGGGCCCGCTGTTTCTTCGATGCCGCTAGAGAGTGATGTGGCCGTGTTACGTCACCTAATCAGGTCGATCGTCAGGGAGTAATTACAAGCCCTCCAGCTGGCTCCCAACGGGCCGCCTGTTACATTGCTGTCTGAAGTCGCCCGGGACGAGGTGCGCCTAGCAGCGCAACAGGAACAACTCTCTGAGGTTCCTAGACAAGTCTGAGGTCAGACCCACCTATGCATCTGTCCTCTGCCGGCCGCCAGCACCAGGCTACGACGTTAATACCGCGACTCAAGCAGTGCAGAGTATATAAGTGAATTGCGCAACAACTTAGACTAGCCCGACAACAGCGCAGAAGTCTGCTCTTTCCCGCGTGCCTGCTCGAGCAGTCTATCAGCGACCGCAAAAATGTGATGTGTGGCGTGCACCGGACCGGCGGCCCCTCTTCTACCACTGTGGTGAGGCGGGTCATCATTACAGGGCGTGCCCGTACCACCTAGTGGGTATGCGTGGTTTCACGCCCGACTATACCCTTGCCCCCGGAACGGCAAACAACCACTCGAAATTGAGGCTCATCTGTCAGCCTCTCAGAGACCTGGGACATATGGTCGCTATGATTCCAGGTCACCATCTCCACTACGTTAGTGTTCCCCAAACCCTCGCCGAGACGTCAGCTATGCTGAGCGGCGTTCTCCCAGTCCAAGCCGAGAAAACTAACTCCAGCGGTCTCCGGAGGCAAGGCCGCTGTTGTCGGGAAAACTGAATATCCTCCGCTGCCGATATACCGATACGCTGATTTCTCACAGGGGTAGGGTGGCGACAGCATTCGACGGGCTACTTCTGATTTCTGTGTGACAATTGACGGAAATGACACGATCGCTTTACTTGATACTGGTGCAGACTATTCAGTAATGAGCCACGCCCTCGCCCAGGAATTGAGCAACGTTTTGACGCCATGGATGGGCCCTAGCATTCGCACGGCTGGAGGTCACCTTATTAGCCCGGCCAGAAAGTGCACAGCTCGAGTCGGCATCCGCGGTTTCGTCTACGTCGGTGAATTCGTCGTCTTGCGCGAGTGTTCGAGAGATTTGATCCTGGGCCTCGACTTTCTGCAGGCAAACAGAGCTGTGATCGACCTACACGAGGCGCGGGTCGTTTTCGACGAATCAAGTCGTGGCGCACAGTCACACAGAAGACCCAGGAGTCAACGCTCTGTGTATTGTCGAAGACAACGTAATGCTGCCACCACGGTCCAGTGTGCTGGTGTTAGTGAGGAACGACTCGTTTCACGACTATGAAGGTGCTGCGGACAGTCACCCTTCGCTGTTGCTCGAGAAGGGAGCGGCTATCGCGCACCGTCTTGTCGAACTGAATGACAGCTGTGCGACAGTTTTTCTTACGAATTTCACCAATGAAATTCAGCACCTCGCCAAGAGAACGGCCGTCGCCTTCCTCCACGACGTGGATGGGTTACCGAATCAGTGCCCCGTAAAGATGAATCTTCGCGATGATGCTGCACCATGTAACGCCCTTCAGAAGGTTCAAACCAATCCGGGGTTTTCCCTCTTCAGAAGAACCTTCTGTCGTCGCTGCTAGTTGATTTTAAAGATTGCTTGACGATGAGCTCCCAGGTCGGACGTACGCCGGTAGCCAAGCATCGCATCGTTATCGATTCGGCCACGCCACCAGTTCGTCAGCGTCCATACCGTGTTTCGCCTAGAGAGATGGAGGCTATTAGAACGCGTCTTCCTCTTTAAAATATACCATGTTCAAGAAAAACTAATGCTGTGAAGACGTGATCTAAATAACTGAATTTTTTTGCTTTCTGTTGTGTGCTAAAAATGTTTAGCAAATATGTGTGTAAATGACACGTTATGCTGCCTTGAACTGTGGGGGCGCAGAGGCTCTGTCAGGCATTTTGCCTTTACCTCTGTCCCCTACACGGAGACAATCCGTGACACAATAACGAAAAAAAAAAATGCTTGCAGACGATGTTTTACAGCCGTCAAGTCCGTGGGCGTCGCCGGTGGTCCTGGTGAAAAAGAAAGACAACACGCTGCGATTCTGCGTTTATTACAGGAAACTGAATAATGTTATTAAGAAGGACGTATACCCACTCCCCAGTATCGATGACGCGCTTGACCGACTCCGAGACACCAGGTTCTTCTCTTCCTTAGATCTGAAAAGCGAACATTGGCTGATCGAGGTGGACGAGCGGTTTGTGGTCGCGACAAATTATTTGACACGGTACGCTGAGACCACGTCACTTCCAAACGGTACTGCTGCTGAAGTCGCCGAATTCTTTGTCCACAACAACGTCCTGCGTCATGGCGCTCCTGCAGTTATCATTACCGACCATGGAGCTGCATTTACGGACCGCTTCACTCAGGCTTTGCTCAAGCTAACGCACACTAGCCACAGACGCACAACGGCTTACCACACGCAGACAAATGGCTTGGTGGAACGCCTCAAGAGGACCTTAACCGACATGCTTTCTATGTAGGTTGATATCAAGCACAAAACATGGGACCAAATTCTTCTATACGCAACGTTCGCGTATAATACCGCGCAGCAAGAAACGACGCGGTTCACTCCGTTCGGATTAGTCTCCGGTCGACAGGTTACCACCCCCCTGGATGCTATGCTGCCCGTGGACCCCCCCTGACAGAGAGAGTGAACTTGACGCCGACGTCGCCACTTATGTTCAGCGCGCACAAGAAGCGCGCCAACTGGCCAGACACCGCCTTCACCGTCAGCAGCAGCTCGATGCTGACCGCTACAACCTTGGACGCAGCTACGTACCTACAACCCAGGCGACTATGTGTGGGTCTGGACGGCCGTTCGTCGCCGCGGGCTGTCCGAAAAGTGAATGCGCAGCTACTTCGGTCCTTAGCTTGCTGTACGCCGCCACAGCGACGTAAGGTACTTAGTTCCACCAGCCTCGCCAGCTCGTTCATCGCATAACAGCAAGCGCAGCGACGTTGCGCCTGTGGTGGGAATGAAGCCATACTACGAGCGACCCCCCACTGACTTTCAGACTGCATGTAGTCTATTCCGTGATGTCCGACTCGTGGTGTAACTCTTGAACGCTTTTTCTCCCCGCCCTTCTGTCTGACGGTAACACCGCATCGAGGCGATGCTCCAGAGGAGGGGGAAGTGACACGTGGATTATAGGTAGAAGAAAGAGAGCGCAATCGGTAGCAGTAGACGACGCTGAAGCGTAGGTCCGTATTTCTGGTGTCCCCTTTCCCTTGTTCAGCTCTCGGTGCCCTCGTTCAGACCCTGCAGTTCCCTTTCAGTGTAACAACTGTTACAATATGGCGAACAAAAATCATTTGTCCCGGTGTGTTCAAAAACTACTGTTTCAGAAAATAGATGAGAAAAGTCAGGCATATGTAAAAGTTTATAAGCGCTATAATCTTCATCTCGTGACCTACCATGATTTTTTATTTAAGGGTGGATTTCAGTATGCTGTTGACCGTCTTCCGCCAAAAGGCAGAGCAGAAAAAAAAGCAAATACCAAAGCGTAACACAATGTAGGCTCAGGCTTATAATTTTTGCTTGCGTACATACATAGAGCAAAGGGTCTTAACAGGGTGCAGCAAACACGCAAACTTTCCGTAGCTAAGAACAGACAAAAGACAAATGGGTGTTCCAAGAGATGTTGGAATCGAAGAATACTCCTAAGTATTTGACCCTGGACATAGGTATGAGGGATGGACTTTTGCAATGAAACCAATTTGGTTGGGGCACACGAATTGACACATCATTAGGAATTCCCTTTTAGATAGTTATGAAAAAATACTAATTTTGTCTTTTTATTGTTAACATTTGGTTTTGCTGACCCATTCAAAACTAATTCGCTGTCATGTTGAATAAAAGATAATGCTATCTTATAGTCGTGGTGCCTAGCAACTAAGAGCATATCATCAGCGTATTGAAAAACACGGCACAGTTTGCAGAAGAGCTCAAATCATTGACATATAAATTAAACAAAATAGGTGCAAGTATAGATCCTCGAGGAACACCAGATTTAATCTGCTGCAGGCCACTTCTATATTTACCTAATACAACGACCTGTGAATGATTGAACAGATAATTTACAACAGACAGAAAAAAGCCTCTAAACCAATAATTGTGCAGTTTATCTGACAACACATTATGATCAACAGAGTCAAACGCCTTGGACACATCCAAATGTAAAGCGCAAGGAAACTCAATTTCTTCAATGCGGTTGTATAGAAGATCACTCAGTTCATCAAGCGCGTTCTGCGTACCACGACCCTTAATAAACCAGAAATGCTTCCCAAAGAACCCATCATGTGCTTCAAGAAACCTTATCATCACCGTCGAAATGTGTTTTTCTAAAACGAGCGCAATGCATAGCAGGATTCAAATACCACGATAATTTTCAAGTTTATTTTTTATTTCATTCTTATAGATAGGGATAACCGTCAGCTTCTTCAGGCCCTCAGGTACTATTTGGGTGCGAATTATGCCATTGATAATCGCGAGCAGAACATGCTTTATTCGTTCAAAATTTGATAAGTGTATCGACTGAGATACCGTCTCACCCTGGATGCTTTCGTCTGCTAAAGCCAGAAAGAATGCAACGTAGATCGTCTTGACTGCAAGGTGGTATAAATGCAAATTCAAGCACCTATAGCATGCTGAGAGATAGCAGACCGCGTACTTCTGCATGCGCAGCCAGACCAGCAGCCGAAAAAAAAAGCATTGAACTCATCAGCAAGTGTCAGAGATGACATCCTAAAGTTGTTGCAAATGGAATCAGCTACGTACTTTGGTGCACAGCCAAGTAAGCAATTAACAAAATCCAAGGACCTAGGTGGCTCCCTTTTCGACGCTACAAACCTTGCCTGGAAATATTGACGTCTTTTTGATCGGAGTAGTGCATTTTCCCTGTTGCGGGCAGACCTGTAAAGTGCCCTCAATTGAGTGTGCGTAGACGAGCGCCTACATTGGGACCAAGCCATCTGCCTTTCTGCAATAGCCGATATAACGTCGTTGTTAATCCATGGAAACCAGTCTTGCATTGCTTGATGATTATAGTTTTATTACTGGACTCTAGCATTTGTGTGGAAGTTTCAACAAATGAATCGTAAAGATAACTTTCAGAGGTGTGAGTTAGGAACAGATCCCAGTCGTACTTGTCGATTGCGGTGCCATGTCGAAGTCTGTCAACGGCCTCGATTGTGTCCAATTTATCTTGCTTCATAGCCCTTATCCCCGCTTGTGGAAAAACACCACAACCAGCGAAGAAATGGTGCGACATTTTTTGTTGTACGATAAATGTGCTGTAAGAAGAGGACGACTCCGCAGTGCCGCACTTCGTCGTCATCGCTGGTGGCTCGGGCGCGAGTCTCGTGCCGGAGCTGCTTCCTTCCGCTGGTTCTGCCATCCTGCTACGACCCGACCGCTGCGTGCGTTGGTCTCCGTGACCCTTAATAAAGCCACTGCTCACTTGGTGGAGGTTGCAACATCTTAACCCCCGACGTCGCCCTCGAACTCCGCAGTCGCACGGTGTCCGTTCCCATGCGGAGCCAAGCCAGCAGCCCCCGACCCTGCTTCCTGCGACCTGCTTCCACCTACCACCTGTTCTGACCCCTTACGTCAACGCGACCCTGCTATCATTAGTAGCAGCTGCGACCAAGATGTGGAGGATTGGTTGTGAGCCTACGAACGGGTGAGCCGGCATAACAAGTGGCACGACGCTCTGAAACTTAACGTCGTATTTTTTACCTTACTTACGTCGCCAGCCTATGGTATCGGAATCACGAGTCCGTCATCACCACCTGGTCCACGTTCAAAACTACGTTTGCCGAAGTATTCGGCCGCCCTGTGATTCGCAAACTTCGAGCAGAACAGCGTCTCCGTTCGCCAGCGCAGAAGACAGGTGAAAGCTTCACCAGTTACATTGAGGACATCGTTGATTTATATAAACGAGTCAACCCGTCTATGATGGAGGAACATAAAATTCGCCACGTCATGAAGGGCATCGATGATGGCGCCTTCAACATGCTCGTGACTGAGAGTCCGACCACCATCGCAATGGTATAGGAACTTTGCCAAAGCTTCGACGAGCTACGGAGGCAACGCGTTCTGGTTCGCCACCCTTCTGACGCGTCGCTCGCTGGACTGGCCGCGCAGCCCGACTCCTCATAACTCCACGCCGAAATCAAGAAATTTTTCCGCGAGGAGGTTGCCCGCCAGCTGTCTCTCCTACCCTCTCTACCTGAACCAACATCTTTTTGGCGCCGCAGCTCAGAAATGAAATACAGCGACAGGTCTCGGAAGCTCTTACCTCCGGCCATTCTCCACCTCCTGTTACTGCCCAGATGGCGCTTTCTGAGGCTGCCTTAACTCCACCTGCCCCCAGTGCTGCGCCGCTGAGTTATCCGCGCCGCACCCTGTTGTGGCAGCGCCTCGCACCTGTGCCGAAGTTGTGGCTCGCCCAGCACCTGCCACGGTGTATGCGTATCGTTCGGCCATGATGCGCTCGCCACTCACTATTCGTACAGTTGCGCCGCCTGCTTCTCCATGGCGCACATCGGACAACCGCTCAATATGCATTGCTAGCGGCATTCCCGGACACGTCGCTTACCATTGTCGACGCCGCATGTCACTGTCGGTGCCAGAATATACTGGAATGTCCTATCGGCCCCCTACTTCGTGTTCCGCCTGGGCCGCCACCTGAACCTTCTGACCACCAGGCATCCTCGTCTCGTCGCTCACCTTCACCCCGTCGCCGCTCCATTTCGCCCATGCGCCGCCGATTTCCCTCAGCCGAGCAGGGAAACTAACCGCCGCAGTTCCCGAGGCACGAACTGCGTACTCCGCCGACCGTCAAAGTCATCTTTTCCCTGCGAACGTTATTGACGTTATCGTGGAAGGTATTTCCACGCTTGCTCTTCTTATAGACGCTGGTGCCGCCGTATCTGTTGTCAGCCAAAATCTCTGCCGCTCTCTTCGCAAGATGACGACGCTTCTTTGAGGTTTGTCGCTACGTACCACCACCGCACAGCATCTCTGGCCCACAGCTCTCTGCATCGCCCGAGTGAACACAGGATTTATTAAGGGGTCACGGAGACCAACGCACGCAGCGGTGGGGTCGTTACAGGACAGCACAACCAGCCGAAGGAAGCAGCTCCAGCACGAGACTCGCGCTCGAACGGCCAGCGATGACGACGAAGTGCGGCACTGCGGAGTCGGCCTCTTTTTCTTCTTACAGTACTGAATTCATTGTGTTTAAGGCGAACGTTCACGTGGTCAAGACATGAAGATACAAATTTACTAACAAATGTTTCAACGCACGTGGGAAGGTCATTGTGGCATCAATGCCTGCATGGGCAAGAGTGTTTATTTAGTCGACAACCAATTGTTTTTATTGTGAAAGCAATACTGCTCACAGTTTGAGCCTTCAGGGTCGTCCTGGCGGATCCACGATCGACCTTTAGCATGACCGCTGTTATGACGTCACGCCAGACCGAGAGAGATAGGGCCCCAACTCGTCTCGTCGCGATTGTCCTAGCGGATCCACCACGCCACGCCGCGCAGCAGCTGCGCGCCGATGCCGCTAGGAGGAGCTCGCTGTGATGACGACAAACTGAGAGAATAAAAATTGGCAGAGGCTTAGCTTGGTTAAGCCCGGAAGGTTGTGAAAGCAAATTACGAGCAAGTTTAGCGTCTACAGTAGTGAAAGGCGAAAGCCTGAGTGCTGCACGGAACGCCGGAATTAGCTTAAAGTGCTATTGAGGTGTCCACTAAACCACACAGTTGGTAAGGCGCCTTTCCTTTCCTCCAAATCAAAGCAGTCTACAACGCTGTCTATGTCAGAGCGCATCAATGAACGCCGGAATTAGCTTAAAGTCTTATACTGAGGAGGAGGAGGATATAGAAGAGGAAAGGCAGGGAGGTTAACCGAAATAATAATCGGTTTGCTACCCTACACGGGGGGAAGGGGGTGAGGGGATAAAAAAGAAAGAGAAAGGAGAGTAACGGAAAATTGAAGTCACTATAAAACGTCACTGTTCGTTAAAGTCACAGCCTATCGTGCAGGCCAGAAGTTCTCAAGAAGCGGAGCAGTGCCTTGCAGGCCTTCTCCGCCGACGACCGCCGCGGCCAGTGGCCGAGAATCTTCATTTCAGTTAAAGGGCGTGTATCTAGGCGCTCCAGCGCGCGGCTGAGAGACTGCCTTTCGGTGGTGTAGGCAGGGCAGCCACAAAGAATGTGGGTTATGGTCTCGTCATGCCCGCAGATGGAACATGCCGGACTATCAGCCATACCGATTAAGAATGAGAAGTGGTTGGTGAACGCTACGCCAAGCCAGAGGCGACACAGCAACGTTTCTTCTCGTCGTGGTAGGCCTGATGGTAGCCGGAGCTTCAGATCAGGGTCCAAGGATTGTAAGCGGGAATTGCAAAATTGGTCCGAATTCCACGCGGCAAGCGTGAGGTCCCGCGCAAGTGCGCGAAGCCTGCTCGCTGCATCCGATCTTGAAATGGGGATCGACACAAAATCGCCGTCGTCGTGAGAAGTTCGCGCGACCTCATCCGCGCGGTGATTACCTGCTATGCCGCTGTGCCCCGGTAGCCATTGGTAGATAATGTCATGTCCTTTGTTGATGGCAGAGTGATGTAGCTGTCGAATTTCTGCGACCAGTTGTTCATGGGCTCCACGGCGAAGAGCAGCTTGTAAGCCTTGGAGGGCAGCTTTCGAATCGGTGAAAATAGACCACCGCTGAGGGCGCTGCTGACTGATGTATTCAATGGCGACACGAAGAGCGGTGAGTTCTGCACCCGTCGAAGAAGTGCGGTGACCTGTCCTAACTCTAATTTCTGTAGTGCTTGCGGGTATTAGGACGGAGCCAGAAGAAGAGATAGGGTTCACTGAGCCGTCGGTGTAAACGTGCACCCGGTTTGCACGGTGCTCATGTAAATATTCAAGGGTGACTTGTTGTAGTTCTGTCGGTGATAAGTCTATCTTCTTCCTGATGCCAGGTATCGAAAGAAGCACACGGGGATTGTGCAGGCTCCAAAGTGGCGAGGACGGTCTAGAGGCAGGTGTAAACTGGGACGGCAGAATGGCGGGATGTGCGTCAATGATATCTGTAAACGATGTGCGCGGGCTGGTAATAGGAAGACTGGCAAGATGGTGAGAGGGAACCCGGGAAATGTGCCGGAAATGTGCCCGCAGTGCGTCAACTGTTAAGTAGGTAGGGATTGGATGCTCCTGGGCGATAGGTACAGATGCGGCCGTAGAGGCACATTTCGGCAATCCTAGGCAAGTCCGGAGAGCTTGAGCTTGAGCGCTTTGCAGACTTCGTATGTTTGTTTTTCGAATATTTACAAGTACAGGGAGGCTGTAGCGAAGAAATGCCATGAATAAGGCGTTGTAGAGCTGCATCATCGACCGCACAGACGCTCCCCACGACTTTCCCCCAAGAAAGGCGAGAACGTGAGAAATCGCTGTCAGTCTCTTTTTCATGTATGAGATATGAGGGGTCCATGATAGATTTCGGTCGATGATTACTCCCAGAAACCGATGGCTCTTTACGTAGGGTATTGCTGTGCCGTTTATGCATACGGTATAAGGAGACATGTTCTTTCGTGTAAAGGCAACCAGCGAGCACTTTTCGGTTGAAATCTGTAGGCCTTGCTGGCGAAGGTAGGCCGCAAGAATACCTGACGCCTTTTGAAGTCTCGCTCGAACTTGTGGGCGCGTAACTCCGGATGCCCAGATGCAGATGTCATCCGCATATATTGAGAGTTGCACCGACTGTGGTAGTATATCGACAAGCCCGACAAGTGTAAGGTTGAACAGCGTTGGGCTGAGCACTCCACCCTGCGGGACTCCACGGGAAGTGAAATGAGAAGATGTTGGGCCTTCCTCTGTCTGCACAAAGAGAGATCTGTTGGATAAATAACTACGTATCCAGCAGAATACGCGGCCACCAAGCTCGGCAGCTTCCAGAGCGTCCAAAATATCCTGGTGGGTTATATTGTCGTATGCGCCCTTTACATCCAGGAACAATGCCGCGGTCAAGCGCTTCAAATGTTTTTGGCGCTGGACGGATGACACTAGGTCGACCACGTTGTCGATTGAAGAGCGTCCACGTCGAAACCCGGACATTATATCCGGATATATGCGGTAGCGCTCCAGGTACCACTCAATGCGTGTAAGTACCATCCTTTCCAGTACTTTGCCAACACAACTAGCCAGCGCAATTGGACGGTATGATGTCAGGTCAAGAGGCGATTTCCCTGGTTTCAGGAGCGGAACTAGACGACTGGACTTCCAATCGTCTGGGACTGTGCCCTCATTCCAAGATTTGTTGTAATGCTCCAGAAGGACACGCCTAGCTTCTTGTCCAAGGTTTGCAAGTGCAGTGTATGGCACACCGTCGGGTCCCGGCGATGATGATCGTCTGCAACAAGCCAGCGCGGCGTCAAGTTCTTCCACGGAGAAGGGAAGGTCCATCCGAGAATCCCGAGAAGCAGGAACATCGCTGCAATGCAGCGTCGCAGATGGGCCAGATGGTCCTGCTACCCTAGCGCAGAAATCCTCAGCTACCTCGACCTCGCCACGTCGTTGGATTGGATTGGAAAACGTTTATTGTCAGCACTGAGCCCTAGTGGGCATTATACTAGGTGGCTTCGAGCCCATGGCTCTTGGCGACCTTGTGAGCCCACTCAGTGGCCCGGACTTGCGTCAACGGGTCTGAGCTGGCCAGTATAGCCTCCCACCGCTCTAGAGAAGGGACTGGTAGTAGGTCCGCCGGTGGCGGCGCCTTTTTGCAGCTCCATAAAATGTGATCATATCCGGCTATCTCGCCGCATTGTTTGCAAGTAGCGTTATATTGTGTCGTTGGAAGAGTGCAAGAGACTTGTAAGGGTGCAGCTGGTGTGGGGATGTTCGAAGGCCACGAACTAGATTCCAGATGCGTGACAACGGTTTCCGTGGATCAAGCGTTTCACAGAATGACCTCCAACGTTGTGCCTGTACTGCTTGAATTCTGCGCTGAATTTTCTTTTGCATACGCCTCGCATCTCTGAGGTCAAGGCCCGACTTGGTGCGTCGGTACCTACGCTCGGCCCTACGCCGCAGTGATCGCAGGCGCTGCAATTCCATATCGAATTCCGTGTACTTTTTTTTAATTGGGGTGAATAACCGTGTCGCGTTCTCCATGGCCTCCTTAACTTTCCCTTCAAAACTTGCGAATGAACCTTCTCTGGATGCATCTTCCATAAGTGCTTGAAACACTGACCAATCGATGCGTCGCATGCGTGTGGCAGAGGTGCATGTGGAAAGGCCAGTAATGGTCAGATATGTAGGAATATGGTCACTGCCGCGGGTTTCAATATCCGAAAACCACCGTACATTGCTGATAAGGCATCGAGAAACGAACGCCAAGTCAAGGCAGCTGCTGTAAGTTGTCCCTCGAATATAAGTTGGGGAGCCGTCATTTAAACACTGAAGATCATGGTCAGAAGCGAAGGACACAAGTTTCCGTCCCCTAATGTTCATTCTAACGCCTCCCCACATGGTGTGGTGAGCGTTGAAGTCACCCATGGCGATACAAGGGCCGGGTGTAACCGCGATCAGGTCACTCAGTCGTGCGGCGTCAAATCGACTTGATGGAGACATATACGCCCCGACAAGCGTAAATGTGAGATTACGCCTCTTCACTGTTAGACAAACGTACTGGTTGTCGTTATTAGGGGGAACTGGATGAAGCACATATGTAACATCACGCCGAATGTAGATGATGACTTTACTGTTCCCTCGGTGCGTCGGAGATGCAAACGCCTCGTAACCTGACAGTCGTAATATCTTCGGCACATTAGGCTCACAAATGATAAGGATGGGGAAATTGTTTACGTAAACATACTGCCGAATATCTGAAATTCGGGGCTGAAGTCCGCGGGCATTCCATTGAAACATAGAGGCTTGCCTCAGCTGCTTTTGAAATGTTAATGCTGGGGGAGCCATTGTTCCTGCTACTGTAACGCCGCTAGGACTGGCGTTAGCGCGTCTAGTACTGAGGTGTCCACTAAACCACAGAGTTGGTAAGGCGCCTTTCCTTTCCTCCAAATAAACGCAGTGTCAGAGCGCATCATTGAACGCCGGACTTAGCTTAAAGTGCTATTGAGGTGTCCAGTAAACCACAGAGTTGGTAAGGCGCTTTTCCTTTCCTCCAAATCAACGCAGTCTACAACGCTGTCTATGTCAGAGCGCATCAATGAACGCCACATTAGAGGTCAAGCTAAAGCTCAAACGTGGAGCCTCCGGGACGCCGCTGAAGGCTCAAATCCTAGCGCAGTATTGCTATCGCAATTAAACAGGGCCACAGCTCGGCTTGTCACAGTCGTTCTAGTGCATCCACCACGCCATGTCGGACGACGTGTACAAGGCGACGTTGCAACGATGTGCTGCAGATAAGAAACGGCGGCGCGCTGAAGAAACGGATGAAGAACGGGAACAGCGGTTAGCCAAACGCCGTGAGTATTACGCAGCGAGGCGAATGCGGTCAACATCCCTTGATTTGGAGGCATCTACGAGTTCGCCGACAACTATCATGGAGGCTCACAATGCTGACGATACTGTGGACTTGGAAACAACCATTAGTACGATGACAGGTGTCACGGATGTTCTAAATGCTTAAGAGACAGTGTCGATATGTTCGGTGAATAGTGAGGAACGCTACAACCTGAACAAGAGAAAACGACGCGTTCAGGAGAAAACGACGCGCTGAAGAAACGCCCGAGCAGAGAGAGGAACGCCTTTGGAAGCAAAGAGTGAAGGATGCTGCTAGAAAAGCAAAGTATAACAAGACAAGGAGAAAGCGTACACCTGAAGAAACTCCTGAAGATAAAGCGCAACGTTTGAAGAAAAGACGGGAGAAATCACTTGCCAAGGCTGATGTGGTTCAACCAGAAGGGGACATTCTGCTTCAGTGAGGTGAAGAATATTCCAGACGAGTCAAGGAGTTCGGCTCAGCAACACGTGAATTTCATAGAGGTTTCACGAACAGTCCGTTTGGCTATGTGTGTTCTGTGTGCAAACGATTATGGCATAAGGACAAACTTACTCCGGTAAGCGAACTCATGTTCTCTACTTTGGAAAAGGCTTATCCGGAATGGGACGAGCATAAGCTAGCGAGTGCAGTGGTGTGTAACACGTGTAAAGGCAGTCTTAGAGAAGAAAGGATCCCACTATTCAGTGTGTCGAATGGTTATAAATATCCGCCCATGCCAGAAGGGTTACCGCAATTGAACCCAGTAGCCGAGCGATTACTGTCTCCACGCATACCATTTGTGCAGATCCGTAGACTCATGAATTGGAGAAATGGTCAGTGCGGCATCAGAGGGCCAATAGTCAATGTGCCGGTAAATACTGATTAAATGTTAAAGCTACTACCGAGAGATGCCGACGACCAACAACTAATCTTTGTGAACATTAAGAGACGCCTTTTTGCGAAAACCATCCACCTAGCAGATGAAGTATCACGTGAACAGTTACTGCCATGAGTAGAGGTACTGCAAGACTCCATATTGTATAGGCACTATGACGTCAAGATTGACACAGTCAAGCTAAACAGGATGATTGATGCAATCTAAGACAATGAGTTTGAGTTGGAGGAATGTGGGGATGTAGATGTAAGTGATCCCATGACAGAAGCACTTGCATTAACATTAGATCAGCATACCATGGTCTTTGATGAGGACTTCACTCTGACGATTGCCCCCGGAGAAGGCAAGAAGCCGATTAGAATCCTCTACGATACACATGCCGATGAACTGTCGTTCCCACAAATATATCTTGGGCTTGCAAGGTACACCAAACAAGAAGAAAGACCTACGGTCTTTACCATGGCTACATCTGAGAGTAGAAGTGATAGGAGGGGCGCCTTACCTATGCATGTCTTGTACAAGGCAATGAAGGTAATCCGACATCGTGTGTGCGATAATCTGAACGTCATGTTCCGCAATATGGGAGACATTGGTGTACTAACCAGGGCAGATGTTGAAAATCCAGACAAAGTCGTCAATTCAATCTAGAGAGATATGGGATTCATGAAAGGTGTACCCAATATTATACAATACTGGCACACGCAGAAAGCAGAGCTATTTGCGATGATAAGACAGTTAGGGAAACCTACGGCCTTCCTGACACTCCCTGCATCAGAAATTCAATGGAGACCTTCAGTCGAGTCGAAACGGGCAACCTGCATTCGATGGTCGTCTTATGTCTAGAGAAACCGTATATGCTCATACGGAATATAGACATTGCAGATGGATTAGTCAACGGCATGGTGGGGACATTGAAGCATATCGAATATGATGCTCGGGAGGAACCATGCAGAGTTTGGTTGTGCTGCCCGCCTGGAGTTGGTCTCATAGCTAAGGCGAAACTTGCTCAGCGAGGGTATGGCCACCATATCAACCAGTGGATACCCATACATTTAGTGTCTGTGCCATTCCAATGGAAGAGAAAGTTGGTTAAGCACATGTCGGTTAAGCGCACTCAATTCCCTTTGATACCTTCCAGTGCCATGACCATTCACAAATTGCAAGGAGGAGGAGCCTTTGATGCTGTCGTCTATGAATACGCATCAAGCCACCCACAGATACTTGTCTACGTAGCTTTGAGTAGAGCTGCGAGTTTGGACGGGTTGTATCTTACTAAAAAGCAGGCGTGTCACCAGTTCACACACATTGGAGCCAACCCAGATAAGTCACTGCGTGCGGAGTTTGAACGTTTAGAGAAACACAACCTGGACACTGCCTATAACCGATGTGAACAACTTGTGTCGAACAGTGAGGTTACGGTTGTCACATTGAATATAAGATGACTTGCTGCTCATATACAGGATATATCCATGGACACTCTTTTAAGGTCTGCCCATGTCTTAGTCTTTACTGAAACCGGGTGCTCAGAGACAAACATTCCTCCTGCACCGGGCTTTAACTTTGTCGGTACAGCCAGGCGAGACGGCCAAACTAGGAATGCTAGAGTAGCCATATACGTACGCCAACCTGCTGTACCGACAGAACAACGAGAATCATTGTGTGTACAACTAAATGCTTTAAACTTATGTCACGTGCTGCGCATGGGCTCTGAGGAACAAAGAAGACGTGCGGCGGCTGGAAGAAGAAGAGAAAGTCAAGTATCCTGCCGCCTGCGCACCAGGCTCTTCTCGACCTGCCTTGTAAATAGTATTTGTAAATAGAACCCCCAACAGTGTGGTGGAGGTGCTGGGTCGATCACCACGGACCCCTCTCGCAACCGCTACAGCCGAAGAATCGCCGGATTGCCACCGTTGCCCGTGCAAATGCCCAAGGAAGCCGACGCACGTCCGACCGGCGCAGCAACGCCCGCTTGGCAGCACTACCGTGAGCCGCGGACGTTTTCCGGGAAAGCTGGCGAAGACGTGAATGATTAGCTCACCAATTACAAGCGGGTGAGCAAATACAACGGCTGGGATGCCACTCTTCAGCTCGCCAATGTCGTCTTCTTTCTCGATGGCACCGCGCTAACTTGGTTCGAAAACCATGAGGCATCAATAACGAGTTGGGACCGCTTCATGGAAGAGCTCCGCAGCTGCTTCGGGGATACCATTGCCAAACGAAAATGCGCTGAGCAGTCTTTGCTTCAGAGAGCGCAAGTGCCTGGAGAGACCTGCACGACTTACATAGAAGAGGTCTTGAAGCTGTGCAAAGTCGTTAATCCCAGTATGTCCGACGAAGATCGCGTTGGTAATCTCCTCAAGGGCATTGCAGAGGACTGTCAATCATTCCAACGAACCTGCAGTATCGCCATGTGGTTTAAAACTTGCTGGCTTTGAAGAACGTTTTTCTGTACCAGTTGCCGCGATCACTGACAACGTGTCTCGTCCAACTAGACGCCGCGATCTGAGCGACTCTCAATTCCTAGCCATGGTCAACAAATCCCTACCCACTAGCGACAGCCAGGTACTAGTGGCTGTTCTTATGAAGCATGCGGACGTGTTTGACTTCGGTCGCGACCAACCACCGCCGATTCCAGCTTCCCGTACCCATCACATGATCAATACTGGATCTGCACAGCCGATTCGACAGAAGCCATACCGCGTCTCGCCTTCCGAACGTCAGATAATCGATGAACAAGTCCGTGACATGTTGCACCGCGGCATATTCAGGAGTCTTCAAGCCCGTGGGCTGCTCCAGTGATCCTTGTCAAAAAAAAAGATGGCACTTGGCGATTTTGTGTCGACTACCGCCGGCTTAACACTGTCACAAAGAAGGATGTTTACCCGCTCCCGCGCGTTGATGATGCCATTGACTGCCTCCACTCAGCCTCCTACTTTTCCTCGGTGGATCTACGGTCCGGGTACTGGCAGATCACGATGCACCCGCAAGACAAAGAGAAGACAGCATTCGTGACACCTGACGGGTATGAATTTAATGTTATGCCTTTCGGCCTTTGCAACGCTCCTGCCACTTTTGAACAATTTATGGATACGCTTTTACGTGGCCTGAAGTGGCAAGTTTGCATGTGTTATCTGGACGATGTTGTTATTTTTGGTAGGACCTTCGCCGAACATAACAGCCGCTTAGCCATTGTCCTAGACTGCATAGAGAGAGCGGGCCTCGTGCTGAACTCGAAGAAGTGTCGCTTCGGTGAACGCCAAATTACTGTGCTTGGTCATCTCGTTGACAAGGATGGCGTCAGACCCGACCCGCAGAAGGTTGAAGCTGTAAGCAGTGTCAAAGAACCCAAATCAGTGAAAGAGCTCAGGAGTTTCCTAGGACTTTGCTCATATTTTCGGCGTTTCGTTCCCAAGTTTTCTGATTTAGCCTACCCGCTTACAAGTCTCCTGCAGAAAGACACCCCTTTCCACTGGACTCCCGAATGCGACTCCGCGTTTCGGCAGCTCAAGTTTCTCCTCACCTCGCGGCCCATTATGCCCGACAGCACCGACTGAACTCCACACTGACGCCAGCTGCATTGGCGTGGGTGCTGTGCTTATCCAACGCCATGAGGGCAATCAACACGTTGTCGCTTATGCAAGTCGCACCCTCAGCAAGTCGGAACGCAACTACACTGTAACAGAGCAAGAGTGTCTCGCCGTTGTTTTCGGCGTACAACGGTTTCGTACGCGACCCCTGCGGTCGGTTGGCCCGCTGGGCGTTACGCCTCCAAGAGTTTAACTTCAAAGTGTCTTACAAAAGTGGCCGCCAACACGCCGACGCAGATTGCCTCTCGCGGCTGCCGCTCACGGTTACTACTTCCGATGATGAAAACTTCGACGACTATCTCGCTGCCGTTTCCGAAGAGTTTCCAGATCTTGGCACTTTCCAGACGGAACAACGCAAGGATCAGCACTTGGCGCCGCTTTTTGCCGAAGCCCGTGACCCGACATCCGCAAGCCCTTTCTGCATTCGCGGCGGTTTACTCTATAGAACGAATTACTCGCCTGGAGGTGCGCGCTTTCTCCTCGTCGTTCCGGCTACTCTGTACTCCTCTGTTCTGCAGGCAATGCACGATGACGTCACGGCTGGGCACTTGGGGTTTGCCAGGACCCTTAACCGCATCAAAGAACGTTTTTACTGGCCACAAATGCGTCACATGGTTCAGCGCTACGTGGCCACCTGCGTGCAGTGTCAGCGGTTCAAGCTTCCCACGACTTCTTCGCCTGGACGCCTGCATCCTGTGCCACCTCCAAGCACGCCATATGAACAAGTTGGACTCGATCTGCTCGGCCCGTTTCCCCGCTCGTCCAACGGTAACCGCTGGATTATAGTGTGCGTTGATCACCTCACCCGTTACTGTGAGACCGCCGCCCTACCTTGCGCCACCGCTGCTGAGGTCTCGCTCTTCCTTCTTCGTGCTGTCATCCTCCGGCATGGACCTCCTCGAGTTATCAGTGACCGCGGTCGCCAGTTTACGGCAGACGTTGTGGAAGAGCTTCTGCGTCTTAGTTCATGCCATTTTCGCCACTCGACGCCGTACCACCCCCAGACTAATGGACTGGTTGAACGTACCAATCGGACACTGACGACCATGCTGGCCATGTATGTCGATTCCCGCCATAAGAACTGGGACGACGTGCTTCCCTTCATTAAATACGCCTATAAGACGTCGAGGCATGAAATAACTGGTAACAGCCCATTCTTCCTTCTTTATGCCCGTCCGCCTCGAAGCTCCCTCGACAGCATCTTACCTTTCTCTCTCGACACCGAGCCTTCTATTGCCAACACTCTATGTCGCGCTGAAGAAGCCCGTCGGATTGCCCGGATACGCACCATGGCATCACAGCATCGCTCTAAGCAGCGTAATGACCGCCGGCGCAAGGATGTCTCCTACCTGCCCGGTGACGTTGCATGGTTGTGAACGCCCCTACGCAAGCGTGGTTTATCAGAAAAGCTGCTATCCCACTACACAGGCCCGTTCATCGTTGTTGCTCGCCTCAATGACCTCAACTATGTCATCTCTCCCCAATCAACGCAAGGACGCCGCTCAAGGACAACCCAGGTCGTGCATGTCGCACGGCTGGAGCCATTCCACTCTCGGTGCCCCGATTGATTGACTGGCCCAGAGGGCTTCGTCTGCGAACGGGGAGATGTCACGTGCTGCGCATGGGCTCTGAGGAACAAAGAAGACGTGCGGCGGCTGGAAGAAGAAGAGAAAGTCCAGTATCCTGCCGCCAGCGCACCAGGCTCTTCTCGACCTGCCTTGTAAATAGTATTTGTAAATAGAACCTGTAACACTTAGTTGTCGCCGGTGTTTATATCTCACCCCTAACAGGAGACGACGTTCCAGTCAGCATCCTCGCCAACGGCCTGCCGAAACGAACCGACAAACGAATGCTTGTCTGCACCGGTGACTTTAACAATGACCCTAGAAGAGACTCTCAGTTCATCGAGGCCCTCGACCTGAACTACCACCTACAGTTGTGTCCGTTACAGCCGAAGTCTACCAGTAAATGGGGAAGCAGTCTGGATCTAGTCATGTATAGACATTCTGTTGAATATACAATAAGCAATGTACAAACTAAAAGCCACTTCTTCACCGACCACCAAAGCGTCTTCATTGGGTTGAATACAGTGAAAACAGAGTAAAACAATGTGTCCAGAGTGAATCAATTGTATAGTCTAAAAAGTGATGCCATGTAAAACAAATAGCCGAAACCTTAGCTAAATATAAGCTTTACTGAAAAGCACCATCAAGGCCCAACCACCAGCCAAACCAAGGCATAGCCAAGCAAGTATTGCTTTCGCAATTTCCTGTCTTAACCAAGCTAAGCCTCTGTCAATTTTTTACTTTTTAGAAGGTCAATGTTGAAGTCGCCAATTATGCAAATACGACCCTGTGCAAAGTTAGTCTCGCTCAGCTTTTCAATCAAATAGGCAATATTTTGCTTCGGAGGACGATAAATAGCAACCATAGCAATTTCAAAAAGTACCTTGCGAATGCAGACAGCTATTGATTCCGCAGTGGTGAAAGACGTAGAAGTAGTCGTCGAAACCCTGTTGTCCTTAACAAAAATTGCATATACCGCCCCCTAGCCCAGAGTCACGAGTAAAGAAAAAGTTAGTGTCTTCCAAAATCAAAAACTGCTGCGAATGGTTATGTGAAATGTTAATCTCTGTCAAAACGAAAGCATCAATGGAAACATTTATCAGCCGTGTAAAAGACCGTGGTCATCGCCGATGGTGCTGTTTAAAAAAAATTCAGGGGGCACTTTGACGATCAGAAAGCGAAATCCTTTCCACGCCACTCTGCTGGTACTCTCTAGGCTTGCATTTAAGCTTGCCAGCGCAATCACGCGCCTCCGGAAAATCGGGAGAGCTCTTGGGAGTCATCCGCCTCATCCGACTGCTCCAACCCCTCTGGCGAGAGAGCTGTGCGCGCCACCTTAGCCCATGAGCAGTAAGCCACCAAAGAGACGACAACCGTAAGCACACACGTGGCGGGTATGGGGCCACTTGGTTTAGCTAGTCATGACTACCTAGTGGACCCATGACTAACGAGTCACGATTGGTTAATAACTAGTGCTGACTAATTAGTTGATGACTGATTAATGACTAATTAGTCATCACTGGTTCATGACTGGTTAATAACAAGTTAGCCATGAGTTGTGATTAGTAATGTCTAGTTATGACTCACTTGAGATGTAACGGACGGACGGACAGAGTCATGGCCGCGAGTATGAGCCATTAGAGGCTTGCGCCATGAGTGCCACGCTCTCCTTATGCGATGATTACAGGAAACTGGGTGGCATCACACAAAGGAACGCACAGCCCCCGTCAAAATTACACAGCCCAAGAGGTTCGTATCTAAGCTGTTAAGCGGGGCTCCTTAGCACATCTAGCAGTCCAAAGCGTGGGAGGACTGAGAACGCGAATCCATTCCTCTTTTGGATAAATTACGGTAGCTGAGGATGCATAACGAGACATGCTGCAGGCCTCAGAAGGAAACCCCTTGTGCTGCATACTTTTCACGGGGGCTGTATATTCACTGCCCTCTATACCGACAACTTACTGGACCGGCTTCTAAACAGCAACTTTTTTTCCATTATCGATCTAAAAAGCAGTTACTGGCAGATGGAGGGCGGCGAGCGAGGCCGCGAGAAGGGAACATTAAACTCTGCCTTAAGGGTACGATGCTACACTGTGATTGTCGTGTTAAGCCGGGGGGCGTAGCCTAACGCGCGCCTGAGCGCTGTCCGAGGAAGCAGTCCATACACCGTGTACCCAGGCGATGAAAGAAGCCCACTTCATTATCGCACTCAGCTTTTATACACTCGCGTCACATGACCACGAGATCCACTATCGCAGTCGCAGCTGACGATGCCTGCTGACGTCACGGAAGCATGAACAAATGATCCCAGCTCAGTGTTCAGTTCTCATATCAGCAGCAGGTCATTCTACACTTTATATTCATAGATCCGTGGGAGCCCTCATACCCCTCCTGGCATAGTGGTGCAGCAATTAAACGATGCGTCACTGTCCTGCGAGGACAGGTTCTACGAGAGGTGGACCTTGAGCTGCCCAGGTTGCTTTTCCCAAACGACAAATCATTAATGTAACGGCCGCCGGTCATGGTGGGCAAGTTTGCTCACTATCCGGTGGGCAGGTCGTGGTGAAGTCGCAAGGTAACGTGACGTAGAGGGTACACCAGTCTCATAGGTTGCTCTTTGGGCACCACTTGCCAGTCATGCTCGTGATTTCTCGCTCACAACGCCGACGCCCTATTTTCTAGGAAACGGGGCATTTAATGCTATTGTTTTAAAACTCCCTTTTTAAAACCCGATGGCTCGTATGAATTGAAGCTGTTGCCTTCCGGGCTGTGTTCAGCGCCTGCAGCATTCCACCGTATGATGGGCAGCATACTTGCTGGCATGAAATGGCAAACCAGTTCGGTTTGTTTGGAAGGCGGCGTCGTATTTTCAGAAGCATCTGACCAAAATCTTAAAATGCTGCGAATAGTACTGGATGCTCTCCGCGCAGCAGATTTATTTCATGTGATTACCGCTGCCGGCGTCCGACCCATTCCTAACAAAACAACCGCTGTCATCGACTTTTACATTCCTACCACGAAGAAAGCAGTCCGGTGTTGTTTTGGGCTTTGTACTTACAGTCCCCGTTTTATTACTGATAATTTGTAGTTTGCCGAAACTCAAGCGTCTGGCATGTCATGGCGTCCCATTCGTTTGGCCTACCAAGCAGAAAGAGGCATTCACCGAGCTACGCCAACGTCTGCATGACCGCTCAGTTCTTGCACAATTTGCTGAAATTTCCACCCCGCCTCTACGGGTGCAAATTGAAGCTTTAGACTGACCATTATTCTTTGTGTTGACTGGCTAGTCTCCGAGCCCCATAAGGACGTGTTGCACGGTGGAGTCATGAATTGTACGGTAGAGTCATGCACGGTGGATGCATGAATTTCATTACTCCACCGTTTATAAATCTGGACAGAAACATGAAGATCCTGACACACTGTCGCGCGCAACTGTGGATTTCGCCCGTGACAATATGATCAACGACAGCCAATATCTAGGCATTATCAGTACCTTTGGCTTAAAAACCCGGCAATTGCGCTGATTCAGACTTCAAACATGCGGTCGACCGTCTGGAGAGCCTTGATTCTACCGTACCCCAACTGTTCGTTAAGAACCTGTCATTCTGTAAGCATGACAGAATACTCTACAAGAAAAGTGACGGCAACAGTGACCGAGCCTATTTTCTGGTCATCCGTGCAGATCTCCGCGACGAAATCCTTCTTCCTTGCCATAGTGAGCCCACCTGCATTGCTTGGGCTTTGCATGCAATCTATCAAGAGTGCCCCAGGCGTGCTGGTAGCCCAAACTTGATCCCACCATCCATCGATACCTTAGATATTTGCACGAGTTCAAGAGACGTAAGGCACCACCATTTCAAGCCAGCCGGTTTCCATAAGCTTATTCAACCACCACTGGTACCATTTGACCAAATCAGTATGGACTTTGTCGGCTCTTTTCCGCTGCCGTCAGCCGGCAATAAGTGGATTATCGTGGCCACCGACTTTCTGGCATGTTACCCTGAACGTCCATTGAGGTGGCGCAGTTCTTCAAGAACCAGATTGTTGTATGGCATACGGCACCTTCACGTGTGACCACTGATCATGACAAGGCATTTAAGGCGCGGCTTCTTAACGAAGTTTTCCAGCTAAGCCAACTAAGAAGTTTTTCAATGAAACAAAGACTAGAAGCACTCTAATGGTCTTACCGAGTGCCTAAACAAAACAATAGTCGACATGCTCCCCGTGTGCGTAGAAGTGCACCATAAAAATTAGGACGAGATTTAGCCTTATATAACAATCGCATAAAATACGCCCGCCCAAGGCACAATACCATTGACTCGTTTTCGCCTAGTCTACGGACGCAGTATGCAGAGCATGCTCGAAGCCATGCTGCCAGATATGACTAACCGCCAGGTACTTACAGCTGACGGTAAAGAATTGGCTAAGCTGATCAAGCTCACCAACTCGACCGTTCTGACATATGAGACAGCAAAAAACAGATGCAAGCCGTTATAATAGTTGGCACTGCTACTTTGGCAGGCATCGCGGAGAGCAAGTCTGAGTTGGACACATGTCCGCCACCCAAGCTTCTCACAAAAGCTTCTCAACTGTTACATTTGGTACTTATGTTGTTCTAGATGATACTGCACCAAGTTCGAGTCGTCAGCGTGCATTCAAATAAGTGCGTCTACTTTGCCTTAACCCGTGTATCACCTGCAGAAGCCCGTATTTCACACATTTCTTTCTGAGGAAGGCAGCAGACAATGTCCCTGCTAATGTTACTGCACATCGCTTCAGTGAAAAATGTCGCTATTCGCGTAAATACGTTTCCTATATCAAGAAAATTGACTTCACACCGTCGGAGAAAGCTCCCGAATCTCATGCGCCGTCTTGCTCAATGGCATTTAGCAAACGTCCTTCAGTCATCCCTGCAGCTGGACTGGGCTCCAAGACTACGCCTAGGGCCTCCGGTGACGCGCTGCCGGAGGTAGTTTCGATGGCGTCGCTCGTCAAGACGGCCTCTGCTGCACCTATTTCGACAACTGAGTCTGAGTCTTCTAGTTTCTGCTCCCGGTCCATCAGCGGCCCCGCACATCCCGCCTTCTCCAAATGCTCCTCAGCCCGCGAGCGATCTACCCTCTGGGCGGAACTCAGCAATGGCTACTCAGCCTGCACTTATGGATGAGGCTTCAACCGTGCTGCATTAGGATAGAGCTCTTAAGTGGATCTGTCTTCAGTACCTGTATCCATGCCACAAGTTTCCCGTGGTTCTCAAAAGCGTCCATCAGGCGATAATAGTTTGCTGTTGACAAAGCACTGTGCAATTGCATCCCCACTCCTGCCTTGGCCACCAAAAGGCAGCTGGCAGTATTAAATAATAAATAAACACTGCACAGGATTCGTCTTCGGCCAAAAGCAGCTCATGAGGCAAGCGTTCCTGCCTAGCGAATGTTAACCAGGTTTGCCGACCTCGGTACCGATATTGTAGAAAGTGGCTATAAAAGCTCTGGCAACCAAAAACCTCACAGACATTCCGAACAGCATTCTTCAGCTGAGCCAGGACGTGTGTCTTGGGACCAATTGTTTTCATGGCTTCACGGCTACAACGAAATCTAATACCATCGCTGTGTGGCTCCAGACCTTGGCTGCTGTCGAGCGTCTGCTAGCGCTGAAGTGTGTATCGGTTATAAGCGCGATCTCGGTGAAGGTTCACGTGTGCCTAGTAGAAGGATCTGAGCTACAACGCTGTGTTGTTTACACCGTCAACGTTGCCGAAGACCAGACCGCTCTCCAGCGTGAGCTATACGGTCTTTTCCACCGCGGTATCCAAGCGCAGTATATTGGAAAGGGGCGCTCTTGCATAGTTACACTTCAAGGCCTACCAACTCCTCTAGGACGCCTTTACTACTATAGCTGTATTCTGCGGTCTCTCTCATACAAACCGAGCGTTCTTTGCTGCTACAGGTGTTTCAGACTTGCCCTGATGCGCCGAACATGCCCTTCTACAACGCAAGATGAGGCCAAGCCACAAGGCCCACCGCCTTACCCCTGTGGACTTTTCAAGACAGACAACTAAGAGGGCATCTCTCCAGCTTGTCCCAACAAAACACAAGGCAACTGAAAAGGCTCAGCGTGGGATCCACAAGCACTGCCTCCGCATCAAAATAGAGCCTCGATGCACAGAGGTTTGCAGCTCTCCACTGGGATGACGACTGGCCGGTAGCTTTTTGAGCCCAATCCACTTGCAGCCCCTTTCCAACAGTCTTACAGTGGTAATATGCGCAAGGCCGTCGCCTTCAGGCTACACACACAAGCACAGCATGCTAGAGCCCCTGCATGAGGACATGGTAAAGTTGACGAATAAACTGCACGCGTTCTAGCAGAAGTCTCTAACATATGAAAACACCGTGAACTGCTTGCAGGTCGTAGACCAACAGCGGAATTCCACTCC
The DNA here is from genome assembly GCF_055824585.1 of Amblyomma mixtum. NCBI lineage: Eukaryota > Metazoa > Arthropoda > Arachnida > Ixodida > Ixodidae > Amblyomma > Amblyomma mixtum. Next base: position 123,712,598 of record NC_143016.1, on the reverse strand, counting down.
ACGCACCATCGACTATGTCCAGCCCTCATGCGTCGTTCGCTGATTCTACCAGGTATTCTCCAACTCTGCTGGATAATCATTACAACATCCCTCTTTCGATTTGTAGTAAACCAGTTATCTCATCTGACATCACTTATTATACAAGGCTTCAATGCCTAATCGAAAATGGCGAGCACTGGTTGTTGTGATGTGCTCCAGTGAAGCTGCAGAGGCCTCTCCACAAAGCTGGGATAGCTAAATTTTGAATTCTCGTGAACAAGCTCCAGGTGTGGACCCCGCTACTGCAAGAGACGAATGCCTTGCGATCCGTTTCGGGCTTTAACGGATACCATCTCCTTCAATTAACGACCGTCGCGTGCACACTGCTGCTCCTCCGGGAAAGGTGGCGGTATATGTTGATATGCGCTCTCAAGTTCGCCTCTTTCTAGAAAACTGGTGCACCTCATATCAGGAAGTATTTGCACTGGTCGTGAAGTTAGCCAAGGGAGCTGTTGTGGTCATGTAATTGTGGGAGCTGTTGTGGTCATGGCGCTCTCGCCAATTGCTCAAGTTGTAACCGACATTCTTCCTTCGTGCTGAATTAAATAAAAGTTAACTGCCATTTACTATCTGCAAATTAACGGCCTCGCTGATCGCCTCAACCATATGCTTGCCATGCACGTCTCCTCTGACCACCGCGAGAAGGACACAGCTCTCCCAACCGTGGCATTTACATACAATGCCTCCCGCCGCCCGCGGCATTGCTGGCTTCTCCCCGTTTTACCTCTTGTACGGCAGCGAGCATTAATTGCCTCTTGACACAGTGCTTCGTGCATCTGGTCCTCCTCCTCTTCAATATACCCGCGAAGCCATTGCTCGTGCCGACCATGCCCGTCATCCTGCACACTAGCGCATGCAAGCTTCTTAAGCTTCTCAGCAAGACCACTAAAACAGCCGCCACCGCGTCGCTTCCTGGGCGCCCTCTTGGCGCGTCGGGCTCTGAGAAACGCTTCTGTCCCGCTACTTTAGAACGAATCGTGCGCTGCGCCAAGTCACGACCGTCACCTACAGAATCACACCTGCCTTCCCTGAGTCAACTTTCTGTCCCGCACAGCCGGATTTCGTGCATGCCTCGAACCTCAAGCCTTCTCAACGGTCCTGCTCTGCCAGTCTGTAATCAGCACCGCGATGGTGCTTCTGCACCCGGCGAGCGTGCTACGAACCCAACGAACGGCAACGACGTGGAAGAAGTTGAGTACGCTTCGCGCGTGCTCGGTGGCCTAGTCCATCGCGGCGGCCTGTGCCTTGTGTTCCTTGTGTTGTGTGGCTCCAAGTGTTCCGACCGCCTTCTGTATTGTAAGAATATATACCCGGTGTTTCCCGGACGAACAAGTCACGCGTAACTAGTCAAAGAAGTCAAATAGTGTCGATGCACAGCGCCAAGGTTACTCTCCTTTTAGAAATTCTTAAAGCCGATATGGTTGTTAGTAAGAACCGGCTACAAATTTATAATTGCAACTACTTCCCCACCTATGATAGGTATTTTTTAAAAATTAAACAAGACACCTCTTTCTAGTGTCCGTCAACACTGGTAATACTATAGGCTGAAGAAGCCATATATTTACCCCAAAAAGTTAATTTTGAGAATTTTTGTCTTCCCTGAAACACCAAGTATATACAGCGCGTCGCATCTAACTTTATCTAGGGTTTAAAAATATTACGTTGCTCTCTAAGACGACGCCACCAAATTCATGTGGCTTGCTTGTGTATGGAGTAATTCACACTATTTTTTATCATGCTTAATTCCATAATCAGTCGAGGTAAATGAAACAACTTCTAAAGAGATGAAGACAGGTGAAAAATTCCAATGAGGAAGTTGTAGAACGGCCCGCAATACATCCGACTAAACAGCTTCTAACTTTCCATATATTACGTACTAGGTGTTTTCCACTAACTGCTGATGGCCGCGAAATAGAAAAAGTACTATGTTACATGTCCGCTTGCCCGCCCCGATTGCGCGCCTGCGCCGGTTGTCTGCGCTGGCATAGCGCGGCAGCGGGACCCAGCTGTCTTCAGCTGCATCGGTGACAATGACGTTGAGAACTGGCTGGCGTCCTACGATGCGGTAAGCACACATAACGCTGGGACGACACATTGCAGCTGAATAATGTCATCTTCGACCTCGCTGACGTCACCAAACTCTGGTTCCGCAACCACGAAGCGGACATCACTACCTGGTCGGCTTTCAAGACCACTTTCACCGCGGAATTTGGCCATCCTGGTGTGCGCAAGCTCCGTGCTGAACAGCGCTTGCGAGTGAGGGCGCAGCAGCCGCGAGAGACGTTCACCATCTACGTGGAAGACGTGGTGGACCTGTGCAAGAGCGTCAACTCTCAAAAATGTCTGAGGCCGATAAGATCAGGCACACTATGAAAGGTAGCGACGAAAACGCGCTTCAAATGCTTCTTGCTACACAGCCGGACACTTGCCTCCGTCATCAGTTCGTGCCAGAGCTACGAGGAGCTCCGCAGGCAACGCGTCGTCACTCTTCTAGATATACGACAAGCCAAGGTACGGTCCGCTGATGCCGTCGCAGGAGAGCCGCAGTTCATGCAGGAGGTAAAACGGTTAATCCGTGAAGAGATTACGTGTCAACTCGCGCTCGTGCATGGGGCTCCAGCGGTGCACTAGCATTTCATCCAGCCTTTCAGCACACCATCCAGGCAGAGGTCTCGGATGCCCTGCAGATCGCAGATGCCGTGCCGCCGGTCCCTCAGCAGGCAGTGGTTGCGCCGCTTACATATGCCAGCGTCCTGTCCCGACAGGCTCCTCATCCCTCGGGCAATTTCTCCGATGCCTCTGTAGCTCTCCGGCCTGTGGCACCACGACGTGTTCTGTCGTCTCAGGCTCACGCGCCAGCATCGTTGCCACATTTACGCGCCGGCGACTCTTCCCCACGGTCGCCCATGGCGCACTCGCTGTGGTAAAGGCTGGCCGTTAAGGCGTCGTGGCAGATCTTGAAAGTCGGCGACACGGTGCCGAGTTTGTGGCGAAGACCACTCATACGAGAGCTGAGACTGAGGTAATCCCACCTGTTACCTTTGCAACCATGACCACTCAGCAGATGATTTCAGTTGCCACAAATGTTCTCACGAGCAAACTTTGATAGACATCATCCAAGAGAAGCGGTGCTTCCGAGAGGATGCAAACACTGCTTGTCCAGAAACTCCATTCGTACGCCATTTGCACTCCCTCTTCTGTTGCTTATATCGAACACGCCCTCTAATCATCACTTGTATAGCAACAGTGAAAAAGGCGCGATCAATTGTGGTTAAATGGATATTTAACAGCTTTTCCAAGGCGGTGTCTCAGCTTGTCAGGCGGTAAGTTGGTTATTCGCTTACCAGCTGCAAATGCAAAAACGCCTACTCATCTACAAACTTCTGCTCGCCATTCTAAATCTGGCCAATTCTCTCCTCGTTGATGTGCTGTGTTCAAAGCTGACTATCGCGTCTATGTTTGTAGTACAGGTGTATAAATGGTGTGCCCTACGCACAAGTATCTAGCCTCTTCATCACGCTCAAAAATAGGCATTTCCAGATATCAAGAACAAACCACCACCTCAACAGCAAACTGCCTCCTGCAAGCTTTCTATTGCAGTGGAGCAGCTGCTCCGTGGTACCGTCCCTTCTGAATTGTGCCTACCTTTTCGGGTCTCACTGATTAGACCTCTTCCTTAAAGGAGCAGTGAGGCAGCGACTACCAATGTTAGGAAAAGCGACATACCGATATGCACTGTATTGTCGATTATCGTCCGACGAAAATTATTGGCCTAGCGCATGTAGCATCACGGAAATCAGCGATTAAAAACTACTTTCGCGTTTTCCATCTCAACTCATACACTGGAGCAAGAAAGAAAAGAATGGCGGTTACATGCCGGCAACGCATCGCTTTCAGCGCTTTCAGTGTATTATCACCCTTTGCAACGATCCCTTGCTCTCTAACGTTGACTACCAACATCTCATGAACCCATCGAAGGTTCGTGCATGTAAATCCCGCATGTGGCAGTGTGAGGTAGCGATGACTCTCATGCGGTGCAGAATCCCCCGCTTAAAGGGCCGCGGACCACCCCTCTGGTCGAAAATACTCTATTCCACTCTGGTAGCGAGCCTCCTCTCCTTCCGTTCCCTCCTCGAGATTTTTATCTCGCTCGCCTCGTCGAGTAGGCTCCGCAAGGCAAATTCACCCTTCCTCCTCCGATCTAAGCCGGAGGTGCGCTGTCTGGTGGAGTGCGTCACATGACTACGTCTTGACCCCACCTTGAATAGAATTCTTTTCTTGGTTTTTGCTTGCTACCCAGTCAATTTGAGGGGTGGGGGAGACCGGCGTGTCTCCCAAAGCCCTCTCTATTTTATTGCGAATGCAATACTACTCGCACTTTCAAGCCTTCGCGTGACCCGGCCGCAGTTACGTTCGACCTTTATCGTAGTGAATATGGACGACCAACTCGCTCCTTCAGATAACCCCGCTGCAGTTACGCCGCGCCGCGCACCTGTCACGCAACTGCCGCTGTGGCGTCATACCAGCTGTAGATTTTGGGCGACCAACTCGCTCCGTTGTTGTGTTGCGTGGGGCGTTCCTGCGCGCGCGCGTTCATGAGCGCGCGTTCATGCGAAGGAGCAGGCAAGTTGACCCTGTAACGTTATAGCGCCCAGCGACGCTATAAAGAGCAGGCTCTGAGATCGGCGTTATCAGCCCGCGATAGAGGAAAATAAAAATGGACAGCGCGTGCTCGGAGCGCACGCCCCGGCACAGCCTGTTCGGAACTAGAAGCGTGCCACGCTGGTCACCTTGCTCTGGTGCTCCACTGCGACCTCGAAAATCTTCAACAGTGGTTACTCCGGCCTAAGACATGACCGACCCCAGCAACCTATCGCCCTCAGGCGACCTTCCGCCTGACGCTACCTTGCGCCCACGGGACGTCGCAGCTCTCCAGCTCCGCCTACAAACATTCTGGCCCAAGTGTCCTCGGATCTGGTTCGCCCAAGTGGAAGCCATCTGCACAACGTCACCTCGGAGGCATCTCGGTTTCGTCATTTACTTTCCAACCTGCCTCCTGAGATAGCTTAAGAGGTAGCGGACATCATCGCTGGACCCTTGGGCGATGCCCCGTACCAGCGACTAAAGCAGGGCCTTCTCGACCGCACCACGGCGTCCGAGAGTGCGCGCCTACAGCAACTGCTCACCTACGAAGAGCTTGCAGACCACCGCCCCTCCCAGCTACTCAACAGCATACGGCAGCTCCTGGGCAAAAGCAACCCAGACTCGAATGGCGCACTGTTGAGGCAGCTCTTCCTGCAACGCTTGCCGCAGTCCACCCGCCTCGTCTTGGCTGCTGCGAGTGACTTGACCCTTGACCGCCTCGCCCAGCTCGCTGATTGAGTCCACGACGCGACTTCTACTCCCGTCGCCGCCCTCTCTTCTCCACTGGAGACCTCCGTCATTTCATGGTTAGAGAACCGGATCGATCAGCTGGCCGCTTGTATCGATGTCCTTCGGACGTCCTCTCATGCCCCGCATGGTTTATCCTCAACACCTCGCCGCCGTTCATCTTCGCCGAGTGGTCCGCACTCGTCCAGTCCTCGCAGTCCGCGTCTCTGCTGGTATCACCGAACTTTCCAGCACCACGCTCGCCACTGCACTCCACCATGCAAATGGTCGGGAAATGCGCAGCGAGATCACTGACGGCGGCGTGTGACGGCTGCCCCGGCATTGCTACCACGGATTGCAGCCGCCAGTTCGAATGCGCCCTTTTCACTTCGATCAGCCGGCTACTCGGCACTAAACACTCCCGCACCACATCCTACCGTCCCTGTGCCAACGGCATGGTCGAGCGGCTCCATCGCCAGCTCAAGGCTGCCCTGACTGCGCGCCTGGATCGCGAGCACTGGGTAGACCACCTCCCTATGGTGCTCCTAGGCCTACGTGCCGTCCTGCGTCGTGACCTTGGCTGTTCGGCGGCCGAACTCGTCTTCGGTACCTCTCTACGGCTTCCCGGAGTCTTGTTCGTACCTTTGGCTCCCTCGTCCCAACCCCTGCAATACCTTCAACGCTTACAGGACTGTCTCCAGCATCTGCGCCCAATGCCGCCTCGCTCATCTGCCTATCAAGTCTTTGTGCACCAAGACCTTGCTTCCTCGACGCATGTTTTTCTCAGGCGAGACGCTGTAAAGACGCCTCTTACCCCCTCATACGACGGCCCTTACCGCGTTCTCAGCAGGACGACAAAGTCAGCGACAATCCTGCTCGATGGTAGTGAAGAGGTCGTCTCTCTCGATCGACTCAAGCCCGCGTACCTCGAGACACGTCCCCAGGAGCTCCCCTCAGATGTTGCCGGCTCACATGCAGACCTGCTTTCGGCCGTGGCTACTCCATCTCTGCCAAGTCGGCGCGTACATTTTGCCGTTCCGTCTAGACGGGGGGCCCTATAGCTCCCGGCGACGCTATAACGCACCGGCTCTGAGATCGGCGTTACCAGCCCGAGATAGAGGAAAATAAAGATGGACAGCGCGTGCTCGGAGCACACGCCCGGCACTGGCTGTTCGGAACTAGAAGCCTGCCACGCTGGTCATCTTGTTCTGGTGCTCCGCTGCGACCCCGCAAATCTTCAACAACGTCATACCAGCTGCAGATTATGGGCAACCAACACACTCCGTTGTTGTGTTGCGTAGGCGTTCATGCGCGCGTTCATGCGAAGGAGCAGGCAAGTTGCGCGCACTTTCATGAGCGCGCGTTCCCGCGAAGCAGCAGGCAAGTTTCCAGGGGCGAAGCGGCGTTTATATATTGATATATTGATACATGTATTCGAAGAGACAGAAGTAGTGCATGCACTAGAAGAGGAAGAAGTTAGTTGGCTCTAGCGCGCGCTCTCGAACCACTGAGGGACCGCCTCAGGTTTCGTTGCACGCTATAGTTTAGTGGAGCAGTGCTGGGTACGCTTCCCGACCTGCACACTCCGTACAGCGTCACTACGGACCTCACACCGGTTCACCAGCGACCAAGCCGCCGTCTCCGTGGAGAGTCGCCTGAATTTGGGCCCCTTCCCTCGCCAACAAGGACGACGCAGCCTCGACCGCCGAGTCCAAATGACATGGCCACTAACACCAGGACCCTGCCGCCGATCCAGCCTCTACCGTCGAGTCCAACTGCCATGGCCGCTGACACCAGGCCCCTGGCGCCGATCGTTTGCCACCCACCGCGAACACCGCTATCTTTTCACAGTGACGTGTTCGAAGACGCTGAGGACTCGGTGGAGACCTTCGAGCAGGTCGCACGGTACAACGGCTGGTGCGACGAGCGCAAGCTCAATAACGTCTACTTTGCCCTGGAAGACTGCTCGGACGTGGTTTGAAAACCACGAGGCTACCCTTCCCACCTGGGAGACGTTCTGCCGGAGTCTCCTGGCTACGATCCCCAACGCTGACCGCCGGGAGAAGGCTGAAGCTGCCCTGCACTCCCGAAATCAGCGAACGAACGAAAGCGTGCGCATGCACACCGAACACATGGCCCGTCTTTTCAAGCGCGCCGACCCCAACATGACAGAGGAGAAGAAGCTGCGCCATCTCATGCGTGGGGTTAAGCAGGAGCTGTTCGCAGGCCTCGTGCGCAGCCCACCCCGCACGGTGGCGGAATTTCTAACCGAGGCGACCACGATGGAGACGACGCTGCAACAACGGGCCCGCCAGTACAACCGGGACATCAACTGCATGGTGTCCGGAGGCTTTTCATCGGCGGCAGTGCAGACACCTTGCGCGAACTAATTCGCTCAGTTGTTCGGGAGGAACTTCAACGGATCCATCTGCCCCTGGTTGCACCTGCGCCGCTGGCAGCGCTGACTGTAGCCGTCAGGGACGAGGTGCGACAGGCTGCGCAGGCACCTCCTGTCCCCGAAGCGCTATCCCGGTTCGATGACAGACCCACGTACGCATCCGTTGTACGTCGCACGACAGGCTACGGTCCCATTACCCAAACGCCTGGCGTGAGCAACATCGGCACATGTCACGCAAGCGTGCCTGGCTACGGTATGGCCCCGACGACCACCGTGAGTAATATCACCGCATATTCCGCAACCGCATCTGCTACAGCAGGGCCACGCCCTCGCAAGTCGGATTTGTGGCGTACACCGGACCGCAGGCCTCTCTGCTACCACTGTGGGGAGCCCGGTTACCTCTACCGAGCATGTCCGTACCGCCAAGTGGGCCTTCGCGGTTTCCATCCCGACGCACCCTGCCCTGAGAACGGCGAACGACCGCATGAGATTGCGCAGCATCTATGGCCACGCCAGAACCCTGCCTACTCTGGAAGGCGCGAGAGCTAACTTCTTCCTCTTCTAGTGCATGCACTATTTCTGTCTCATCGAATGCATGTATCACTTGGAGTCTGTATATGTTGTGAGGTGCAAGCCACTCGCCGCCTGGAACAGCCAAACTCATAAGTGGCCTGGCAACCCTGACTGGCTCCGTGCGTTCCCTCTCGGAGTGCCGAGGCGGGGAGAGAGCCTTCAGCCGCGAGCGGAGACGCCGCCGTCTGTATTTCAAGCCCTTTGTTTGTAACTGTTCGACGGTAGAATGAATGCATCCGTGCTCACATATGGCGCAGTCGACGTCCCGAACCTCGGTGTAGCCCGCCCATTCGAAGCCGCAAGCCACTTCACCGAAAGCCAGAGTCAACGTGTGTCGAGCACCAGCAGCCAAAGCCCAACGCCCGTCGCACCGCCGCCGCCGCCGCCGCCATGCCGCTCATAAACTGGGAGGAAGCCACCGCCTCGGACCTCGCTGGTTTTACAGTGGACTTCTTGCGAGATGAACTATCGCAACGCAATTTGGACAATACTGGTTCCAAGGACGAACTTATTTCTCGCATCCTTGCTGACACTGCCGCAAAACGAGTCCTGCTACCGGAAACAACTGGATCAGTCACCGAGACGCAGCCCGCTCCAACTCAAGGTGACCAGTTTTTCCAGCCTATGCCAGTGTTCAGCGCCGACCCCGTACAGAATATGCAGATTTTGACCGCCTACCTTCAAAATCAACTAGCTTTGTCACTGTCACAAGCCTCTACGAGAGCAGTGCACGTAACAACTTTGCCGGACTTGTCATCAACGCTTCCGACGTTCAGTGGCGACGGAGGGTTATCCGTAACCCGATGGATAGACGATCTCGAGCGCACCCAACAGCTTGCCTCTTGGGAACCCGCTACCCTGCTAGCCATCGCCCTCTCAAAACTTCGTGGCCCAGCCGCTGACTGGAAGGAAATCACTGGCCACCAGCTAAAAACTTGGTCAGAGTGGAAGGAAGCGCTTATAGCGCAGTTCGGCGAGCGACTGTCGCTTATACAGTGGCAGGAACTTGTCGGTGCGCGTGAGCAAAGCCCCGGTGAGAGCCTGGTTACCTATGCTCTCGCCAAGTTCAAGATAACTGGAAGGTGCCCACTTTCATTGACTGACAAAGAGCGCATCGAATATTTAATTCAGGGCATCCGTGATGAGCAAGTGGCTACAGCGATCGTCATTCAACGCCCGAAGACTGTCCAGGATTTCGTCAGCATCGCTTCAGAAGTTGATCGTGCCATGGACCACTCCCGCATGACTAGACTGTCAAAGCCATCCGCGCCAATTTCAAGTCGACAGCCGCATCCTATCACCTCCAGTGCCACAGCTACGACCGAGAGCACTGCAGACATCCGCCAGCCTTCGCGACCTATAAATAGCACCTACCAGCAACCAAACCGTGGAAGGCTGCCGCCCTCAAGAATATCCAACCTGCCACCTGCTAACCAAGAACATCGGTACGAGGCAATCTCTTCCAAGTATGGTGCACCTGCCTACAGACGAGGGCAAGACCTAAGCGAAGCAGTATGTTATAGCTGCAAGAAAAAGGGCCATCTGGCTAGCAACTGCACTGAGAAAGGACAGCCCTCCCGAGACAAGACGCAAACAATCCCTAAAACGCCAACAGCTTGTGCTGGCCGCACTGAGGACCCTTTGCTTGGATCCATGCTCAGGTGTGCGGTTATCACTGCTCACGTCAAGGGCCTTGGAGAGATCAATGCCTTCCCAGACAGTGGTTCCAACGTCACTATCCTCGCTGCTAGCCTAGCTGAAAACCTCAGCATAGAGCCGTGGACAAAGCCACCCCTTCTCGTCGTAGGAGGAGCCTCCGTCGCGCCTCAGGGATCTGTCTTCTTGCAAATCAGCGTAGGCCCCCTCTCTGCAATTGTGGAAGCAGCAGTCCTTCAGAGAAATGCCCTTCCCCTTATTCTGGGAGAGGACTGGTTTTATGCTGCTCAAGCGGAACTTCATTTCAGACCACCACACCTTCCTGTTATCTGCCAGCCCTCTACAAACACTGTCGTGCTGTGCAAGGAGGAACTGTTACCGCGGATGTCCAATGCAGTGATACTTAAAACATCAACTTTGTCTCGCTTTGACCCACCGCATACCACCAGCGAACCCCTACAAGTGGATTTTGAACCAGACGAACACGAGCCCGTGTGGAGCAAGCTCAACAAGGCAGCCCAGTCTCAAACTCAGCCAGCAGACTACAAGAGCCCAGCCCAGCCAGCCTCATGCAGCGTATTTCCTTCTGAGCCATGTTCATCCACGCCCAACAGTTTCCCTGATCTCATCATCGGGACCCAACTCAAGCCCGAAGAACAGCAAGCAGTGAAGCAAATAGTGCACCGCCACTCACGTCTCTTCGATACCAGTCCTGATGACATTGGCCTTTATGAAGGCATCGAGCACGAGATCAACTTACTGCCGGATGCAAAGCCTTATGGACGGCAACCATACCGCTACACAGCCAGTGATCGGAAGTTCCTCGAAACCCAAACAGCATCTCTTCTTCAAAATGACATCATCCGTCCTTCATCTGGACCTTGGGGATTTCCTGCCATTGTCGTGACGCAGAAAGACAAAAAGAGGCTATGTGTTAACTACATACCTCTTAACAGGATGACCATAAATGTGCTCCAACCACTGCCTCGCGCCGACGACATTTTTGACGACCTTGCAGGAAGTTCTCTCTTTGCAATCCTTGACCTCTGCTGCGCTTATTGGCAGATTAAAGTAAAAGATGAAGACCAAGAAAAAACCACCTTCATCACGCACCAGGGAACTTTCAAGTGGACAAGAATGCCATTTGGGTTGAAAAATGCACCAGCTACCTTCCAGAAAGCGATGCACCAAATATTTTTTCGACTCAAAGCCCGACAGTCAAGATGTGGTGTACGCACATATCTTGACGACATCATCGTGTTCGGTGATAACTTTGCAGAGTTTCTCGATCTTCTAGACGAGACCCTCACTCTCCTTCTACAAGCCGGCTTCAAAGTTTCTTTGAACAAATGCAAGTTTGCTATCCCCAGTGTGAAGTTTCTGGGATTTATGATCTCGGAACAAGGGAAACAGCCAGACCCATCAAAGATTGCCGCAATCATGTGCATGCCCACGCCACGCTCGTCAAAGCACCTGTTATCTTGGCTTCAGACAGCTAACTTTTACAGGCGCTTCATCTCGAATTTCTCGAAAGTTGCCGCACCTCTGCAAGCTGCCATCCGAAAGGCTGACTTCGAGTGGACAGTTGAGTGTCAACAAGCCTTTGAAGCCCTTCGCTCCGCACTTACAACAGCACCTATACTGGGACACTTCCACAATGAGGCACCTACAACAGTCACCACAGACGCATCAGCAACAGCCCTCGGAGCGATACTCACGCAGCGCCAAGACGACAAGGATGTGGTGATTGAATACGCAAGTAGGTCACTCACTGAGCCTGAAAGGAAACTTCACAGCAACGTTTGGGAGGCTTTGGCAGTACACTGGGCCATTACTGAGAAGTTTCGACACTATTTGCTGGGCCGCCGGTTTCATTTATTGACCGACAATTGGTCAGTAGCCTGCCTGACAACTAACTTCAAGCCTTCACGGCGCTTCACTAGAATGCTGCTCGACCTGTCCGAGTTTGACTTTTCGGTCGAACACAGAGCAGGACGCCAGAACTGCGTGGCCGACATGCTATCGCGGTACTCCTGTGCTACGGTCCCCCACACAGCTACTCTTGCTGCCATGCAGGCAGATGATGAAACTTGCAAGGCCATTCGTGTCAGGCTTACTTCAGGCGAAGACACCCAGGACACTTTGTCGTTATTGATGACATTCTGTGCAAGGTTGTGTCCCCGGAGCTACAAACCATTGTCGTTCCCGCCAAGATGCAGCAGCAGGTTCTCGAGCTCGTACACGATGCCAGTGGTCACATGGACGCCTCACGTACGTTGGCGAAACTGCAGGAGCGTTATTGGTGGCCGCGCATGGCAGCCACAACACGGGACTATGTTCAGGCTTGCCAATTATGTCAAGTGTACAACCGCCCTACCACACGGTCAGTTGGTCCCATGTGTTTTATGCCGACAACAGAACTTCCATTCAGTGCAATAGCCTTAGATCATATCACAATGACCCCAGCAGAGGACAAATATATACTTAATGTCATTGACTTTTCAACGAGATATATTGTTCCAGCTGCTGTGCCTACAACCTCTGCAAAAGACGCCTTGAAACATCTCCACTCAGTGTTTTACAGGTTCGGTGCTCCTGACGATTGTTTGTGTGACCATGCCAAGTCATTTGACTCACACCTGTTCAAGAACTTCATGCATATGCATGGTGTGAACATACACTTCTCAGTAGCTTACAGAGCAGCTAGCAACGGACTGGTGGAACGTGCCAATGCCACACTTGTGACCGTCCTCCGAAAACTGTGCAACAATGATCAGGCACTGTGGGTCTCCAAACTCGATGAAGCAGCTTTCGCTGTCAATGTAACCCGCCACATAAGTACAGGATTTTCGCCATTCGAGCTTCTGTTTGGATTTTTGCCGAAACTCCCATATCAGAAAGTCCGCACAACGCAAGCCGCCGACATTCGTGACAGACTTATGAACTTGCCAGACCTTCGCAGCGAGGCTGCGAGTAACTCCCAGGAAGCTCAAAGGAACCGCAAGATAATCTACGACCGCACCCACCGCAGCGCCTCATTTGACGTCGGAGACTTTGTCTGGGTGCGAAGACAAGAGCCAGTACTTGGCGGAACTGAAAAGCTCGCGCCAAAGTTCAAGGGACTCTACCAGGTGACACGGAAAAGGACGCCCGTCACCTACGACGTTCGGCGCATAACGAACTCCGCCACATCCTCACCAGATGCGCGTACAGTGCACATAAGTCAAATGAAACTGTACCACCCTCCGTACTTTGACCCAGTGCTAGTGGAGCCCACATGCGAAGCCGTGCAACCTATCCCGAGTCCTGATGAAGACAATGCCGAGCAAATGCCACCTATGACCAATGAGCCGGATCAGCCAACTGGTTCAGCGAGTCAGCGACCTCAGCGTCACCGTGCACCACCCAGGCAACTGCTTGACTACGACTTTGCCAAAGTAGGCTAATGTTCCTGTCCAAGAGGACTTGGACTTGCAGGCGGGGTGGGATGTGAGGTGCAAGCCACTCGCCGCCTGGAACAGCCAAACTCATAAGTGGCCTGGCAACCCTGACTGGCTCCGTGCGTTCCCTCTCGGAGTGCCGAGGCGGGGAGAGAGCCTTCAGCCGCGAGCGGAGACGCCGCCGTCTGTATTTCAAGCCCTTTGTTTGTAACTGTTCGACGGTAGAATAAATGCATCCGTGCTCACAATGTATATGCTGGCGTTTCACTGTCCCAGTCGAGATTCTTCCCTATGCCGTCGACCGCTAAAGCGAAGGAGAGAGCTGATCGCCAATGTGAAGCCCGGAAGAGAAAAAGAGCTACAGAAAGCGCTGAAGAAAGGTTGGTTGGTTTATGGTTGGTTTATGGGGTTTAACGTCCCAAAGCGACTAAGGCTATGAGAGACGCCGTAGTGGAGGGCTCCGGAAATTTCGACCACCTGGGGTTCTTTAACGTGCACTGACATCGCACAGTACACGGGCCTCAAGAATTTCTCCTCCAAAGAAATTCAGCCGCCGCGGCCGGGATCGAACCCGCGTCTTTCGGGCCAGCAGCCGAGCACCATAGCCACTGAGCCACCGCGGAAAGGGAAGAACGGCTTGCAAAGCGACGGGTGCAAGATGCTGCTCGACGAATGCGTTCTACCTCTCGGGAATCTGATGTCAGTATAAGTTTGCTTAACGCTAGTCAAGATTCAAGTTTGACTAGTGCTGACCGTGGGAATGCAACCAAGTGGTTTCAACGTGCTTAGGAAACACCAGAAAACGAGAGAAGTGTCTTGAAAAAGAACGTGTGCATTGGAGGAAGAAGAATGAAACTCGCAACAAACCACGTGCAGAAGAGACTGCTGAAGAGACTGCTGAAGTCTAAGGTGAATGTTTGAAGAAGAAACATGAAAAATCACTTGCCAAGGCTGGTTTCTCACAACCACAGGAAGCCATAACGCGTCGGCGATGCCAAGAACATGCAAGACGAATCGCCGAGTTAGCGTCGGCCACGCGGGAATTCCATAGACGTTTCACGAACAATCCGTTGGAAGTGTGTGCTCTGTGTGTGATCGCTTGTGGCATAGAGATTATTTGGCTCTGGTAAGCGAACTCATGTATCCTACTCTTAGAAAAGCTTATCCGGAGTGGGATGGCCACACATTAGCCAGTTCTGTTGTGTGTAACAGTTGTAAAGGCAGTCTAGAAAAGATTCCCCTGTACAGTGTCTCAAACGGGTATAAATATCCACCTATGGCGGAAGATTTGCAACGTTTAAACCCCGTGGCTGAACGAACTGTCTCCGCGCATACCATTTGTCCAAATTAGAAGGTTAATGATTTGGAAAAATGGGCAGTATGGCATTAAGGGACCGATTGTCAATGTGCCCGTAAACACGAACGAAATGTTAAAGCAACTTCCCAGAAATGTATACGACCAGCAGTGTGTCTTTGTGAACATTAAGAGACGGATGCTTGCTAAAACAGTCTATCTAGCATACGAGGTATCGCTTGAACAACTGCTGCCGAAGGTAGAAGTTTTGCAAGACTCTCCGTTGTATAAACACTATGACATCAAAATTAATGCTGTCAAGGAAAGAAGCCAGTGAGCATACTGTACGATACACATGCCGAAGAACTGTCTTTCCCACTAATATGCCTTGGCCATGCCAGGTGTATAAAGACAGAGGCGAAACCGACAATCTTCGCAATGGCCTCTTCTGAAGTTACGAGAAGTGATAGAAGAGGAGCTTTACCTATGCATGTTCTCTACATGGCAATGAAGATAATTCGATACCGTGTCTGCGATAGGTTAAATTGATGTCCAGGAATAAGGGGGACATTGCTTCTTTGACTAGAGCAGATGTAGAAAACCGCGAAAAAGTGGTTGATTTTATTGAGAGAGACATGGGTTTCATGAAAGGTGTACCCAATACTATGCAGTACTGGCATAGTCAGAAAGGTGAACTATTTGCCATGATACATCAGCTTGGTAAACCTACTGCGTTCCTAACTTTGTCGGCATCCGAAGTTCATTGGCCTCGCTTGTTGGAACTACTGAAACGGTTGAAAGTGTCGCCATCCTCTCTAGGTGTAGACGAAGAAGAAATGAACAGTTACTATGCGGCAACGCTTGTAAACGAGGACCCGACCGTTTGTGCTATATACTTTGAGCACATTGTGCGTGTTATACTGCGAATACTGTGCAACAAATGTTTCAGCCCATTAAAGCCAAACTAAGTTGTAGAGCACTTTAGGCGCATACGAGGGGGTACCCAAAAGAAACCGGACTAAATTTTTTGGTCGGCAAAGCTTCTGTGGTACCGCGTTTTGCCACTAGGAGCGCATAGAACGAACATTCCAGAGTCAGTAAGCCGAGTGCCGTCGTTGAAGGAGGTCAGACTAGTTTAGGCAGAGTTTTAGAGTGACGACTGTTTTGTGTGAGTGTCGTTTTTGCAATGGCTGATTTTCGTGAACAGCATGCGCCGGTGAAATTCTGATTTTTGCTCGGAAAAAGTTGAATGGAAACTCTTGAAATATTAAAGACGTACAAGGACGATGCTATGGGGACAACTCAAGTGTTCCTGAATCAAATCCTGAATCAAAGCAACAATCATGCCAATGGAAAACTTCAAATTCACCTCGCCTCAAGAAAGCTCATCAGGTGAAACCAAACCTCAAAACAATGCTGATTTGTTTTTTCGACGTGAGAGGAGTCGTCCATTGAGAATTTGTTCCGCAGGGTCAGACAGTTAGCCAGGCTTTCTACTTGGATGTTTTGAAAAGATTGGGCAACAGTGTGCGGTGGAAGCGGCCAGATTTGTGGCGGTCGCGCGACTGGTTTTTCCATCATGGCAATGCCCCTGCTCACACAGCCCTGTCTCTACGACAATTTTGGACCATAAATGGCATGACCCCTATTCCTCAACCCTCATACTCTCCCGACCTTGCCCCGTGCTACTTTCTTTGTTTCCTTGAATGAAAAAATAGGTGAATGGAAAGCGTTTCGCTGATGTTGCTGAGGTGATGAAAAAAACGACGGAGGCACTGTCCAGCATCACAAAAGATGAATTTAAACAATGTTTTGAAAAATGGAATGAAAGATTCGACAAGCGTATCATTGCAAGTGGGGAATACTTTGAAGGAGGTTGAAGGTCAGTGCTTAAAATGTGGACAAATAAGTTCAAACAAAAATAAGTCCGGTTTCTTTTGGGTACCCCCTCGTAGAGTTCCAACACCGAGGAAGTGCTCATGCCCATCTCCTTCTTTGGCTTAACGATGCGCCAAATGAAGAGCTTGAAAATGGTGGCATGCCAGAAACTGTGGAACTGGCAGAAAGACTGTTGTCTTTGGATCATGTAGCATGGGAAAGACAACGGAGCCAAGAACACCAACACACTCATGCTTCTTAATACAAGGGAAATCGCAACGTGTGCCGATTTAACTATCCTCTTTGGCCAAAGCCTGCAACTACAGTTCTAACACCTATAGTTGGCCCTAATGCCGAAGAAGATAAGTAAGGCTTTGCTACATTCCAAAAGTTTAAAGAAAAGCGAGACCGCCTACACGAAGCCCTTAATAGCACTGTGTACGAAACAAATTAATCCATTTGGGATGCGCATGACATTGAGGATTTCTACGAGTATGAAAAGGTCATGCGTATAGGCCTCACACGTCCCCCACTGTTGCTTAAACGAGGTTTGGATCCGTGCAATATCAATGCATTCAATCCTTGGATAGCCCATGTGCTGAACTCAAACATGGATCTTCAGATAATCTTGGATGTGTATGCATGTGCTACCTACGTGGTAGAATATGTTAATAAGGACAATCGTGGCGTCTCATCTTTGAGCCGGGCCATTAAGAAAGCCATTGCAGAAGATCCCGAGGCCGAACTATCTTATGAGCATGTAGCGCCCGGCGACGCTATAAAGCGCCGGCGCTGAGATCGGCGTTACAGCGCGCGCTAGAGGAAAATAAAGACGGACAGCGCGTGCTCGTGGCACGCCCGGCACGGGCAGTTCGGAACTAGAAGCCTGCCACGCTGGTCGTCTCTGTCTGGTGCTCCGCTGCGACCTCCGCTAATACCTCAACAGTGGTGACCTGGCGAACCGTGCCTTCTATCGCAGCGGCGTTCCAGCATGGCATACTGGCAGCACCCAAGTTTCGACCCGCCGCTCCCAGCGTTCCGGCCTGCAGGCGTCGGCGGGTGGTTCGCCCAACTGGAGGCTGCGATGTACCTGAA
This sequence comes from Amblyomma mixtum, assembly GCF_055824585.1. Taxonomy (NCBI): domain Eukaryota; kingdom Metazoa; phylum Arthropoda; class Arachnida; order Ixodida; family Ixodidae; genus Amblyomma; species Amblyomma mixtum. The sequence goes on along the minus strand of NC_143016.1, from coordinate 123,694,855 downwards.
CGGCATCACCATCCAGCCGTTCAAACACGAAGTCCTTTGTGACATCCTCCCGGCCGACCTCCTGCGTCGGCTCACCTACTCTGCTTTCGGCGGCCGGCCATACGATGAGCTGCGTGCGGCCGTCTTGGCGGACTTCGGCGCCTACTACGTTCCGCCGCCGCTCTACGACGCAGCGGACCCGTTTTCGCCGCCGCCAGCCTCTGTCCCTGGACCGGCCTCGCTCGCGCCCACGCAGCATTCATCAGAACCCGGCCCGCCTCAGCAGCCCCTCGCCGCATCGCCGCCACTCCCGTCCAGCGTCTCCAGCCCGGCTGTCTCTCTCGACGCCACACCAGGTGGGATCCGCACGAGCTCCGCCTCGCGTCCTGCTCCCACTACTATCCGACCCGCGTCTCTGGCTCTGCCTCCTTGCGCTTCAGTGGCGTTGTCGCCAGAGCCTCCTGCAGCCAAAGACGACTCTGCGGCAGCAGCCGTGCCGACATCTCCATCTACCTCGTCACTACCGCCAACAGCTCTGCAGGCCTCTTCTGTGCGGTTGAAGCCGTCGCCCGCTGATGCTAAAGAGCCCTCGACAACGACCAAGCCTGCTTGTCACACTCCCAGCCCCTCAGAAGGTCCGCAGGGCACTACTCGTCATCAGGAGCAGGATGAGAAAGCCAACCCGATGACAGCAGTAACAAGCACGGCGATCGCCTCCAGCCCCACTTTGCCTGAAACAGTTCCTGACCCAGTGTCAGCGCTTGCTCTCAAGCCCGACCATGCCCACACGCGCTTCAGCACTGGCCAGTCGCTCCGGACGGCCACTCCCGCTTTACCTCAGCAACTGGGATTGAACCCAGCAACTTCCTCCGTCATCACCACAGCTGTCACCGTTGTCTCGTCGGTCATACCTGTGCCAACCCTAGTGGCCGGACCGCTCTGCTCGCGCCCTACATCAGGGGCACCTGAGCCATGTAAGCCAGCCATTTCCACCTATTTGGACGACTTGAAGCTGGCGCTACAGCAGCGACACGACACCATGATAAAGACCACATCTGTCCACGGAGCCGTTTCGACCGCTCCCTTGCTTGTGACGGCGTACTCTGTGTGCCAGCTTCCCGCCGACATCAGCTGCAACGGTCCAGCACCAATGACACTTGTGCCAGCGGGCAGCAATACAGACGGTGACGGCCCCACCATGGCCTCCATTGCCCTAATATGCTTTGTCAGCTCGGCACCCTGCATCATTCGCCCATTGCGCAGCAGCCAGGCTCGTCCACCTGAATCCGCGCCCTCCACCCGACGGCTCTTCCCGGACCCTGACATGAACTTACCGGACCCTCCCTCCATCGCGTGACCTCCATCCGTACCCCGTCGGCGCGTACATTTCGCCGTTCCGTCTAGGCGGGGGGCCCTGTAGCGCCCGGCGACGCTATAAAGCGCCGGCGCTGAGATCGGCGTTACAGCGCGCGCTAGAGGAAAATAAAGACGGACAGCGCGTGCTCGTGGCACGCCCGGCACGGGCAGTTCGGAACTAGAAGCCTGCCACGTTGGTCGTCTCTGTCTGGTGCTCCGCTGCGACCTCCGCTAATACCTCAACAAGCAGGCTATAAGACGGCTGGGTGTATAGATCGATGGTTGATGCAATTTAAATGTCAGCTCAAGAAGCGGCTTGGATGTTGCTTACCTTAGAGTTGAGTCAGACTAGCACAGATGTGATCTTTGTAAATACCGTGTGGCCTGAAGAGAGAACACGTTGTATAAAGAGTGTCAAGCAAATGGACGCTGAACAGTTCGAAGCGACCAGTACAAACATTTGGCATGCTTCCCCTGTTGAGAAATACGAAGAACGTCCTGCACAGTTGGAGGACTTATCGTTGGCTCAGTTCATGACTGAATATAACATCACCAAAAAATTACAAAGAGAAAGAAACCGGGAGTTTTTCGATGCCGGGACTATGGCATCCAAGTTGTCATTAACTACATGAGAGAACATGTCATGCTTTATCTACCGTTCAGGAAAAAGAATGACTTTCTAGATGGTAATGCATTCGAGAAGTTCTTCGATGTAACCAAAGATAAAATTATGGAAGTTAAAGCTACGTATAACAGTGGTGTCACGACAGCTGAACTCTTCGAACATATTCGGGACATTAACAATGGCCGGGGTATGGAAAATGTACGGTGCCCACGGGAACAATATACATAAACTACTGTTACAGAAAAAGTATCTCCGACACACATATAATGCTTCTTATACTGCTTCCACCTCAACTTTCTTTAGCAACTCTGGTGTAATTCCAGCTCACAATCTCTATAGATATCGCTTAACCCATGTATATAAACAAGAAAACCACAGGAATATCAACAATATACGTAAGCTACCCCAATTACAAGACAGAACTCCCAGTTACCTTACAAGACACTTCGAGGATTGGTCAGTACCAATGTCACGTTTAAGTTACGGGAAACAGTGCCTTAAGTACACAATACCAACGCTTTTGAATTATTATAATTCTGTCCGTTTTGACCTCTTCACGGCAACCTACAAGGACCTCCGGCAGATGTATTTGGTTCCTATGTAATGTTATCTAGCCTTGCTGTTGTTTTCTGTTCTTTTTGTTGTTTTCTGTTGTTTTCGTTTACGAGTACTAAGTCTGTATCATATTAAATATGTATGTATATGTTTGCATATCAAGAATATGTTACGTGATGCCGCCACTCCGCCAAAATAAGGGATTGTGGACCCGTCAAGCTGTCGAAGGACAGCTTTTTTTTCTACAATCCCCCCATCTGTATTTGATGGCAAATAAAGATTTTCATTTCATTTCATTTCACTCGCTATATTACCCGAGACCAATGACAACACCGACATTGCACCAGAGGGCACAGTAATCGTGGTGGCTGTGTCATGCCCGGCCATAAAGAAGAGAGAGGATTGTATGTCTTTGGAAGAATTCTATGAGCGGATGAAAATGGCTAACCATCGTCATCGAAGAAGTCATACATCGGGTCAGAAATGCGGACATCAAACCGTTACAAATATTCTTCACGGGGCCAGCCGGTTGTGGGAAAACTTTCACCCTTAGGTTAATCATGGATGTCTACAACCGATACTGCAGGAGTCGAAAGATTGCGTACGGTGATGAAGAAGTGTCGGGTGTAAATGCTTACATAGCTTGTGACACCACCGGGACGGCTGCTGCTGCCCTAAACGGAATTACTGTACATTCAGCCTTTAAGATAGTGATGACCTCTTCGAGAGATGAAGGACGACTATCAGCCTCGGATTCGAACACTTCCCGCGTTCTGTTCAGGGGAGTTAGGTGCATCATTATAGATGAAGTAAGCATGTTGCCATCAGATTTGCTTCGACAAGTGATAGACGGCTACGAGAAATCCGACCGGAAAAAATGACGCAACCGTTCGGTGGATTTGATGTAATTCTCTGTGGTGACATGAGGCAACTACCCCCTGTCGGAGCTTGTGAAGTATACAAGCGGCCAAAATCTGGCGGAGCTGTGTATAACACTGATGTTCTGCCTTGGCATAACCTGTAATACTTTCCTCTAACTCAAGTCATCCGCCCGAGCGACGCAGTGACCAACTCTACACTCTTGACCAAGATTGGAAATGGAGAGGAGTTGGAAGAGTTTGAAATTCAACTACTGGAGTCGCGGTTTGTCGGAGTGGAGGATAATGCAGCGCAGTGTGCCGACGCTCTGAGGCTGTATTACAGTAATAGCGATGTGGACAACTACAATGCCAAAGTGGCTAAAGCAAGCCGTAACAAGGAAGAACATAAGGCCAGAGACGTTATAATTGGACATAGGTCGCACGAAGAACGAAATCTTGCCACCAAGACACTGGAAGGGTTCAGCCGCATTGAGACTGGAAATTTGCGTTCCCTGGTTGTCTTGTGCATAGACAAACTTACATGTTGGTAAAGAATATAGATGTTACCGACGGATTAGTCAATGGCATGGTGGGTAGATTAAAGAACATTGAGTACGATGTACAAGAGGAGCCATGTAGGGTTTGGTTGTACTGTCCACCTGGTGTTGGTCTTATAGCAATAGCTAAACTGGCCCAACGTGGCTACGGTCGTCATCGAAACCAACTGATACCCATAGACTTGGTAACCATGTAATTCTAGTTGGAGGGAAAACTGCTTAAACACATGGCAGTCAAGCGTACTCAGTTTCCCTTGATAGCGGCCAGCGTCATGACCATTCATAAATCGCAGGGTGGAACCTTCGATGCTGTGGTGTATGATTATGCTTTTAATCACCCTCACAAACTTGTATATGTAGCAATCAGTAGAGCGACAAATTTAGATGGACTATACTTTACTAACAATGAAGGTTGCCACAAGTTTATGCATAAAGGCCCCAACCCAGACAAGTCGCTCCGAGCAGAGTTTGAAATACTTGAAAAGCACAGATTGGACACTGCGTATAATCGTTGTTACTACTCGTGACTAACAGCGAGATAACAGTGGTGACTCTCATTGTTAGGTCACTTTCTGCACATCACTGCTGATGTCTGCCCACTGCTGACATACACTGCTGATGTCTGCCCACGTTCTCGTGTTCAGTGAAACAGGTGTTTCACGAGGGAATGCTCCTCTCATACCCGGTCTCACACTGGTTGGTGCAGCCAGGCGAGATGGGCAGGACAGAAACGCTGGGGTGGCCATATACGTTAGGCAACCATTCGTAGCGACAGTCCTAGTACCAACGGTGCCAACTTCAAAAGGGGAAGCGCTATGTGTACAACTGTCTGCACTAAACCTAGTGATCACAAGTGTATACATTTTTCCCCAAGCGAGTGTTGATACTGCTCTTGCAATTGAAGGGCAGCAAGCGGAGCAATGAGAAAGACCCAACGAAGTGTTCAAGGCCGGAGGTGGTACCATACGTACACAAAACTTCCCACAACATCAAGAAGGTAGCCAAGAAGTACGGAGCAGAAGTGGTTTTTTCTGCTCCGCGAAAGTTGTCCGGTCTATGTGCACGGATAAGAAGAAAAGAAAAACGGCAAGAGTGTGGCGTAAAACATCGTAAGCCCCACGTAACCTGCAAGAAAGGAGTTGTATATGAGTTCCCGCTCACTTGCGGGAAGGTTTACGTTGGGCAAACTGGACGTTGCCTCAACCAGCGCCTTCTGGAGCACAATAACTCATTAAAGAAGACAGGCTCCCATCTCCCGGAACATTGCCAAGAATGCACTAAGAAGACTAAAGTCGCCTGTTTTCCCCGCTTATCGGACTGCAAAGTATTGTTGAGAAGCCGCGATCAGATTGAACGGGAACTGGTGGAAGCCTATTACATTAGAAAAAAAGGAGATAACTGCATCAGCGATTCATCTGTGATACTTCGACGATCTGAAATGATTTTCTTAGATAGATTTCTGTAATCGCCTGCCTTCAGAATTCTTTTGGTGTTCTCTGAAACTCACGTGCTTGTGATTCGCTTAGTGGCGCTTGGGTAAAGCGAAGGTATATTAACGGTCTACGTCGAATAAAGCCTGTTGATAGTAAACGCTCGTCCCTGTCTACTTCTCTGTCCGTGTCTTTTATTGCGCCCCTGTGTCCTCCTGAAAAGTTATGAACCAACACGCCCAAATACAAGTACTTCCCGTGTTACTGTCCGGATTGCTGGTGCTTCCGAGCCCAAAAGAGTTTTCCATGACTGCTATCGAATGTTGGAACATTGCTCCGTTGATCATATGCTGCGATGAGGCGGAATTGAACATAGGACCTGACTCAGGGGACCCGCTCAAACTTATTCTAACGAGCGAACTGAGATTACAGCAGACATATCTGTAGTTAAAGGGAAGTAGGCCGCATGGAATTGGCAACGGCTAAGGTGACGAAACTGTCAGAAAAGTTCGAGAATCTAAAAACAGATGCTTAATGTGCACTGAACCAAAGTGACATGCAAAACAAGATAGACGACCGCGATAACCGTAGACACCGTAACAATGTACTAATTCGAGGCATTCCGGAAATGGAAGTTGAAACGGAAGACAAACTGCGAACAGTGGTAATTGCTGCCGTTTTGGCGGCAAACTGTGCGTAATAGTTTCTAGTCCTGAATGTATGCATAGCATCAGAAAGCGTTCTACCGAGAAACTAAAGTTCATAGTCATGCGCATTGGTAATTTCAATGGAAAAAACTGAAATACTGCAAAACAAAAAAAAAAGCTTAAAGAAATAGACTTTATCCAAGAGGATTTCTCTGATATCGTCAGAAAAAAGCGCCAGAATCTTCGGAGAAGTCCTTCACAATTCAGAAAAACAGTTGGTGCTGCGGGATGATAAGTTTAAGTGCGACGGAAATATGCATGGTTGGGGAGACGTCACGAAGCTCACTTATCGGTTGCCCCAGACAGACTGCGGAGCCCGCTGAAACGGACCATGGTTTGCGATGTGAATGACACGAACAGGCTAAAAACTGCACGCTGCTCAATATCAATGCGCGAAATCTACCTAAAAAGACCGCCGATCTTGAACATATCTTGTCCGAACACAATCACAGCATGGTGGTCGTTATAGGAACACGGCTTGATCGGTTCTTTTTATTTGGATTCATAGGTTGGCATGCCAAGTTATGTGAAAAGAAAAAGAAATGATCGTAGTGGCAGCGGTGAAGGTGCGGCTATATTTGCTGACTCTAAAGAAGACGACAATCACTGTGGTGTCTTGGTGGTGCCTGCGTGCTCGTCACTGGTGAGGCCTTTCTACATGGGGGGATTTGACCACGTTTAAGGTTAGGTCTGTAGGCGGGGTAAATGCGCATTTGAGGGTGCGTTTGGCTCAGGTATGTCGCTGACCTCCCCGGGCAGAGGGTCCCCAGCCTGGTTTGCCAGCTTTCCCACCCAAAGCTTGCCGCTGGAATCTCTTCAGAAAAAATGGGATTGACGTCATCCCTGTGGCTCTCGTACCGATCGGTGAGGGCATGATCAAGATGAAAGGCTCTAAAATTCTTCAGCAGGAGCTCAAGCCTCTAACCAAGCACTATTTAGAGATCTCTGAGGTACGACCGTAGAGGGATTGTCTGCAAGTCCTCTGACATTGCCTGCGCCACAGAGCTGCAACAGTGCAAAATATTTGACTCATTGCCGCTGAAAGCCTTCATCCTGGAACAGCTCGCTTGCTCCAAAGGTATTGTTCGTGGGGTCGACCCAGCATCTTCCCCGCAGGAAATACTGGAAGAGTTTCAAAATGTAGGGGTGGGGGTTCTTTCTGTCTACCGGTGCAGTAGAGAAGTAAATGGCTCGCGCGTACTGACAAAACCAGTCATAACAACTTTTGCAGGCTCCTCCTGTCCTTCTGAGCTCAAGGTCTGGCCGATAGTGTACCGCGTGGACCCTCTGAAGCCCCGTCCTCTCCAATGCTCCAACTGCTGGCGGTTCGGTCACAGTGGTAAATCGTGCAAATCAGCGGCGCGCTGCCGTCTTTGTGGTCAAGGTCATTCAGCTGACAACTGCGCCTCTGATCAGCCCCTGTGTTGCCTCTGCAACTCCAACCACTCAGCTGATGATGCCAACTGTTCGAAACGCGCTGACGAACAAAGCCTGTTAGAGATAATCCAGGTGAAGCGATGCTCGAGAGCAGATGCCTATGGACTTCTGGACCGGTAGAATAACTCATACGCTAGCTGTGCGCGATTTTCTGTTGGGGAACTAGAGTCAACTGTGAGTGCTTCTATAGTGTCCACAGTGGAACAGGCTCATTCTGTGGTCGTCGAGCGAATGCTGAGCACTTTTGCTGAGGCTTTATCTCAACTTGTTGCAGGCCAATCTGCGCTTCTTCAATCATCTGTTGAGGCGGCGACGTCTGCATCTCTCCCAACTTGTGCTGCTAGTACTAGTCACTCCGTGTCGCCTCCTGACCCATCCCAAGTCACGCCTCCCGCCAGCGCTCCGGGCACTGTTTCTAGCGTAGATATTTGCACCACGGATGTTGAAATGCTATGCCCTACCCAGAAGCGTCGAGCTCCTTCCTCATCCTCGAAGACACTTGCTCCGCAATCCAAAACAAAGAAAGGACCCTCAAAAGTAATCCCCCAGTCTGATGTGCTGAAAGAGGTTGTTGCTCCCTCTTTCATCAGTCGATAATAATGGCGGGTCTAAAAGTTGTTCAGTGGCATTGCCTCTCTCTACTTTGTTCGCTTCCAGATCTTGAACTACTTCTTCGAAAACATAATCCAGATATAGTGATTTTGCAAGAAACGTGGCTCTCTCCAGTTAAATCGTTTTCAATGAAAAACTCGTGTTTTCAGAGTTGATCGCGTTACCGGCAGGGGCAGCGGGCTAGTAAATATGGTCTCTACAAAAATGTGTCATCGGGCCTCTATTTCGCAGGAAATTATGCTCCCTGACTGTGAACTGTTGGCGGTCGACATCTCACTTCTACAGTGCGCCAAAGTTACTATTGCAAACGTCTACTTCCCTGTAGGCGTTCACAGAACGGACATTTTGGATAGCTTACTAAGCAACGCAAACAGTATAATCTTCGCAGGAGATTTTAATTCGCAACACAGTACCTGGAGTAGTAGTTCAGACTCCTGCGGCCAGCTTCTTTGGTCATGGATGGCCAGGCATGCAGTGCGCTGCTGCAATTCCGGAGCAGTAACCTTTATGCGAGGACCTTATCGTTCAGCAATAGATTTAACATTAGTTACTCGTGGGGTTAGGGTATCTGCATGGTCAACAGGGGACTCTGGTAAATCTAGTGACCACTTTCCAATAACTTTTATCATTCTATCATCTCCCCTCAGAAAAGGTAGATCGGCAATGATATTTGTAAATCACATTTCGTACAAAAAATTAATGTCTGCCTCTCTTCCCTCTATAGTTAGTTTGAGTCGGGCAGAAAGAGCTCAACAGACCATTTCCTTTCTGCAAGATGCTGCTGAGCATTCTGTATTCACCATGTGCACTTCAGCCCCTGACAGACAGCCGTCTCCATGGTGGACGGAGGAGTGTCGTCGTCGCAAAGCTGTCTGGAAAAGCCTTTCTTATAATCAGAGCCCAGCTAATTGGATAAATTATAAGTTCTTCTCTGCATCTTTCAAACGAACTGTAAAAAAAGCCAAAGAGGAATATAATCAAATTTAAATACGTATCTCTCAAATCACCAGAATAGGAAGGCTCTATATAGATTCATGGCACAAAATAAGAACTCTTTGGCCGCCAACCGCACTAAGTCAATAGAGTTGTCTCCAAAACCTTGAACTTATCGCTGAGGGGCTGGCTTTGCGTTTCCAGATGCAGAAAACAGAACCTTTACTCGCACTCGCCCCAAGCTCAGACTATACTGAGGTTGATGTGTCGCAGCTCCTGCCAATTGTTTCTTCAATGCAGTCTGCCGCCCCAGGATCTGATGGGGTTACTGTGGGTATGTTGAAGATTTTAGCGCAAGACTTCACCACTCACCTTCTAAATATCGTTAACGCATCATGGGAAAAAACGTGGATTCCACAGTGTTGGAAAATTGCGAAATTAATTATGCTTTTGACGAATGCAGGTAATGGATTTCAATTAGACAATATACGGCCAATTGCTTTAACCTCAAATTTAGTCAAGTTGATCGAATGAGTAATACACAGTCGCCTCCCAAAGCATGTCAATGCAGTAAACGGCCTCAGCTCTGCACAGATTGGCTTTCGTCGCGGTTGTTCCATATGGACCGCTCATGTGGATCTAGAAAGCCGAATCAGACTTTCAATGCGCAGGAGGGAAGTTTGGGCCTTGGTGACACTTGATGTTGCTAAGGCTTATGACAGCATGGAACACAGGGTCCTTCTTAACAAACTCGCACAGCTACAGCCACACATTACATTTATGCATGGATTTGTGAATTTTTTAAGGACAGATTGTTCTTCTGTACAGACGAATCTTTCTGTTTTAATACCTATGTCGAATGCAGAGGTGTGCCGCAAGGACCTGTTCTGTCACCGCTGCTTTTTAACCTATTTGTTCAGGACATCCCCATTCATCCCAACATTATAGCCTTTGTATACACAGACGATATAGCTTTTTTCGCCTCAGAAAAGAATATTCATGCTCTTTGCCAGTCTTTGCACGCCTACCTGACTGCTTTTGAAGACTGGTTGGACCAAATTAATTTATCCCTTAATATCAGCATGTGGGGCGTGCTGGTATTTTCTCCAGACACCCCTTTGACATCTCGCTAGGCTACCGTTCCACCCCGATTCCGCAGGTGGAGTCGGCTAAATACCTACACTGTTAGCAAACAAAAACACCAAAAGGGAGTAAATGGCTTGTCCTATAACGCACACCCAAAAGGAGGTTTTTTTTACTCCATATGTATGGTGTTTTTTATTTACTGCCTTATGTAAGGGAGTTATTTTGGAGTATAGAGGGAGTTATTTTGGAGTGAAAAGGAAGTAAATATTTTACTACCCACAGAGATAGAGCCCAAAAATGGCGTCATGTTTATTTATCCTCATTCAGGGTCATTCTTACAGCAGTGACAGCGGCGGAAACGGGCAGTAGCCGTGCGGGCCGCCGGCAACCCAACTTGGGAAACTGCGCTGCCCTAATGTGACCCCCGCGTCACGCATTCTTTCCGCCGTCTGCTAGCCCAGCGGCGGCGTACGCAGCACGAGTCGTCTACTTGTCGTCTCCTTTTGCTGTACGAGCTCGTTTCGTTGGCCATGTTCGTAAATAAAGGGATGTAACATTATAATCAGTAGTTCAAAACTGAAAAGGAGACGCTGGGTAGTTTTCACGGTCATGCACCGCGCTATTTTTGACCTAAAACCAGAGCAGGAAAGACGAAAATACACCTGATGGTAGTTTGGAATGGCAGTGTTTGCTTTCATATTCACTTCATTAAGGCTTGGATTTTAAACATGGCTGAGGAAAAATGTGGCCTCATGAGCTCAATCTAGAGCTCAGTGTTTAGACTATGTTTTATCACAGTTCCATGTTTATGCAACACATAATCTGCTGCAACACACTGCGAGAACCACACCGAAAAAAAAAACTGGGAGAACTAGGCCTAAGCGGGGGCTGTGACGGGGTGGCTACACCAACAAAGGAAAGTCAGGTATCGTTAGAGCACTGGAGGCTTCACAGGAGAAATTCAATTATGTAACGTACTGTAGCGGAAAACGGCGACTAGTCGATATCTTTTACCGCGGCAGGCGCCCGTGAAGGAGCAGAAGTCAACAGAGATACAGCAACGATGGTAACCAAGCGGTCGTCACTCACCGCCATTATCCAACAACTGACCAGTAGCAGACGAGACGCTAAGCGGCAGGGCGGATTGCACACAATAGTGTTTTTTTTACTCTATTTCGGCACTGGTGGAGTATTTGGCACAATTAACTCCCTTTCCAGACTGGAGTAAATGCTGGTAAATCCTCATCTTTACTCCCTCATAGGAGTAAAATGGAGGACAGTCCACCTTTTTACTCCCCACTCATGGAGTAAATGTTTTCACAAATGGAGTAAAAAGGGTGGCCGCCACCATTTTTACTCCCTTTTGGGTATATTATTGTTTACAGTGTAGGTGTTACCTACGATCCAAGTTTGGATTGGCGCCAGCATATTAAGAATAATCTTATTAAAGACGAACGTGCTCTAGGCCGGCTGACACGAGTAGGCAATAAAAAGTTTGGCATGCGTCGCGACACCTTAGTGTTCCTCTATAAGGCTTATATGAGACTAATTCTAGAATTCGGCTGCGTTTAGTTCTCTGGTGGCGCAAGCTACAAGCCGCAGCCCTTAGCCTTACTGGAAAGGCGTGCCCTACGACTATGCCTAGGGCTCCCAAAATCAGCTTCAAATGCTCTCCTTTATCTCGAAGCCCGTATTCCCTATCTATATTTCCGCTTCCAACTAACTACTCACGGTGAGTAATTTCCTCAGGTCCTTTGACCCGGCCCCCAGTGTTGATACTCCCATTTTTCTGTCCGACCCACACCTGTTTTTCTCTACCCATTGGCCACGTTATCAGCTTCCGCAAGTTAGGTTCACGAAGAACCTGTTGGCCCCGCTTCAGGTCGATCTGACCTCTTTACAACGAGTTGCTGACACGCAGGCTGATCCCGTCTTCTATTACGACCATATCTTTCCGTCCCATGCAAAACACATGTCCGCAAATATCCTCAATGGTCTTCTTGCTGAGCACTTACAGCATTTTCCTCATCATGCTGTTCTCTCCACTGATGCTTCCGGGAGCTGTGAGAAGACGGCGATTGGGATATATTCACAATATCTGGATTTCAGTTATTCCGCTCGTATCCCTGATTACACTCCTGTATTCTTTGCAGAATTTCTGGCTCTTGGTTTCGCTGCTCTTAAAATTCCGAGGCATGTAGCACTGGTACTTATTTTTGCAGACTGCCTTTCAGTTTTAGTCGCTCTCCAAACTTCCGGCACCTCTATATTGATGCGTTCCCTTAGGTTTTTTTGTTCCGCGCACAGTAAGGGAGGTCCGCTTTGTCTGGGTACCTGGTCATTCGGGTATCTATTTCAACGAGGTGGCTGATTTCTTGGCAAGGTCAGGTCTCACTGCTCCTGTAATCTATCCCGTACCTCACCTCATACTGTTGGAGACCTCCCGTTTCCAGCGGTTCCAACATATATCAGCCAGCTTGGGTGATCTGTTGCTGAATACCGTGGATTTTCAACATTTAAAGTTTCCATGGAATGTCCGATCGTGTAAGTCAAGGCTGTGTGAAGTGTCCATGACACTTTTGCGATGCAGAATTCCCCACCTCAACTTGTACTTATACAGATGCGGGTTCGCTACGACAAACATTTGTAACACATACGGAGCAGCTGAAACAATACACCATTTTTTCTTCTCTTTTCGGCGGTTCGTATTTTCAGAGAAAACAGTATTTGGAAGTCCCTCTTTCAAGGTTAGGACTCCCTTTGTATCTGCCAGTTCTGCTCTGGTTTGGTGCGAGCGCCACGGGATTCTCGTTAGGCACTATTTGCGGCTACCTTCATGATTACATCATTGCAACTGGTCGCTTACCCTGTTAACTCCATATAAAATTACGCCGCATTTCCAAAAGCGTATTTTATTTTATTCCTGCTTTATCTAATCTGTTTATTTATTGAAAAATGTTAACGATTCATATCTATTTTCTCATTTCAATCATTTTACTGTTTCACTTGAGTTTTTTTTTCCCCGCGCATATACCTCCTTCGTATTCACCACCGTACCTTGGCCAATCCCCCCGCGTGGGTATGTGCCATTTTCATGTGGTGAAGGAGAAGAAGAAGAGTAGGAGCCCCAACGCCAAGCGCGAGGCGAGAGCGCTGACTGTCCGAGCCTAGACGAGCGATTTTGCTGCTTCGCCTGGTCGTCCCGGTTAAGCGCCCTTTAACAGTAAAGCCCGTTACATCTTAGTGGCCTTCGCGGAGTCGGTTTCTGCAGCTACGCAACCGCAGCCTCGCTACCACCATGCCATCTGACACCTCCCTGACCCAGCCCGTCGGCACTTCACCGACGCCCGTTGTTTGTCCTCGTACGCTCCGCCAGCGCGATGCTACTATCTTAAGCGGCATGCACAACAACGACGTCGAGGATTGGCTCTCCTCTTACGAAGGGGTGAGCACCCATAACCGGTGGGACGACCCGATGAAGCTAACCAACGCCATATTTTATCTAACCGGAGTAGCCACCTTCTCCTATAAGAATCACGAAGCGGAGTTTACCATCTGGTCCGCCTTCAAATCCAGTTTCACAGCCATCTTCGGCCGCCTGGCTGTCCGCAAGCTTCGCGCCGAGCAGCGTCTTCGCGTTCGCGCCCAGCAGACCGGCGAAACGTCCACGAGCTATATCGAAGACCTCATCGACCTCTGTAAGCGTGTCAACGCGTCGATGATGGAGGAAGACAAAATCAAGCATGTACTCAAGGGCATAAGCCGGACGCGTTTCACATGCTTGTGGCTAAGAAACACACCTCCATCAGCGCCATACTCAGCCTGTGCCAAGCCTACGATGAGCTGCGCCGCCTGCGCGTTTCCACTCAGTCACCATCTGCGCGGCCCGAAACGCTCGCTGGCCTTATGTGCACCGAAGACAGCGCCCTTTTGCTTCAAATGAAGTCATTTGTTCGTCAGGAGGTCGCTCGGCAGCTGTCGCTCCTTCCGTCCGTTCCGAGTCCACCATGTCATTTTGCGCGCATACTTCAGCAAGAAATACAGGAGCAAGTCTCTGAGGCCCTGCCACCTGGTTGTCGCCCACCTTCCGTTACTGCCCTCTTCCGTATGCCGAGGCCTTCAGGCAACCTCATCCTGCAGCATCTGTGCCGTCTCGACCTTCACCGCGGCCGACCCCGTTTCCTGCTACTAACTACTCGTGCATGAAACTAACTAAAAACGTGCACGAAATTAACTGTGGCCGACGACATCCCGATACCTCCGTGTTCATCTGTGCCAATCTCTGTATCGTGCGCGTCTGCTTTCGACGGACCTGTCGTCTTCAGCTCGCCCGACACCTTTGTTGCTCGCAACGGTCTCCGCCTGCCCTCCGCCGTGCTTACAGTCCCAGCTGGCTGCAGTTCAAAGCCCGTCACAAACCTTTTCTTGTGCCATTTTACATTGGATATGCCAGGGCTTTGTAGAGCCATTTGCTTCTCCGGTGGTCTACCAATGGATTCACTACTCCTTGCACCGCTCCTATTGATCCTAATCTTGTGGACCTCTTCGCCAGCTCTATCGATGCTACCCTTACGCCAGCACGAAAGACCCAGCTTCTTGCCCTGCTAGCCCAGTTTTGTTCCTCCTTTGACTTTGATACCCACCGTTTGGGCCGTACGTCGGCCGTGACCCACCGGGTCGACACCGGCTCCTACTCGCCGTTGCGCCAGCGACCGTTCCGTGTGTCACCGGCCGAATGTCATGTCATCGACGAACAGGTGAACGACATGCCTGAGCGTGGCGTCATACAACCCTTTCACAGTCCTTGGGCCTCCCCCGTAGTTTTTGTCACCAAGATGGCTCTATCCGCTTTTGTGTGGTCTACCGCAACCTAAAAAAATCACTCGCAAAGACGTCTATCCTCTGCCCCGAATAGACGACGCCCTTGACTGTCTGCAGGGCGCTCAATTATTTTCATCTCTGGATCTACGCTACGGATATTGGCAACTCCCGATGGCTGACGATGACCGCGCCAAAACAGCATTTGTGACGCCAGACGGGCTGTATGAATTCACCGTAATGCCGTTCGGATTACGTAATGCCCTCGCAACATTTGAGCGCATGATGGACACTATACTACACGGCCTGAAATGGATAACCTGTTTGTGTTATCTCAACGACATTGTTGCTTTCGTCCAGGACCTCCAAACTAATCTCGTACGCTTGGGACATGTGTTGAAATGTCTGACTGGAGCGGGGCTAAAACTTAATTTGAAGAAATGTCGATTTTCGTCCCGACAGTTCACCATTTTAGGCCACATCGTATCTAAGGACGGCGTGCTTCCCGACGCAGCAAAACTTTGTGCTGTGTTTGAGTTCCCGAAACCCTCCACGATGAAGGGACTTCGCAGTTTCATCGGACTATGCATGTCCTACTTTCGTCCCTTCATCACTAATTTCGCTTCAATCATCGCGCATCTGACTACGCTACTTCGCGCCAACAACGACCTCAGCGGCTGGAATCCTGCCTTTGACGATGCGTTCAGAACCCTGCGCCGCCTGCTTACCTATCCGCCCATATTGCGCCAATTCGATTCCAATGCGCCCACTGAAATCCACAACAGATGCCAGTGGCGTTGGTATTGGTGCCGTTCTTGCGCAACGTAAATCGGGCTTTGCTGAATATGTTGTTGCATATGCAAGTCGCGCACTGACGAAATTGGAGTTGAACTACTCTGTGACTGAAAAAGAGTGTTTGATAATCGTTTGGGCGATCGGAAAATTTCTTCCTTACTTGTAAGGCCGACCTTTCGACGTCGTTACAGACCATCATTCATTGTGTTGGCTGTCCATCCTGAAGGACCCCAATGTACGCCTCGCTCGGTGGGCCTTACGCCTTCAAGACTATGGCATTCATGTGATGTATCACTCTGGCCGAAAGCATCACGACGCCGACACGTTGTCACGCTCACCCTGACCACTGAACCTTGCCCTCCCCGCGTCGACTGCGCTTCCTTATCGATAACCACCGTGGCAGCTCAAGGAGCGATGGATCGGTTCTATTTTGCTTTCGAATGCTTCCGTCACCTCGGTTCCACGAGCACTGCGCCGTCAAGCTGCCCACTTCAAAATCCGTGATGGGCTCTTGCACCGCCGAAATTATATCTCTGACGGCCGCCAATGCCTCCTTGTGATCCCGAGGCACTTACGTTCCGAAGTATGGGCCGCCTTTCACAGTGACCCAGCAGCCGCTGACGCCGGTGCCTTCAAAACTTATACACGCCTTCGCCTACATTATTACTGGCGAAGTGTGTACACCTACGTACACACATTCATCCGTTCTTGCTCAGACTGTCAACGCCGCAAGCGCAGTCACCACCATCTGAGCGGCCTCAGGCAGCCTCTACCTTGCCCATCCAGGCCTTTCGACCGGGTTGGCATTCACCTCTACGGACCGCTTCCCTACACGGCTGCAGGATACCGCTGGATCCTTGTCGCTGTCGATCATCTGACACGGTACGCCGAAACCGCTGCCCTTCCCTCTGCTACAGCGCGAAATGTTGCAGCCTTTTCCTGCACCGCTTCATATTTCGCCACGGAGCGCCACGTGAACTCCTGAGCGACCGTGGACGTGTGTTTCTGTCCGACGTGTGTTTCTGTCCGAAGTCGTTTCATTCCTTCTAAAGCAATGCAACGTTAATACCGTTAATACCGTTGATGTTAATTCGCGTTTCTCTTCTGGGCATTCTGTTGGTATTCAACATCACAACTATAAGGGCTGTTTCTATCTTTTGTGCAGTGCAGGTGAATATTTTGCCTGCTTGGAACCTGGCTAAACTCCGAACATACTACCTCTGGCCTTTCCTCCATGGACACTCTCGCCTCTAAAGGAGAAGAGGTTTGTTCCAGGCGTGAATGCAAAGAGCCGCATGCCACAGGCTGCGCTTCTGCAAGCTACTCTCGCCTACCTAACGGAGGAATATAAGCAGCAGACCCATATCTTCACCGATGATTCAACTACTAAAGAAACCTCTTCTTGTGGCCTTTATGTGCCCTCAACAGGTCATGCCCTTTTTTACCGGCTGCAGCGGAGGACATCCTCCATGACAGCTGAGCTTCACGGCATTAAGGAAGCTGTTTCTTACATCCTGCGCCGAACCGCCGGCCGTTGGGTTATCTTCACCGATTCAAAAGCATATCTGCAGATCATGGGCAACCTGCTGAAGAAAACGAATCACCAGCCAGTTTCCCTGAACATCGGGTATCTACACCATTTAGCTATTGCCGCAGGCCACTGCATAACATTTCAGTGGGTACCTGCTCACTGTGGCATTCAGGCTAATGAAAAAGCAGATGAAGCGGCCCGTAAGGGCCATCAACATCGGAGATACATTCGAACTTTTTTTCACGAAATCTGATGCGTCCCAAATCGCTAAATGTTTTGCTTCCGAAGAAACGTATCGGCTTTGGAGTTTGCCGACACATCAGTACCAATTTCTTCACTCAATCGACCCACATCTTAGATCAAGACTCTCACCCAGAAATCCTCGACATCTGGAAACACTTTATCATCGACTTCGTCTGAATGCTGCATATACAAACGGCTTGCGATACCGTCTGAATGCTGCATATACAAACGGCTTGCGATACCGTTTTGGACAAATCAACAGTCCGCATTGTGACAACTGTGCCTCAATAGAAACTGTGGAACATATCTTGCTTGAGTACCCTGCGTATGCTAACGAGCGTGCGTACTATGAACATTGCATGCAGAAGCTCTGCCCAGTGCCCCTAACAATGGACAAAGTTTTAGGTCCCTTAGCCTGCCTTAGGCAACAAAGACTTGCAATCAACTTTCTATTTACATATTTAAAAGACATTGGACATCTCGATAAGCTTTAAATTCACTTGCACGCTACCTTCATGCATTCTTCAAGCAGTGAACTTCGTCAGCCCATTTGTCGGACTATGCACTCCATCATTTCATAGGTTACATCAATACTCGCCATTGCATCCTTAGTACCCATTTCATGGCCGCATTTTATCTTCGTTTTTTTTTTACCTCTTCCACACTGCTCTCCTTCTGTCTTTATCTCCCAAATTCCCCTCCCTACGCAGAGTAGCATGCCAGCTATTTTTAAACGCGGCCTAAATTCTCTGCATTTCATTAAAGAGTCTCTCTCTCTCTCTCCCTCCAATAAATTCGTAATGAATGGCATGGCTGTCAAATCTATAAAAATTACCGTTCTGAATAAAAGAGCGACCAGCCTGCTTGCACATTCCCACGAAAGACAGCCGCTTTACAACCAGCATATAGCGGCAATACTGCAAACCATGACAACCTTGTCAATAGAACTAGTTCGTGGTGCGTGTACGGTGTATCAGACCATCTTGATATTAAAGAAAAGCATCGTGTTGCCCATGCATTCGGGCACAGACAGTGAATGAATTGCAAAGTGGCTTGCAGACCAAGTAATCTTAGGCATTGTGCGCGAACCTGCTTTCAATCGACAATGCTCGTTATCCTGCATTCTTTTCCTGTTTTTCAGTATGACTGAACGCAGGAACGTGGGATGATATCCACATGCTGTCCAGGCCAGGTAAACTCCCCCTGGTTGGCTTGCCTCTCCCCTGATGAGTTGCCACTTGATTGCTTCTTGCATGGCGGAGTAAGCAGCATTTCGGTCGCTTTCATCCCCGCGGATGGGGCTCCATCAGGCTGATTAACTCCGAGGAAGTACAGGTAGCTCTGAAATCGACCAGCCCTCACTATATAAGGATCACTCATGTCCGAAAGTTCGGCCGTGGCGGGATCGTTTCCAGATCGCCAGACCATGCCCGCGTGGTAGTCCTACTCAAATGCTGTTCCTTTGCCAATAACCCGGTGAGCGCGTTCATACTTCCTCATCTGGCGTGCTCTAAGTGTTAGTCCGTGGTGTAGACCACAACTGAGCGCTTGTGAGACGCTAGAGAAACTGGCTTCGACTGGCGTGATCGTTCTTCACCGATGCAGTCGAATGGTGGACGGGACAAAGATACCGACGGAGACAGTTATAGCTAAGTTCGCGGGGCTGACCTATGTATCTGAAGTTAAGATGTGGCATTTGAGTTCCCGTGTTGATTACATGACATCTAGGCTTCTACAGTGGCGCAATCGCTCGAGGTTTGGTTATTGTGCCAAGACCTGTCAGTCGAGCTTTCGTTGCTGTGCGAGCGGAGAGAGCTACGACCCCGTTGGGTGTTCTTATGAACAAGAGAAGTGTCGTTTGTGTGGTGGTGGGCACTCAGCAAGCCATTACGACTGCCCAGCGCGGGCTGAAGAAGTTCAAGTGCTGGAGTTAGTCGACAAACGCATGTGCAAAAGACGCAAGGGGTTTGCAGCTATAATAGATAGGGCATCTGGATATGCAAGTGTGTCAGCGCGGCATGTAACTGTTGTGGATTCCACCTTGCCGCAAGTGATAGCTGCGGCGGTGGAGAAAGCACTGGCGAGTGCCACGGTTCGTATAGTCGAGAATTCATCTGCGTGCATTTCACAGGTCATGGCATCTCAGATGCCCACTTTGTCGCAAGCCTCCACTGTCCTTTTTATGACATAATCTCTTCAGCTTTGGTTGCACCTCCTCAACTTTCTGTGCCCGTGCCTACCAATCCACTATGCCAAAGTCAACCACACCTTTGTCTATTCCCGAAAACCGATTATCCAATTCACAGTTCGGCAGAAGTACCCTCTGAGGCGTGCGTTGACATGGAGGCTGAGTTGCGAGCTCAAAAGGTCAGTGGGTCTCCGCAAGGCTTTGCTGGGCCATCTGGCCCTCTGGCGACGACAAAAAAGAATCACTCTAAATCTACACCCAAAGCCAGTATTTTGGATCAGGCGGTGGCCGCTGCGGAACTTTCGGCAAAATAGGGTCGCTGAAAGTGTTGGAGTGCCTGTTAATTCTTTCCGCTTCAACAGATTTAGTTTGTTGAACCAATAAATTAACTCAAGACTTATACTGCTCTTCAGGAAACGTGGCTCACTAAAGTTCCGTGATACAATTTAAAAACTTATCGTTCGTTCAGGCTAGATCGCCTGTCAAGTAGTGGTGGTCTGCTATGTTCGTATCCTCTAAATTCTGCCACAGGGCAACTGTGAAAATTCTCGTGGAGCCCGCTGATATTCCGAAGATGGCCGTTACCACACCATTCGGCCTTTTTGGGTATGTGAGGATGCCTTTCGGATTCAGCAACGCCGCACAGAGTTTTCAGCGAAATATCAACGAAGTTACGCGAGGACTCGACTTCATGTTCGCTTCGAACAATGACCTCCTCCTCGCGAGCTCGTTCGGTTCTCAACACGAAGCTCACCTGCGCACCCTTTTCCACCGACTTGATGAATATGGGCTCGTAATCAACCCGAACAAGTGTTTTGGCGTTGCTACAGTAGGGTTTCTAGGCCATCTTGTCCCTCTACAAGGTATTCGGCCTGCCAACAGCAATATGAAGGCTATTAAAGAATTTCCACACCCGCGTCATTTAAAAAGCTCAGAGAATTGTTGGGCCTCCTGAACTTTCATTGCCTCTTTTTGCCGAGGTGCGCCAATTTTATGAAGCCTCTACCGGACCTTTTAGCTAACAAAAAAGATCCTGTCTGTCATTTTCTTGTCATTACCACCGCACCTCCTCCCTCAGAATTCAAGTGTTCCAATGCAACGATCACTTGGTGGTCCCGGGCAGTGCTAAAAAAAACAGCGGAACCAAGGGGCAGTAGCACGAGAGGTTTATTTTTGTGCTGGTTGTGCTGTGTGCTACTTAGGACCAAACCCCGCATCCGCAGCTGCCTCCAGCTTGAGTCCACTTCTAAGCTATCCGACAAATCTCCGACCAGAATGACAACACCAGCGCCGACAGTCATCAGGACGCATCTCCACGACCCAGGCACTTGTAGCGGTACCGATGACTTCGACGCCGAACAACTCACCCGCCTTCTAATAGCGCGTCAGTGACCACAGACGCTGCGTGCTAGCGCGCTATTGTGATTTTTAAGCTAGTGTCTACGGCGCACCTGGTTCGAGGGGCATGAGTAAGACATGGTCATCTTGAAGATCTACAAACAGTACCTACGGGACAGATTTGGCATGCCCATTGGGCACAAGCTAGGCGCTAAGAAATTTTTTTCTCGTGTGCGGTCGTTCACCGAGTCGTGCCTCTCGTACATCCCGACATCCTAGCTCGGTGCCGTAAAGTGGACAGCGCCATGTAGGACACCAACAGTGTGGCACACACCATAAAGGGGATAGCTGACCACGCATTTATTTTCTCTGCAATAATCTGGTCTGGAACGCTCGACTCCGTCTTCCGGGAAAGCCAGGCGCTTGAGTAAGCGAAACATCGCCGTACTGTCTCCGTTGCGAGCCGCTTCCAATCACGACGGCTGTGTCCTCGTGGGAGGATCTGCTAACAGTCTACGAGCCTTCCCCAACAAATTTGGCCCCGATTGTCCGCAGAGAACTGGAGGCTATGTATGATGACACCTGTCCCCATCGACCCTCAACCGCCCGACGCTACGATTGTCCTAATCACGTCGTCACGCTAATAATTCGCGACCGCTGGCCTCAACTCTGGACTGACCTCCGGCCAGCGCTTTTCGTAACCGGCCATTCAACAAGTTGCTTCTGTTACAGCCACTCGGACCTGCCCCAGGCGCTACCAGTACCATACCCCTGCGGAGTGGCGCACTTCGGACCATTGGCCTGTTTCACGGTGAAAAGCAGCGCAAACTAGACGGTACACATTAGACTGAATCATTAATGAAAATGAGAAGGAATATATACAGAGAACCATAGAACCATGGAGAACGATCGCGTGGAGGCAAGTTCGAAGGTGTTGTTACGTTTCGCCTTCGTCGTGGGGAAGAAAACGGCATGGCTGCAGCGGAACGCCAACTAACCCCGAGACGCGCGTTGGGTGAGCGCCTGGATTGCCACGGAAGCCGCGTCCGTCTCCCCGGTTGAGCAAGCGTCTCCCCTACACCGCGTGCGAACGCACGTTCGAACGTATGAACTGCGCGGGAACGCCGCTCGTGGACATTCGGCGTCTGCGCTACGTGGATGGCATCGTTCCCCTTCTCCCAGCGCGTGACGGCGGTGTGATCCCTCAGGAGTGTGTGTGTGTTTGTGATTGGTGCCACTGAGAACTTCCTTCCTCCGCAGGCTCGGCCCCCATCTAGGGAACCTAGGGAAAGGGAACTCTTTAAAACCTCGGCAGCGGTACGTCCGAGGGGCTTTTCATCAGGGGCTTTTCGTCAGATGGTCTAATCATGTGCTGTCCTCATGCAGCGTTCCAGCAGAGAGCGTCTCGTTACCGAGCTCACTTGTAAATAATGTAAATTTTGCTGTATAAAGTTTTCTCTTCTTGTCTTTTTCCCGCATCCTCATCTCCGACGTCCTCCATTCCCTCTCCGGCGCCCGACCATGCTACCTCATCTTTAACAGTGTGCCGGAAAATGGTCGCATAAAACACGATACTAGTGGGGAGCAGAAGGCAGCGGGTTGTCTTAGTAAATGATAATCTCACAACTTCACTGAAGTCTGACTGATGCCCTTCTTACCGTTTTTCTTAATAAAAAGGCTTTCACTATCTCTCGAGTCACCAGGTGCTGATAACAGAATGAGAGTGGTGCTCGGAAAGTGTGGCGTTTTAACATTTGTCGAGGTGTACTGGAAGACGGTCAACAGAGTATCTGTCGATTAAATTTACGTGCTCAAAAAGCCGCCAGTTAGCCCGATGTACACATTAACAGCATCCTGTAAGCAACGTCCTATTTACATTTGAAGGAAGGCAACAAGTGGCTTCTTGTGCCAGCCGTCCGGTTCCCGCCGCCATTGGGCGAATTTTTTTTTTCAGTTGGGGGCCAATTACGGCCAACTTCGCTAGCGCCGAAATCACAACCCTAAAGTCGTGTCTTTTGACAAAGCTCTTCAGACAATCGGAGATGGTGGGAGCGTTGGAGATGACAGCCGCCATACCGCGCGTACCATCATCACGATCCCTAATTTAGCCCCTTACTTAACCTATCCGAGGAGTTTTTAACAAAAAGCACAAGCTTCTGCTTTGTCCCATCTCTTTCAACTGTCCGCGTGCCGGCTACATTTGCCACCACAGCCGCAGCCACTGGTTCTCTCTACCTCGAACTAGCTGATATTACGATCGTCGTACCCGATGCGCACCGCGTCCGATTTCGTTCCATCTTGACCCCTCACTCGCCCCCCGCACTGCGACCACGCGAAGATATAACCACTCGCCTTTATCTCAGATCCAGTGCTCCGGCTCGGCGCAGCCTCCCCGCCCGTCTTCTCCCGCTAAGTCTGGCTCCCACTCGGAAAACTAACCAGTGAAGCTCCCGGAGGTGGCGCTGCATTGACGACGCAGCCCAAATTCCTCTCTTAAGCACTCATCCCCCGCATCCTTCACAATATCTGCGTGAATGGTGTCCCTGTAACCGCTCTGACTGACAGTGGTGTGCAAGGCTCTGTTCTGAGCCCATCTATTCACCGCCGTATCAAGATTGTGACACCTGCCGGTTCCTTTCCTGTTGGTGTCACCAATGGCACAGCCGCTACCACCGCTGCAATGTGCACTACGCGCGTCAGCATTACAGGACGAACTACACCTGTGCTGTTCATCGTCCTCGAACGCTGCGCTAAAGATGTGATAATATGATCCGATTTTTAATGACCCACGCTACACTTATTAAGGAGAAAGCCATATAATCACGTGTAGCGTGCACAAGATACAGCACGCTCTCAGCAATTCATAGCCAAACCACAATCCAATCTACAGCCATCGAACAACTCAATTCGTAATCCAAAAAGGCCCGAACTGTGAACGAAGAAAAATAAGAAATCAAAATTTGGGTGTCGGCGGAATTGAACCCACGCCTGCGGTGTGCGAGACGTGGACGATTCCACTGCGCCACGATGGTTCGACGTTTCGAGCTGAATCAAGGCGCGGCTAGTGAATGCAGAGTTGTCTTAGAAGCGTACATGAGTAAATATTAGCATATAAATTACAGATGCCGGAACTGACTGAATACAAATTTATGTTTCCGGTAAATGTTTACTGCTTGGCGTGCCGTAGCGCCACCATGCGGCACCCACGCCAGCCATCTGTAATCTCCCTCCAATCATAAATATTCTCTTTTATTTTTATTTAGTACATACTGCTAGCCTCACGCCGAGGCTGTTGCAGGATTGGGGCATGTTATACAAGGGGAGAAAACGACAGCAAGAAAAGTACTCTTAGATTATTGTTATACAGTTCTAGTTGGCACAGTGGCCTTTCCCGCTATTAAGGAGCGGGAGAGCCTAACACTACTTTGGGCATTGAAGAAAGTGTGCCATAACTTTTTGGGCATGATCTTGTGCGCAGTAACTGACTCATGCCTTGTGTTTGCTGTGATCTCTTAAAGACCTTAGAGGCCGTCTGCGTAGCTATGCGCTGTGCTTGCAGGAAAGCACAGCCAGACCTGTCTACAAGTACGGCCCACTGCACCCAGACGCTGACTGCTTGTTCCGCCACTTCGTCTATCTTCCCGAATCCCACGACCATGATGCCGGCTACTACGTTTCGTCAGTATAAGACTTGCTCCACATCGTGTACGAATAGCATCGTGGTCCATCTTGGCGTCACATAAATAATCGCCTCTGCACTGAGCACGCCAACCTTTTTTTCAACATGTTCTTGCTGCATCACGATGATCTATACCGACGCAATATTCACCCGGATGGCACCGACTTCTTCCTCGTCATCCTGGCCCATCTTCGCTCCACTGCATTCGCTTAACTTTATGATTCCCCCGCAGCCGGGCACCTCAGCTTGTCAGACAAGTAGACTAGCGCATGAAGGTGGTTTTTCTCGGCTGGGCTTTATCGCTTTGTCTACCCCTATGTGCGCTTCTAAGCTGCGTCGGAAAACTGATGGAGTAAATGGTGCACTTCCGCCTAACCTGGGATCTGACGAACAGGAGAATTTGCCCTCAGACCATGTCTGGCTTCCGAAAAGGATGCAGGAGCATTGACACCGTTATTGCCCTTGCCAATTGTGCAAAACGCAGGAAAGCAGAGCGGTCTATGACCATTGTTGTGTTTCTTGACGTTAAGGGAGCCTTTGATAACGTCACATATGAGGCAATTCCCTCAGTCTTACAATCAGTTCGCACTGGTGGACGAACGCATAACAACTAGCTGCGTTACTATCTTCACGAAAGATGGATTTTTATGTCAACAAGTGAAGGGGACAGAGCTCTTCATCAAATATCTCGAGTAGTACCTCAGAGGTGATATTAAGTCCCGCCCTTTTTCAATACCTCAATTGTTGGCTTGGAAAGATGTTTGCCACCGACAGTTGAAATTTCCCTTTATGCAGATGACATCTGGGTATGGTGTTCTGGACACAATAGGAGCATTGTGCATGCCCGACAACCGAAGGGAATAGGCTGCAATCAATCATTCTTAAGTAAGCGCGGTCTCGCCATATCGCCAGGTAAATGCGAAGTAATTGCATTTTCGAGGCGCTATCTTTCGCCCTACATGCAGAAAGTTGCGGGTACCACAATGCCGCACGTCACAAGCCATAAATTTCTCGGATGGCGTTTGACAGGACACTGTCATGGAGCTCAGATATGCAATAGCTGAAAATCAAGCTCTGCTCTTGAACCACCGGAAGGGGTTGTTCTACGCCTTCATTACTACGGCTCTATGGAGCGCTCTGTGAAGGCCTTTTGCGCTAGTCTCCGAGCTCTCTAGGGTATTTCGCAAACAAATGTTAAAATCTTTGAAGCTGTGCAAGCTAAAGCCTTGCGAATCTGCCTCAGCTTTTCAAAAAATGCCTCCACAGAGGGTACTCTAGCTGAGAGCAGACGTCTATCTGCATTAGTACTGTTAATCCAGGAGCTCCTTCACACCCAGATGCGGTTTGTGGCTCGTGTACCTAACCATACACTCGCAGAGTACTGCATAGAGGAAGTTTCTGACATTCTACCGTCACAGTACCAGCGATAACTTCTCAGACGAGTACAGAGATAGACATGACAGGACCCCATGTGGTCGAAATTTCCGGAGCCCTTCACTACGGCGTCCCTAGTAGCCTGAGTCGCTTTGGGACGTTAAACCCCAGTAAACCTAAACCTGTGAGTCGGCTACGCACGAGTTTCAACTGTGCTTCACGAACAATCCGTTTGGCAGTGTGTGTACTGTGCGCGAGAGATTGTGCCATAAGAACGATTTGACTCCGGTGAGTGAAATTATGCATTGTACCCTTCTCATGGCCTATCCCGAGTGGGACTAGGGCACGTTGTAGATTGCTAAGGTGTGGAATACATCCAGTAGCAGCCTTAAAGAACACAAAGTGCCATTATACAGTGTGTCCAACTGGTACCACTACCCTCCCAGGCCGCCTGGTTTGCGCCGTTAAACAGTGTGGCCGAAAGTCTCATTTCTCCCCACTTACCCTTTGTGCAGATTAGGCGGCTCATGAATTAGAGAAACGGACAGTTTGGAATCAAGGGCCCAACCGTTAACGTTCCAGTCGAGACTGACGAAATGCTCAAGCAGTTGCCAAGGAACATTGACGCCCAGCTTTCAGTCTTTGTAAACATCAAGAGACGCATGTTTGCTAAGACTGTACTTGGTAGACGAGGTTTTGCGTGCTTGCATCTTACCCTGGGTCGAAGTTCTCCGTGATTCTCTGTTCTATCGTCATTATGGCATAAACATTGACGCGGCAAAGTTGGAGACGATATGCAGCGAGGCATAGGCACTTATAACTTATTCTTATAGGTGACTTCTAAAATAATTCTCAGCGTCCTTATCCGATTGCTCAAAATTACACGCTTTGGGCTGTCGCGGTGAAAAAAATGTACAAACTAATCGAGCCATGCGCAGGAGTAACTGTGCCCTCTTACCAGGACGCACTGGAGTACCCGAGACTCTCCAAATGTCAAGTTCGGAACTCTGACAGGGGTATCCGCGCCCCGCCAAAGGATAAGGTGAGCTGCATGCACTTGGTGCCACATAGGCTCAATGAGGTCAGTCCATATTGCCGTAGTGCTTGCAAAGAATATTTCTGTGAGCTGGTTAGGACACACTGATATTTAATAAATTAGTGCACGAGATTATGCCTCGAAGGTACAATTAGGGCATGGGGCTGGATCTGAGCCTAAACCATCCATGTCAGCCTCCTGTGGTGAACATGTGGTCAGGGCTAAATTGGGCTTGCCCCTTTAGAACTAGCATTAGCCCAATGTTGATTTTGGAGCGACTAACTAGATAAAAACCTCACGTTCGTCCTCAGGGGCTACCCAAACCTAAAAAAATTACAAAGACGATTACGACATTCCCTAACGCGACATTTGAGCGCACCTATGCAGGTGTTTTGATTTTGCGGTATGCAGAAGTAAATATCTGAGATAGGAGCCGTGCGCTAAAATAGGCCCGAATAGAAAGCTACGTGGCCTATCCATATCAGGGAATGCAGGTAGAGTGCGGGTAGCCCCACATGGGCTACGTACATCCTACTAAACGTTCGCGCTTTTGTGAGCAGCGTACCGGAGGCCGACGAGGGCCCACGTTGCAGAACCCACATTGGTCGCACCGGGGCCCACATGAGCTGCCCACATTGAACCAACAGGGAGCCTCATTGCATAGCCCAATTTGTGCTACGTGAGAAGGTATGCAGTCGCGAGAAGGCGACGGCTTTTTATTGTCGCGATGCTGTCCACCACGACGACGTCGCATCTAGTGCTTGAGTGACGTAATCTTTTGTGTGCTCCCTGACTGCGCGATTAGGGTCCCCTGCCGCTCACTGAACTACCCTAATAATATGCATTCGTCCGAGACAGCGCTTAATTTTAGTCGACAAGAATGTCAGTTGAAACAAACCAATAGATAATAAACTAAGCAGCGAAACGAAAGCTGACTTAAAACGAGTGGTGCTATCTATGCAGCAAGCCTACACATAATCTTTCATTCATCAAGAAATCTAGTCAAAGCAAATCGCCCAATAATAACTATTCATCTCTTAGGTAAAATATTTTACTCTTTAAGGGAGGGCGCGAACGCAGCCGGCATTCACCGCACTGCAGCTGTCGGCTAAGCGCGCAAGACCACTCTACAGCTGCTTCATTTTGCTATGTACCTTTTCGATTTCAGCAGCGTCTATAATGCAGCCGTAGCTGCTCCACACCTACGTGCCAAGAGTTAAACGGTACATCGTGTTGTGACAGTGTACGAATAGCAGCAGCGTGGTTAGGAATGTGTTCTGGTCGGGTGGTCTTAGCGAGGAGAATGAAGGGTAACCAGGGGATACTCGCAGATGCCTTCTTTTCGTAGTGCACCCAATCTCGCCCGAGGTGAAGGGCATCATAATGAGTGCAGGAGAGGCACTGTAACCTATGTGGAAATATACAGCTCATTTCTCCTATGTGGCAATATACAGCTCATTTCTTCTGTCTGAAGGTCCGAACATACCTTCTACACCTCATGCACACTAAGCATACTTCAAGTATCTTTCAGACTACTATAGTATGCCCCTAGCATGCAGATTATTACCGGAGCTTACGCTGTCACCTACACTTGACCACAAAACATCACGGCGGAAGTGAAATTGCTTGCTTGGGTACTCACAAACTCGTTATTAAATGGTTTGGTTTGGTTTACGGGGTTTAACGTCCCAAAGCGACTAAGGCTATGAGAGACGCCGTAGTGGAGGGCTCCGGAAATTTAGACCACCTGGGGTTCTTTAACGTGCACTGATATCGCACAGTACACGGGTCTCTAGAATTTCTCCTCCAAAGAAATTCAACCGCCGCGGCCGGGATCGAACCCGCGTCTTTCGGGTCAGCAGCCGAGCACCATAACTACTAAGCCACCACGGAGGAACAAGTTTTAACTGCGAAACCGCAAGACTACTCTGTATGTTTATTGACACCTGTTTCACCAGCCGAGCTTTATTGCCTCCAGGCTGATCATAACAAAGTGCAACAGCTGTAGCATGCGCTGCTGCAGCGGCAAGAAAAATGCCTCATGGTACTGCGTGCCAACCGTTTGGATACGTGAAAGCTTACCTCAGTCGAGACGATCCACGCAGCATGGAGTTGACGTAGTTCCACGTCGCAAAGCGCTTACCATTTAAAATGCCAAGCTTGAACCCAAAGTTTCTTCGTTTCGGCTGTCCAGCCAAAATGAAGTTTTATGGTGCTGGTTGCTTTAAATCTGAAAAAAAAAACAACACATAGGCGTAAGCTCAACGCTCCTAGCCTATAAAAAAACAAACTTACTAACACAAGCATTAATTATTGCCGTAGACATGGCATATTAGGCGATACGGGACAAAAGCCACTACAAATCTGGACGCGACAGCGCCCAACTGTCTGAAATCGCACGTCACAAAAGGGCCCGCTGCAGTAAGCTTCCGGGTTAGCCCAGCATTAAATAACTACCGCACTAAAAGAGCAGAAAGGTTAGAAAAAGGGAAGTTGGAATGCCAAAAAACGTTGAGATGTTTTGGCAAGTTCTGGCAAATAAAGAGGAATAGTTGATTAGATCACAAACAAAACTGCCCCAAGCAGCCGCAAGAAAATGATGTGGAAAGACCAGGGGCCTGGGCCCTTAAACTTACAGGCCAGAATCACTCGTGCATGCTGATGGTAGAGCAGGAAACCCGTTATATGCGAATAAGACACACGCACATTGCAGTCATTATCTACGCTATAGGAATGAGGTTGAGGACTGCGTCCTAGCAGTGGTACCTTACGTCCGGAAGGAAAGAAAAACCTGGCTGCGGGGTTTCAGCAACAATAGATTGTAGTGGCACTCTATTCGCAGCACCAGCCATCCTCAGAGAAAGAAGCTGCAGAATATTTTAGCAATTTTTTTTTTACCATCCCGCGCAGTAGCCTGAATGAGTCAGCATTGTAAGTCATTTGAAGGCGCTTAGTATGGCGAGTAATTTACCGTATCGCCCTCGGAATCATTTTATGGCGCCAAAGCGAGCCTCCTCACACCACGTGAAAACCATCTCAGTGCTGCTGCAGCCGCAGCTTTCGCGCTCTACGTGCACAGCTTAAGTTACAGAGACAGAGACGGCATGCTTTTCTCTGCAGGGAAATAAATCTACCCTCTATACTGATGACATTACGGTCTCGACCAACACTTTCAATTTCAAAATCACACAGTTACAGAACTTGTTAATTTTCACACACATTCCTCCTTCAAGAACTCTCCACTTTCAGTTCTTGATTGTCATGAAATAAGCTTTGTCGTCGGAGAAATAGATGGATATGGGCTCGACTTGCGGCGCCAATGCCTGGTCCTTAAAGACGAGGTCTACGCAAGTATTTCGCGAGGTTGTCACAGCCGTAAGAGGCGTTGCGAGCGAGAGGAACGGGATGTTCTCCCGCATAAGTGGTAAGAAATTCCTCTTTGTCCTCATATGTATATAAGTCCTCGCCCACCTTGGCACTCTGACATGTTGCAGTTAATGGTTGATCGCGAGAGTTCGCTTACCCTTTTCAGCGCTAACGCATGCAGCCCACATCTTTCTCATCACCCCACATACCTACACGCACGATTCAGGCGTCCACTGACCCAAGGAGCCAGTTATGCGCACTTGCTTTCCTTAAAATGATCGGGGTCTGAAACATCGCCAACGCCAATGTACACAATGAACGCCGACGGCGGCCTAATGCTTCAGCGCCGCGTTTCTGGAACAATGTAGTCAATGCCTGCAGCCCACATCTCTACCCCATCAACCCACGTACCTATAAGGATGATTCAGGTGTCCACTGACCCAGGGAGCCAGTTATGCGCACTTCCGTTTCTTAAAATGATCGGAGTGTAAATCGTTGCCGACGCCAACGAACACAATGACCGCCGACGGCCTATTGCTTCAGCGCCGCGTGTCTGGCACAACGTTGTAAATTCCTGCAGCCCACATCTCTCTCTCGTCACCAGACGTACCTATAACCACTATTGAGGCGTCCACTGACCCAGAGAGCCAGTAATGCACCCCTCCTTTCCTTAAAACGGCACTGCGTTCTGAATGCCAACTCATGCAGCACACACCTGTCTCTACTGCCACATAGCTTACATCACGATTGAGGTGTCCACTGTTCCAAGAGCGCAGTTATGCCCCTTTCCTTTCCTTTCCAAGCTACCACTCCATTGGCTTCGCAGCTTAGAGCGCGACTAAGGTGACTAAGGTGTCCAGTGCGGTTTACAACAGACAACGGTGACAGGCGATGGCGACGGTGGCGCTGCGAAACGCAGAAACGGGCACCAATGAGCTGTGCTCTAAAAAAATTCAGGGGCACTTTGGGTCTCTAAAGTGCTGCAAGGCGAAAGCGTTTCCTGGCGCACTGTTTGTTTTTAAGCATGAAATGCTTTTAGCTCCCGTTGTCGGCAGTGATGTGATGTCACGCCGAGACCGAGAGCCAACATCCGGGCACTGAATTCCACTCATCCGGGCACTGAAACGAGAACATCCGGGCACCGTACGAGATTTAACGAGATTTAACGAGACACTCTAAGCCCTCCTACAGGACCGGCATACAAGCGCCGGTAGCTTCGCGCCGAACGGGTGGTGGCGTTCCTCCATTCCTGTACGGTGCGGTCCGGGTGTTCACCGAGATGATAGAGAATTACTGCGCCATTTCCTTTCCTCAAAATCGTTGCGTTCAAAGGGCAAGGCATCGCGCCGAACAGGTGGTGGCGTTCCTCTCTTCCTTTACGGTGCGGTTCGGGTATCCACCGAGAAGACAGAGAATTACTGCGCCATTTCCTTTCCTCAAAAAGCGTCGCGTTCGATGGGCATCGCGCCGAACGGGTGGTGGCGTTCCGTGGACTGCCTGGCAGCGCTACAACACGCTGTCGCGTTTCACTCCTAAAGGCGGAGCTTAAGCGTCATTAATTAGCAGTTAATTATATTTTGTCATTAATCAGAAATTAGTCACCAATTAGTAATTTGTCATTACTTCGTCATCAATTATGAGTGACGTAATCCAGTGGTGACGTCACCAGTGTCACATAGGCAAAGTGGTGCGGAAAACGCTTTCGCCTCTACGCACTTTAGATAGTTTAGAACGCGCTGCATATACATTCTTGTGAGGCCTGCGTCTCGTCATGTCCACGCACGCTTCTGCAACGTTCTGCATTTCATGCTTACCCTACTCTCGGTTACGGGGGAGGCACAGATTTTTTACTTTTTTATTTTTCATATTTTGTTTTTATTTATTTTTGCTCGTTCTTAATTTTATTGTTTTTATTTGTATTTTCACGTCTTATTTTTATTTTGTTTTTATTTTTATTTTCTTATTTTTTATTTTCCTTTTCTTGACTTTACTCCTTTTATTTTATTTATGAAGTCCATGCATTAACTAGATTCGCCTTTATTCATGCTGGAACCTTGAGCCTTTAAGCAGTGACGCCGAAAGGCTGACGAATCTGCCACGCGTCTGTCGACACGGCTGCCGACACTCCTG
Organism: Amblyomma mixtum; assembly: GCF_055824585.1. Lineage (NCBI taxonomy): Eukaryota > Metazoa > Arthropoda > Arachnida > Ixodida > Ixodidae > Amblyomma > Amblyomma mixtum. The sequence goes on along the minus strand of NC_143016.1, from coordinate 123,662,220 downwards.
CCGACGCGTCTGTCGACACTCCTGCCGACGCGTCTGCCGACACGGCTGCCGACGCGTCTGTCGACACTTCTGCCAACACGGCTGCCGACGCGTCTGCTAACGACAGTATGAGGCATTAAAGGCTTTCGCCTTAAAAATGCATCCGCTATGCTCCTTGGTTCGTAAAAAATTCAAGGGGCCACTTTGTTGACCTAAAGTGCAGTGAGACGAAAGCCTTAAGCCCAGTGTTGCTGCCTATGTCACTGATGTGTGGTTATGATGTTAAGGTTCTCCTCTAAGAGTAAAACGCGACGGCGTCTTGCAACGCTGCCAGGGAGTCCACAGAACGCCATCGCCGGTTCGGCTGTACGCCTTGCTCGACGGTAAATTGGTTTATGAGGAAAGGAAATGTATGTGTTTCGCATACCTCGGGGGACACCTGAACCTCGCCGTAACGGGAAGGGTGGAAGATGGGAGTGAACGAAGACACCGTATTCACTAGAGGCGCCTTTGTTAATTCCAGACCATAGAACTGGCACGGCGGAGTGGTTAGCATGCTCGTCTCGCACTCCGGAGACCAGGGTTCGATTCCCGAACTGGATCAATTTCCTACTGGGTTTTATTTATTTTTCTGACGAAGAGAAAGGTTAATTATGCTAATTGGGTAATTAAGCAGTTAACTAAACTCATTTCAACTTACTGCGAGCATCATATACGATCCCTGTAATTGGTTGGATGTTTACTAGCCAAAGTTCAATTGGCCCCGTTTGAAATTTGCGGAATGTGAAGTCACGACCATTTCGACGAATTGAAAAGCGTGACATTTCTGTCGACAACTCCTGCTTACAACGATGAGGCATTAAAGGCTTCCGCCTTAAAAATTGTACCATGCCAACCGGTTTCCGCAGAATGTTCTGGATGACATCTTTCGATTCTGTGTTTGGTGCCGTATAAACTTACTAGTTAAGCCCAGCTTACGGCAGGGATTTGAGCCATCGACCTATAAATAGGGGGCTGCGTAAAAAAAATCATATCATGGGTGGTTCGGATGTCCACCGAGGTAAGTGACACAGTGGCTGTGTCATTTTCTTCTCTCAAAAATATAATTTTAAATTCTCCTACGGGCAACGCGTCAGGCCGAACGGCCAATGGCGTTCTTTGGACTCCCTGTAAGTGCTGCAAAACTGTCGCGTTCCACTCTTAAAAGCGAAGCTTAAGCGTCTTTCAGTTTTCTTTTTCTTTTCGTGTGTTTCTCAAGCCCGGCCAAGAGAAACCGAGAAGAAACGCCATCATCGCCAAGTAAAAAAATTCTGGGGGCACTTCGGCTCTCTAAAGTGCTGCAAGGCAAAAGCGTTTCCTGGCCAGTGTTTGTTTTTATTTACTTTATTATTTTTCACATTTTGTTTCTTATTTATTTTTTGCTTCTTTTCTTAATTTTATTGTTTTTTATTTTTATTTTCACACCATATTTTTATTTTGTTTTCATTTTTGTTTTATTTCCTTATTTTTTATTTTCCTTTTCTTGACTTTACTCCTTTTATTTATGAAGCCCATTCATTCACTAGATGCGCCTTTATTCATGCTGCAACCTTGAGCCGCTTAAGCAGTGATGCCGAAAGGCGGACGAATCTGCCGACGCGTCTGTCGACCCGGCTGCCGACGCGTCTGTCGACACTTCTGCCGACGCGTCTGTCGACACGGCTGCCGACCCGTCTGCCGACACTCCTGCCGACGCGTCTGTCGACATTCCTGCCGACGCGTCTGTCGACACGGCTGCCGACGCGTCTGCTAACGGCAGTATGAGCCATTAAATGCTTTCGCCTTAATAAAGAACAGCATGGTGTTAGCCGCGCTGCAGAAACCGACGAACGCCAGCAACGGAGACCTCAGTCCGGCTGTGAGTAGGCGGCGGTGTCCATCTGCAAATTGAGGCACTTTTGCGCGTTTCATTTTCTCAAAACCAGCGGAAGGTTTAGACCGTTAATTTTTAGGGAATGCAAATGCATATCACTGGCTCCCTGGATGAGTGGATCCCTGTCGCGCTTTGAGGTTCGTCATGGCCGTGTCCACCTGCAAAAAACAAACGCTGTTCGATGTTGGGCTGCGCGGTCCACTCCCGCGTTTCGCGCTCCTGTTGAAAACGCGTTGCAACGTGTTTCCTTCACTGTTTCGAGAACGAACGCTGAAGCAAGAAAGGTCCGTACATTTAGGGCAGCGCGTACCCTGCAGAAACCCATGCTTTTCCACGATATTAATGCAAAAGCATTTCTTGGCTATGTTCGCGGCTTCCCGTTCGCAGAAAGTGAACGCAAAATATGTCTGCAGCCCTTGCGTCGTTTGAGGAAGTGTACGTGAATGCGGATAATAAAATGTCGCTGCCCGTCAGATTTGGTTGAAGTCGAGTAATTAATTAGAAACGAAAAAGTCGATCAGACGTCGAAATAGTCGCGGATGTCAGTATAGTGGGTCGACGTCAAAACAGCCCTGGACATAGAAATTGTGTAAAAAAATCTGCTACCAAGCCCTATGGAGGTTTGAAATAGATTAAAAAGTTATTAATTCACTTTATTTATAATCAAACAAAAAGGTTTGGTTTGGTTTGTGGGGTTTAACGTCCCAAAGCGACTAAGGTTATGAGAGACGCCGTAGTGGAGGGCTGCGGAAATTTCGACCACCTGGGGTTCTTAAACGTGCACTGACATCGCACAGTACACAAAGCTTTGGTTGGTGTGGTTGGCCCGATGGCGCCCGATGGTTGGCCCGATGGCACCAGCCCGGCTCGGCGTTCTCCGCTAGCTGGGCCCCCGATCACAACACCACCGACGAGTGCGCGTTCGTTCCTTACGTATGAGTCGAATGATGCCGTATCTCGTTGTGTGAGAGGCGGCAAGTGTGGAAAAGGTGTCAATGCTTTTGCATTCCCCCAATACGGGTCGCCGCAGTGATCCCTAACGTTTTTCGTGCTTACCGATGTCAAAATATCGGCCATTTTTCTCATCAACGCAGTTATTAATGTCCCACCAATTGCAAGCTGTTGCATGAGGTAGTGTTGCTTTGTTATTCTATGGCCTGCATGCCAGTTCATAGGAAGGAGGTACTGGGGGAATTTGTGGCTGCAGGAATTCCTTCAGCGAATGTGATTCCTGCGACGCGCCTAGTATTTCGATGTTTCCTTGCGCACCTATTTCATTCAAGTCCCTTTGATACGCTGACAGACCGACAAATACATGTCGAAATGAAATTCAGGGGGCAATTAAGACTGCTTACATGCTGTGACGGCGAAAGCATGTCTTTCATTGTGAGAGTCTGAATTCGATGCAAATTGAACACTGCGAAATAAACGCAGGCGCGCCCCCGAACGCTGATACCGCAAACGCTGAATCCACAAAGACCCGATTGAAACACTCGTTTCGAATGCCTCTCACGTGCGATCTTCCAACCTAAGAGACATGCGCTGTATTCAACCAGAAATCCTGCCGCTACACGCAACGGTGTACGACGAACGGCTGCGTCACTTTTTAATACAAAAAATTACGAGGTACTTTAGCGGCTAAAGTCGTGAAAGGCGAAAGCCTGAGTGCTGCATTCTGCTACGCGATTGTTCACTGCACATTTTGTTGGTGCATTAATTAACTGCCAATTAATGACGCTTAAGCTTCGCCTTTAGGAGTGGAACGCGACAGCGTGTTGTAGGGCTGCCACGAAGTCCAAGGAACGCCACCACCCGTTCGGCGCGATGCGTTGCCTTTTGAACGCAACGCTTTTTGAGGAAAGGAAATGGGGCTGTAATTCTCTGTCATCTCGGTGGACACCTGAGCCACACCGTACAGGAAGGGAGGAAGTGTGAGTGAAATAAGAGGGGCCGTAGTGAAGAAAATGAAAATTGTATTTGAGGAAAGGAAGTTGCGCAGTAACTGTCTCACATATTTCGGTGGACACCCGTCAAAATTCGCGCGCGGTGACGTCACGACAACTTGGACCAATCTTAAACGCGGACAAATACGCCTTGCTCGTCGGTAAATTGGTTTTTGAGGAAAGGAAATGTATCTGTCTGTCATATCTCGGTGGACACCTAAACCTCGCCATAACAGCAAGGGAAGAAGATGGGAGTGAACGAAGACACCGTATTCACTAGACGCACCTTTGTTCATTCCAAACCATCGAGCTGGCATGGCGGAGTGGTAGCGTGCTCGACTCGCACTACGGAGACCGGGGTTCGATTCCCAAGTTCGGCCAATTTCTTACTCGGTTGTGTTTATTTATCTGGTCTGACTGGAAAGGTTAATTGGACTAATCGGTTAAGTAAGCTATTAACTAAACTCAGTCAAACTTAAAACGTATACGATCTCTTTAATTGGTTGCATGGTTAGTAGCCAAAGTACAATTGGCCCCGTTTGAAATTCGCGCACTGGGACGTCACGACCGTTTCGACCAATTGAAAAGCGTGACATTTCTGTCGACAGCTCCTGCTTACAACGATGAGGCATTAAAGGCTTCCGCCTTAAAAATTGGGCCGCCGCGGTGGCTCAGTGGTTATGGTGCTCGGCTGGTGACCCGAAAGACGCGGGTTCGATCCCGGCCGCGGCGGTTGAATTTCTTTGGAGGAGAAATTCTAGAGGCCCGTGTACTGTGCGATGTTAGTGCACGTTAAAGAACCCCAGGTGGTCAAAATTTCCGGAGCCCTTCACTACGGTGTCTCTCATAGCCTTAGTCGCTTCGGGACGTTAAACCCGATAAACCAAACCAAACGAGCCTTAAAAAATGACAGAGGCTTAGCTTGGTTAAGCCCTGAAGGTTGCGAAAGCAAATTACGAGCAACTTTAGCGACTAGAGTAGTGAAAGGCGAAAGCCTGAGTGCTGCACGGAACGCCGGAATTAGCTTGAAGTGCTATTGAGGTGTCCACTAAACCACAGATTTGGTAAGGCGCGTTTCTTTTCCTCCAAATCAATGCAGTCTACAACGCTGTCTATGTCAGAGCGCATCAATGAACGCCGGAATTAGCTTAAAGTGCTATTGAAGTGTCCACTAAACCACAGAGTTGGTAAGACGCCTTGCCTTTCCTCGAAATGAACGCAGTCCCCTCTCTTACTGCCTGGGATCTGCGGCGCTCCGTGGCTACCGCTGGGACCACGCCGACGAACCGACTGGGATCTGCGGCGCTCCGTGGCTACCGCTGGGACCACGCCGACGAACCGACTGGGATCTGCGGCGCTCCGAGGCTACCGCTGGGACCACGCCGACGAACCGACTTGGTAGCTCATATTTCACCTCGGTATGACGTCACAGACGCGTGACTACCGCCGGGACCACCGCCGGGACCACGCTGAAGGCTCAAAACCTAGCGTAGTATTGCTTTCGCAATAAAAATTTTGAGGAAAGGAAATGGCGCAGCAACTGTCATATCACGATGGACGCCTCAACCGGACCCTAAGGAATTCCACTGATTCTGTGAAGGCATACAATTGAAAGTGCATATAGCGTCGGTTCGAATCCCTGTCGCAAGCTAGCCTCCAATTTGTCTAGCACGTGTCAGGTATATACACTGCGAAATCTGAAGACACCACGCGAGGGAATCATTAGAGAGCCTGCGAAGGTGCATATATCATCGGTTTGAATACTGTCGAAAGCTAGCACATGTAAGTATATGCACTGGGAAACCTTAAGGCACCACCCGGAATGCTCTATGATAAACGGTTGCGCACAATTTTGGCACGAATGCAGTCGGGACAACTAGCGCCACATTGAGGTTTCAGCTAGAATGGAGTAGAGTACATATATGCAAGAATGAAATTTCACAGGATTGGCTGAAATCGCGGTGCCAAGCTTGATGCTTCAGTTATGCGGCCGCTTGGTGACGGCACCCTATTTTTCTTGTCATCGCTTTGATTTTCTGTACCACCAGCGAGTACACACGCTAACACACGCCGCCTGCTTTTTAAAGGGGCTGCGAAACACTGCTTGGGGGGTACCGGCTATACTTCAGGTGGATTCTTTATGTCACACAGATGCTGACTTAAAAAGAATTACAGGAATCGATGCACAGGAACGGGAGTTATTCAGTGGAGAAATTTCAAAATACAAGCAAACAAAACGATGCCCTCAACTCGATTTTGGCGGGGCTTCCCACTCCTATTTCGCTCTCCCAATGACGGCACCTGGCGCAACCAATCAAAACAGCCAGCCAGAGCACGTCGCGCAAGTTTGTACTCCATGATTGCCTGCTCCCTGTAACTCGTTTTTGCTGAGACTGGCAGCGTCGTTTTCATGCCAGAGCGCCCCTGGTGGTGTATATTTATTTTACTTGCTTTGCAGGGCTTTTATCTAAGACTAACAAGTTGTTTTTGTTGATCTAATATAAACCGCAGACAGGTGCAAAATGTGTCTATTTATTCACACAATTTGCAGTATATTTACTGTTTGTCCGATCATCAAGCTCGCGCCAGGTGATGTCATATCCGCTGCTAAAAACCCGCCAGTGTGTGGCGACACCATCAGAGCCATGAAGTTGTTTTTGGGAGGACATTAAAATATTAAAAAACAGAATATACGCGGTATTACCGACGCTATTAGCACCATTATCACTCACTGTATGCAATCAACAGGCAAAACAGTTAACTGAGATTGTGTTTCTGGACCCAAAACCCGCCAGTGTGTGGCGACACCATCAGAGCCATGAAGTTGTTTTTGGGAGGACATTAAAATATTAAAAAACAGAATATACGCGGTATTACCGACGCTATTAGCACCATTATCACTCACTGTATGCAATCAACAGGCAAAACAGCTAACTGAGATTGTGTTTCTGGACCCTTTTAAGGTGAAAGTCTTTACTGCCTCATAGTGTCGTTAGCAGCCGTGTCGGCAGGTTTGTCCGCGTTCCGGCGTCACTGCTTAAAAAGAAACTTCGTCGAGGATGGGAATCGAACCAGGGCCTTTGGCATTTGAAGCGGAGACGCTACCACTCCGCCAAGAAGTGTCAGGTTTTGCGCATGAATAAAGGCGCATCTAATGAATGCATGGGTTTCGTAAATAAAATAAAAGGAATATGAAAGGAAAATAAAAGGAATATAAAAGTGAAATCAAAAAAGAAACAAAAATAAAATATGAAAATTAAATAGAAACAATAAAAAAATTGAAAATCAAATGGAAAAAATAATAAAATATGAAAAAAAACAGACAGTACGTCAGGAGTTCTCTCGCCTTGCATCACTTTAGAGAGCCAAACTGCCCCTGAATTTTTTCTGATGGAGATGGTCAGGCATGCGCCTTAAAGGGTGAAAATGTAGCCGCCAAACGCATTCCTGCATTAAACCACGTACTACGAGCATGCGCCCAACACAAAAGCGACTGCCGCCAGAAGACGTCGGCGAACGCGCACCCAACGCGACAGCAAACGTGTGCAGAGCACGTCAGGCAACGCGCCCACAGCTTTCCAGAACGCGTCAGTGAGAGCTTAATGAACGCCACAGCGAACGCGCGCCAGATAACCAGGCAGCTCGCTACAAAGGAACGCAGCCTCAATTGGAGAAAAGCCGGTATTTTGGGATGTGACCGGAATTAGTAATAATAATAATGATTGATTTTCGAGCAAAAGAAATAGCGCACTATCTGACATATCTCGGTGGTCACCGCAACCGCGCCGTATGGGAAGGGAGAAAATGGGAGTGAGAGAGAAAGAGGTGCCGTAGTGGAGGTCTCCAGAAATTTCGACCACCCGGGGATCTTTAACGCGCACTGACAACGGGCAGCAGACGGCCCCTTTTGCGTTCCGCCTGCATCGAAACGCGGCCGCCGCGGTCGGGTTCGAACTCGAGTATACTCGATGGAATTCCCGCGCGGCGGCGGGAATTCCATCACACGACCCTGTTCTCATTTGCACAGTGCTATACTTATTGTGGCATAGAGGAAAAACACACAATTCTTGCTTAATAAAAGACAAAGTGTACTCACAGCACGACCATCATGCAGGGTCAAGTACGACACAGTGACACGGCGCAGTCCTCTGCACGGCACATAATGCTCCTCGTTACTTGCATGTCGAGCGCAGTCACTCCAGGTGGGGCAGCACCATCGTTCCTCAGGCCCAGAAGTTGTGCTTAGTTCTTCAGAAGAAACCACCGCAAATTCAGCGCAGCAGACGAATCCACATGGTCACCTCAGCAGAGAACACATCGCAGGGTGCGTCTCGATAAACGACGCACGCACCACCGAATCCACCTATGCTCTTAGATGCGAAGGCTTTCATTTCACAAATCGCTACGTTTCCGGCAGCTGCCGCACTGCCGCGGCGTACCATAGCCAATGCGGTTCCTGTATGCGCTGAGCCAATCATACGACGCAACGCTGTTCATTCTTTAGAGCGCGTTTACGATTAGCTCGCGCACGCGTTCGTTCTCTGCACTCGTTCAAGGCGGCTGTGTGTAAAGCGTGTTGCGCAAACAAGCGAGCGCCGTAGAATGCTACTCCCAGCTAAATAGGGCACTGTTCGAGCTCAAATTTAGCTCAGAAATGGAATTTGGTGAGCAGAATTGTTTCATGCTACATTTGTTCTGGTTGCTTGCCTGGATCAATCAAAAAGTTCAGCGGCACTTTACTGTCTAAAGTGCGTAGAGGCGAAAGCGTTTTCCGCACCCTTGCCTATGTGACACTGGTGACACCACCACTGGATGACGTAACACATAATTGATGAGGAAGTAACGACAAATTCCTAATTAGTGGATAATTACTGATTAATGACTAAATAAAAATTAGCTGCTAATTAAATAACTGCTAATTAATGGCGCTTAAGCTTCGACTTTAGGAGTGGAACGCGACAGCGTCTTGTAGCGATGCCAGGCAGTCCACCCGTTCGGCGCGATGCCTTGGCCTTTGAACGCAACGCTTTTTGAGGAAAGGAAATGGGGCAGTAATTTTCGGTGGACACCCGAACTGCACCGTACAGGAAGGGAGGAAGTGGGAATGAAAAAAGAAAGATAAAGAGGCGCCGTAATGAAGAAACTGAAAATTCTCTTTGAGGAAAGGAAATTACGCATTAACTGTCTCGAATATCTCAGTGGACACCCGTCGAAACGCGGACACATCTGCCGACAGGGCTGTCGACACGACTGCCGACACCGCTGCCGACACGGCTGCTAACGACAGTATGCAGCATTAAAGGCTTTCGCCTTAAAAAAAAAGTCGCATATTCGCATCGTCTGCGGCGGCGGCGGCGGCGAAGGAAATTAAGCCGTTATGCCAGCGATCGCACTGGTGGCGCCATGTCGTTTGCTGGCCATGCAGATTCAGCAAGGGAGTGGGGTCGATTTGTTTTGCAAAGGTTTGAATGCGCTTTTTCAGCTGCTTTATCGGGGATCAAAATAACCGTACTTTGGCCAAAACTCCACGAAATTTCAAATCATTCGTGAAGGAGAGCCTTCAAAACATCCTGCAAAACACCCCACCCTCTCCTTCCTCCCTACCGCCCCTCTCTGCCGAATCTCCATGGTCAACAAACCAGATGACGCCACTGCTGCTGACAGAACGGCTTGATTACCTTCTCTGTCGCCGCAGACGGTGCTAATGTACGAATTTTTTTGATCGATTCTGATCGCTTCAGGCAAGAAACCCAAACAAATGTAGCACGAAACAATTCTGCCGACCAAATGGCATTTCTGTGCTGAATTTGAGCTTGAACAATCCACCCGTTTAGCTGAGATATGCATTCTAAAGCGCATATGTTTATTTACGCAACATGGCCGCATTTCCGCAACGCGGCGGCCGCGTTTCGATGTAGGCGGCGCGCATATAAGGCGCTCGTATGCTGTTCCTCAGCGATGTCAACGCACGCTAAAGATCCCCAGGTGGTCGAAATTATTCCGAAGACCTCCACTACGGCACTTCTTTCTCTTTTCGCATCGACAGCTACACTACGCCAGCCGCTACGCCTCTTGAGCATGGTCGCACTTTCGCCGTGGTCGGACTTCCGCCTTGGTTGCAGCGCGGCCGTGGTCGCACTGACCTTGAGTCGTTGCCATTTACAGTGTGGTTGTTCCTGTATTAAGGCGAAATCCTTTAATGCCTCATACTGTCGTTAGCAGACGCGTCGGCAGGAATGTCGACAGACGCATCGGCAGGAATGTCGACAGACGCGTCGACAGATCTGTCCGCCTTTCGGCGTCACTGCTTAAAAAGAAACTGCGCCGAGGGTGGGAATCGAACCAGGGCCTTTGGCATTTGAAGAGACGACGCTACCACCCCGCCACGAAGGCTCAAGGTTCCAGCATGAATAAAGGCGCATCTAGTGAATGCATAGGTTTCATAAATAAAATAAAAGGAATAAAGTCAAGAAAAGGAGAATAAAAATAAAAGAAAATGAACAAAAATAAAAACAAAATAAAACAAGATATGAAAATAAAAATAGAAAACAATAAAAACAAGAAAAGGAGCAAAAATGAAAAAAATATGAAAAATAAAAAGGAAATAAAAACAAAGTTCGCCAGGAAATGCTTTAGCCTTGTAGCACTTTAGAGAGCGAAAGTGCCCCCTGAATTTTTTTTGGACGATATAGCTCTACGGTTTCACTTGTGCTGTGCAAATACAACGCAGGTATTAGTGGATAGAGTGCAAAAACCGTGTCTCTGCACGGCGCAAAGGCAGTGTTTTCGCGGTTGCTAATGGTAGTGTCAACACCGAACTTTTTTGGTGGGGGCCACGCTTATAAAGCTCGAAGGGCACGTTCCGGTGCCGAACTAACAGCTGGTTATGAGTGAATGCTTTTAGGATGCAATATAGATGTGCTCTGACGAAAAAGCATGATGTGGAATGAATAAAGTGCCCCGAACGTTGCTATCGGTCGATGCCAGCCAAAAAGCATTTCAGGGTCAACTTCAGCCACGTCTCGTAACCGCTCTGATAACGCCTCGCTTATTTGGCTGCAGTGCCTCCTCTGATTACAAGTTTGCTACCGATTCGAGCACTTTCGGTCACAAGATCAGAGCGACCAGTCGAAGACACCATTAAGCTCCACGTTCAAGGGGGGGACACGATAGCGTTAACGAGTCCCCGTCAACTGCTGCTCTTCCCTCATAGACACGGTCACTGTTTCCACATTCATATAAAGGCCCGGTTTGATAAAAATGTGCGAAGGTGCATCCTTGGCCTAGGGGTAGTGCCTGACTCTATACTCCGTATCATGTATAACAGGCAACGCTTCCAAAGCTAGCGCGCCTGTTCGCGCAGGCGAAGCCCGCACGCAAAAAGTAGTTCGCCATACAACCAAAGCGAACACAAACATATTTCGTAGCGGCAAATCTTAAGTGCCGTGACTGGCAGCTCCTGGACTTCGTTTTACTTACTGCCTCATTTTTGTCCTGCGACGCGTCGAGATTTTGAGAAGCAAAAGTGCACGTGGTGGTATGATACGCGGTTGGTAGGTCGAATCGCTTCTGCTAAATCAGCGCCAAAAAAGTAGTTCACACTCCGTGAAAATTACTTCCAGAGAACCTGAACACAGAGCGCCTCACACCTTCGACCGCCATTTTTAATGCTACTGCATCGTTTTATACCGCTCTTTGTATTCGACTAAACAATGACAGGAGTTTCGAAAAGAACGAATGATACGTGGCGGAGTAAAATAGTTTCGCGGACTCACTACTTCAGCAACCTCCGCAGCGTTGCCTGCTATGTATGAAACACAGTATAGGGTCAGGGGTTCGATTGCTGACTAATTACCTCAATTTTCTTTTCAGCGCAATTCATGTGCTTTACATACTTGCATGTCCGAATGACGTTTAATTGAGTCACGTTGCGACCTCCTTACCACCAGTTTTGCTGTGACTGAATCACTATTGAAATCCGCCGCTTTACGTATGACATAGCTATCTTTTCGACCAATCCAGTTTTCCGCTCACAGTGCGAAACGAACGCAGCCAGATATAGCACAGAAGGGGTTACTTGCAGCTGTCGCTGTAAGACACAGCTGACCACCGAAATATGCCCGGCTGGCTTTGTCTCAGGCTACATGACGCACGGAAAAGCGAGCATGCGTGCGGTTGCCTTTCTCCAGTGGTCAAGTGTAAGCCGCAGCGCAAAAATAATGAACAAGTAATAAAAGTGACTTACAAGTAATGAAGCAGTGTTTATAAAAAGCAAAACACAGCAGATCGTGCAGAAGTGCAGTCTGGTGACATGTTGGGGGATATAGTTCGAAGTTTTGCGAAACAGTGCGCTTCGCATGAACAGCAGATTTTCACTTCTTTCAATCACTGGGGCAAAGTGCTTGATGCGTTATGCATTGTTCGGCATGCTAAAGGCGCTGTTTGCGACTACCTCCAACTATGCAGCATCAGCTAAAATCATCAATGAAAGGGAATTCTGTTTTCGTTTGTGCACTGCTGCAGAAGATGCTGTGGGATAAAGGAGTTAAAATCCACCCTGGCATAGCCTTTCAATTACAAAGGAAGAGCTTCCGCAGCAGGTTCGCTGTTGAATAAAAATTCGCATGGGCGTGGAGATCAAACCCGAGAAGGCCGCCTGTCTATGGCCAGTCACTCTGCCTGCTAAGATAGACATTATCAATAACATATGGAAGCGCAAGGCCTAATTGAGTAATAAATTGAAATGGGATTGGTTCTCGTTGTGCTTGATTGCAAACTAGTGTGTAATTACTCACTCACTGAAAATTTACTCATCCTTGGGGGTGTTTTTGATTATCCTCTATTCTGACATTCTGTGTTGCATGAACTCGTCATGGAAGACAGTTGGGCTAGTTGGTGTGATTTCGTTAGTGACTGCGACATTGCAACTAGCGTGGAAAGCACAAGGACAGCGACAAAAGGAACCGACGTGCTGTCCCGTCGGTTCCTTTTGTCGCTGTCCTTGTGCTTTCCACGCTAGTTGCAATGTCGCAGTCACTAATGAACTCGTCCTGTCACTACAGAGTAAGGGCTCTTTTATATTCATGCTCATAAATAAGAAGGCCAAGCGGCTACTACACGGTCTTCAACCAGTTCACCTGTGGCTTCAATCATGAAATTCGATGGCATGCCACAGTTTGGAAGTAAATATGGTACTGAAGTCGATGCGCCTCAATGTGTCTCAATCCAACTGAAAGAAAACGACAGGGAAATTCCTTTTTATTCCGGATGCATTGCCAAAAGGGTTACAGGAATCACATACATTCCTGAATGTAACTAATGAGGCAAAATAGGAACGGCATCCTCCTTAACAAATGGCAGCATGGCGGCCAACGCGCACGGATAGTTACTGCCACGCGACCGCACTTCTTGGTCCTAGGCGGCTTCACAAACAGTGACGTCTAAATTTCCGGAGCCCTCCACTACGGTGTCTCTCATAGCCTTAGTCGCTTTGGGACGTTAAACCCCATAAAACCAAACCAAACCTTATTTTTTTTTATCTGCGATTGATTCGAATTAGACTTTGTTGCGTTTATAGAGCTGCAGTTTGCATGCAAGGCTCAGCGCCAAGTATTGGCTCTGCCGGACTGGTGGCACAGCTAGGGTATGCGGAACAGCTTCAGGTGGGATCATGTTTCGGCATTTTATGCCGATTACTGATTTCCCCCCGAGCAGCTGTTGCACTTAGCCTAACGCGTCGCCGCTGCAGCGGGAATCCCCGAGCCGCCGCCCAGCATGGCGACCCCCCCTTGTCGGGGATATGACCCGTTAACTGCGTCGTGGACTGAAATCATCCCTAAAGAACCGCTATAAAACGACCCGCCTGCAGAAGAAATTACTGATGAGCATCTTGCAGCGTGGATCACTCTTCACAAAGGTGGCCACCGCTCCAAGCGAGACGCCGCCTCGAACGCTAACGTGACGGCAAGACAACAGCTGCATACAGCGGCGTCCGGTCATCACCTCCAGCCAAACTTTCCTGGCGACCCACTCGAACACCCAAATTCGACAAAGACATCATTATTGTGGTCAAGCCACGCACATCCATCGACCTACGGGCAGCATTCCCACCGGGCGAACTTGGCAACGCCTTGACCGCCTATGTTGGCATCGACGCGGCTCAGCAGGCCTCGTTCGTGAACTAGCCCCCGTGGGACCAAAACCTCTTCATTTGCGCAACCCAAGACACCAACATCGCAAACAAATTGGCCAGGGAATTCATCTTTTCTTCCAGCAAAGGACAGGTTCCCGTGCAAGGAAACGTAAAATTGAACGGTGAAGTGTGCCGTGGCATTATTACCGTCAACGAGCGGGAGACCACGGCAACGCTCAAAGGCAAGATCGTGTGGCGGGACGGGGACATCGCCTTCGTCCGGAAACTGGGCAAATATTCGATAGCGCTCATCACCTTCGTGGGTAGAAGAGTGCCGCGCTTCGTCCGCTATAACACGACTATCACACCGGTGCGAGAATACAAGCGCACTATTCCCGCCTGCTACCGGTGTGGTACCATTGGCCATCGTGCGAACATCTGCCCCAGCCCCAGTGGAAGAAAGATGCGGCCATTGTGGACAGAATGTGGGGACAACGGCAGAGGGTATGAAACCTCATGAGTGCAAGCCATCGTATCTCGTGTGCGGGGAAGCCCACCTTACGGGCTCCCAGGCATGCAAGGACAAGTTCCGGCGTCTCCAGGCGCCCGCCCAAGGACACTCCGGTGCAACGTCCAAAGTCATCGCCGGGCACCGTGCCAGGAGGTGCTTCCGGCAGCCCAGCTGCGGGATCGCGGCGAGAAGGCGGCGACGCCCGGCCCCCGCCAGCCAACCCGAAGACGCCACAGCAGCCGTCGAAGACGCCGCCGCAGCAAAACCGACAAACGTCAGATCAGGCCGCTCTGGCCTTGCAGCCTGAGGACTTCCCGGATCTCGGAGGCGCTACCCAGCAGAAGGCCTCCAAAAAATCACAGGGCAAGGTTGGTGGTCGACCTAGGGTCGTTTCTCAGTCCTTTCCTCCCCCTCCTCATCCCTCTCCCGAACTTATCGAGATGCGCCGCGAAATGGCGGCGCTACGCAAGCAAGTTAAACAGCTCGCGGCTGAAAACGAAATTCTCCGCATGAGAAAATCCACATCGTCGCCACTGGCACGCGAAGGTGCGCCCGCGTCTGAGAACCCGGAGCCCATGAGCGAAGGGTCTGTTCCCCAATCCAATGCGACTCGTCTGGACGCTCTAGAAAACAGCGTAGCTGAAATTTATATTCAGCTTAGCGGTCTCGGCCAGCTAATTTCCGAAATTATCAACAAAACTATTGCCGAAACCACCCAGAAGATGACCCTCGCGGTCACAAGTAACATTAAAACCTGGATCAATGATTCCAACCGCCTGGGGCGTCGCCCAAGCCACACTAATAATAATAATAATAATAAATACTTCATTCACACCAAAGAAACAATACAAGACGCGGACGCGCCAAAGCCTCAATTGGGCTTGTAGAGCGCCGTCCGGCAGCAGCAACAACCTCTGTTACCAAATCAATTCTTTGTTTTGTGTACATTAAAACATATGCACTAGAGCTGTTCAAGCTCGGCAATAGCATCACGTAACTGTCTGCGAGTGTTCAAGTTGAAAACATTATCAGGCAGCTCATTGAATATACATGGGATATAATATGACCTCATAGACATACCAAAATGAGTTCGCACTGCAGGGACAATATATCGAGAAACTTTTCTTAATGGGATTGGTTTAACGTTGTGGAACCGAAATTCAGAGTTCCAGAAATATCTGAGTACAGTGATTTGTTTGAACACAATGTCAAAGGAAGGCAGACCTGAAGAAAGGAGCGTCCATCCAGGAACTAAGGAACTAAGGAGCGTCCATCCAAACTCAACCGCCACATTGATCTCAGCGAAATTAACGAGGACCCCATCGAACCTTCTTTGCCTCAGGGCGCCGGACAGGCTACGATGGCGGCTGGCCCAGCTCACCCCGAAATTCATCATGGCTCAGGGCACTAAGCGAACCCGCCGCCCCCCAAAACAGCAGGCTTTTTCAGTTATTCAATAGAATTGCAGAGGTATCAAAGACCGAAAAAAACGAGCTCATCTTCGCCTCTATCTCGAGAAGTTTAATCACCCAACTGCGGTAGTCGCCCAACAGGAATCTGGGGCGGCAGTGAAGCTGTCGGGATATAATACGTACCAGCGTGACCCCTCCACCTGTCTGCTTGTCCACAAAAGCTACACAGCGCAAGAGGTCGATCTCGAATTAAATCTGCCCTACTCGTATGTAATGGTCTTCGTCCTCCCCCTGAAAAGGACTGACCCCCTCGTACACATTCTTAATATTTACTGTCCCCCTAAACGTAAGAACATAATTTTTTCCGACATCTTCAGTAAGGCACTGAAGGTGGCAGGGCGCGACCCCCTTCTGATTGTGGGTGATTTCAACGCCCCCAGTCGGATGTGGGGTTATCGCAAGGAGGAAACGCATGGCAGAAAGCTGACGGAGCTTATCACCGCGCTGGGCATCACCCTCCAAACCGACCCTGCAGTCCCAACCAGAGTGGGTAGCTCCGTCAATCGGGACACGTGCCCTGATCTTACCCTCACTAGGAACATTCAACACACAGAATGGATCAACACCGAGGACACCCTCGGCAGCGACCACTGCCTCATCAACATCAATCTCTACACCCGTCCCCTCAAGCGACCCCTAAACCAGGCACGACTCCCAGACTGGATGGCTTTCCGGCAGTCCTTGCCCCCGTACAGTCTGGTACAAAACGGCTATTCCTCTTGGGCCCACACTCTTATACAAAATATTCGCAAACACGACAAGCAAATTCAGCTTACAGATAGGGTGACGGGTGTGGATAACCATCTCCTTCACCTCTGGGAGGCGCGTCGCAGTCTCACAAAAAGATGGCGTCGCCAGAAACACAATCGGAAGCTCCAACTTCGAATTCTCGATATCACCCAACAGGCGGCGGACTACGCTGCCCAGCTTGCCGACTCCAACTGGGTGGATCGCTGCAATCTGGCCGCTAGGCAAATGTCTAGTCGCAACACATGGAGACTTTTCTGTAGACTGATCGATCCCACCCAAACACGTACCGAAACCGAAAAAACACCTTCAAAGAGCTATTCACAACTTTAAGGGCAATACGGACCAGCTGGCACAGACACTGCGGGATCGATATCTGTGCCAGACACAAGACCTCCGGGGGTCGGAGCATCTCTATGCAGGCAGAGAAAATCCTGATCTCGATCGGCGATTTCAACTTCATGACCTACGGGCGGCTCTTGCCAAAATGAAACGAGGCACGGCTCCGGGTCGGGACAAGGTAACGGTCAAACTTTTGGCCAACCTACCGGATCCGGCGTACGAAGCACTCTTAGAATACATAAATGCCGTCTGGGAAGGGTACCATCCTCTACCCATAGAGTGGAAAACCCATAGAGTGGAAAACCCATAGAGATGAAAACTGACCGGCAAACCAATCAATACAGACAACCTCCGACCCATTTCCTTAACATCTTGTGTGGGCAAACTCATGGAAACTATGGTTCGAGATCGACTCTCAGAATACTTAGAAAATCGAAACACCTTCGCGGTTACCATGTTCGGTTTTAGGCCGCATAGGTCATCTCAAGACATACTCGTCCAACTAAAACATGAAGTGCTTACTCCTGTCGAGTGCCCCCATAACGACAAGATAGTTCTGGCCTTGGACCTTAAAGGAGCATTTGACAATGTTAAGCACAGCGTCATTCTCGCCCACCTGAGCGAGACTGACTGCGGCACTAACAACTTCAATTATATTAAACACTTTCTCACGGATCGGCAGGCCTTCGTCCGCATCCAGGACGAAGAGCACGGCCCGTACAGTATGGGCAGCAGGGGTACACCACAAGGCGCTGTACTGTCCCCTCTGCTCTTTAACTTAGAAATGCTTCACCTACCCTCTAAATTGGCCGATGTCGAAGGCATCCATCATGCGCTGTATGCCGACGACATCACTATTTGGGCCACCCAAGGTAACGTGGGTCACATGGAGGAATGCCTGCAAGCAGCCGCTGACATAGTAGACAACTATGCCGCGTACTGCGGCCTCCAGTGCTCCCCACAGAAATCAGAATTCGTGCATATTCGGCCATCGCCGAAGTGTGCAATCCCCATTTCCCTCTCCCTCGTCAGCGGCCCCATCCGTGAGGCATCGGAGATCAGAATTCTCGGACTCTTTATTAGTAGAACACGTCGCGCAGACACAACACTGGCCAAGCTGCGTAAGGTTGGAGACCAGGTGGGCCGCATGGTCCGTCGGGTCTCCAACAAACGCGGAGGTCTACGAAGCACACATGCGTTGCGGCTCGCACATGCTTTCGTTACGAGTCGAATACTCTATTCGACCCCCTACCTTCACTTACGCAAGCAGGACGAAGATGTCTTGGAGGTTACCCTCCGCAAAATCATCAAAAGGGCGCTCGACCTTCCGATCTCCACTTCCAACGCGAGGCTCCTCGCGCTGGGAGTGGTGAACACCTATCGGGAGCTGCAAGAAGCGCACCTCACCAACCAATACACGCGTCTTGCCCAGACCGTGTCCGGTCGTCGCCTTGTGGACCGACTACACATTCAACACAACCACCACACAGAGGAAAGGGTACGAATGCCCGAAATGTCGAGATGCGCCATCCACGTTTGACCCCTTCCTACGAAAATGTCCAAAGACCATAATGGCCGGCGGCAGGCGCGGGGGATGCCCTCCACCGCCATTATGGCAACAAATACGGTGTATTTTATACGGACGTGGCCGGCCCGCACCGCTCTAGGGGGGGAGGGGGGGGGGGGGGGTACACGGCCGCGGTCATACACCAACAAATACAGGTGGACGGGCTCACTTTCAAAGCTCCCAGCGCAACTCACGCTGAGGAGGTACCCATCGCCCTGGCGGCCTCTCACCCTCAGGCGCAATATATCCTCTCAGACTCGCAAGGAGCTTGTCGAAATTACGAGCTGGGTTGGGTCTCCCTCACAGCTTATCGAATACTTCGGAACGCGGCACGGGACCGAGATCCTACTCTCCGCTACTCAGTCTGGACTCCGGGCCACCAAGGCCTACCAGGTAACGAGGCTGCAGACGCAGCCGCCCGCGCACTCATTCCCGGGCCCCTGGCGATGACCTTACCGATTCGGATCTGAACAACGAACCCCTTTTAAAATTTAAAGATATAGTCAATCACTATCAACACTCTCACCGCAAGTACCCGACCCCCCTCAAGGGGCTGGGAAAAGCAGGTGAGCGTCTTCTGATAAGACTTTTCACAAATACATTGCTGTGCCCGGCAGTCATGAAACACTTCGACCCCTCCTTTTCTGGCCTCTGCCAATACTGTACGGAGGTGGCTGACACCTACCATATGGTGTGGGCATGCCAGAAAAATCCTTCCCTCACCCCCCACCCCAACCCAACCCGAGAGTAGTAGTAGTGAAAACATTTTTTCTTTCAAAAGGAAGCGTTAGGGAGTAGGGGGATGGGGATAGATAGATGTGGAGCTTCAGTGGTCGGTCTTCCCTAGTCCAGGATCCCGTTGGCCTCCGCCGCTGCCTTGGCCCTCGTCACCAGCATAAGCTGTGTGCTCGGGTCGGAGTCAGCCAGGAGGGCCTCCCACTGCTCTAGACTAGGGCTATTTACCTTTGGTAGTAAAGGGCTTTTTTTCGCAGCCCCAGGTGGCGTGGTACGTTGTGGCGTAGCCCCCACACCACACGCACTCTTTCGCGTATCTGTTCGTCCACATTTTGTGATACATGGCTCTGCTTGGGTAGGTGTCTGTTTGTAGTCGTCTGAGCGTGGTGGCCTGCTCTCTGTCGAGGATATCCGCCGGAGCCGAGTACTTCTTGCGCGCTCCCAACAACGCCTTCATTGCCTCCCCGTAAGTTTCTGGCATGCTGAAGGGTTCGACCCGCAAACCCACCCTCCGGCTCGTGAACCCTCGGACAACGGTGTCTGCATGAGATTTCCCTCAACCCCAGTGTCAGGGACCCAAATGATGGTGTGTTGAATGTTTGTGTTGTTTGATCCATGTCTGTGTTGTTTTTGTTCGAAGAGGATACTCGCGGCTTTTTGGCCGATCCTTCCATCTCTGTATGCCCTTGCTGCAGCCTGAGAATCTGTCGCTATCCAGTAACTCAGTCCCTGCCGATTGGCTGCAGTCAGGGCTAGAGCTATGGCGATCTCTTCCGCTGCTTGCGTTGTCCTTGTGCGCACTGATGCACCAGTAACTATATTCCCATTGGCGTTCACTACTGCTACCGCCCTAGCGTTTTCCTTCGTTCTGTACTTGGACGCGTCAACATACAGAACCATCTGTTTCTTCTTTAGGAGCCTGTCCAACTCCAATGATCTCGCCGCCCGTCTTCCTTCGTGGTTCTTCGGGTCCATGTTTCTGGGCACTGGTTTAACCGAGAAAGTGCTCCTAATTTGGCTGTCAATGTCTGTCTTGTCTGCGCCCTCGTCTTCTGCCGGGTATCCTAGCTAGACCAGTAGTGGGCGGCCAGCGGCTGTTCTTTTAAGTCTTTCCATTTGAAATCTGAGCATGGTTTCGCTGTGCTCCTCATAGGTGGCGTGCACCCCCATGTTCATCAGCTTCTCTGTCGAGGCGCAGGTCATGACGCCTAAAGCTTGCTTATACGCCCTTCTGATGCATGTTTCCATTTTATTCTTTTCACCTTTGTTAGGTTGTAGGTACGGAACCCGAGAGGACTGGGAGGCGGCCCTGCTCGGCTGCCGCGACCTTCCGGCCTAACAGGCCATGGTCCGGCGTACCAGAGCGGCGGTGGAGTCAAATGGGGTCCCGGAATAGGGACCCCACCTAGTATTACGAGGAAGGTGGCGCACTAGGGGCCACCTCCCAAACTACCTCTCTATGTATAGTCACCTGTAATAAATGTTTTTCACTGCCACCACCAGTGACTCTAGCGGCAACGAACTGGAGGAGTTTTGTCTAGCAGCAACGAAGCTAAACGAGCTAGGGTGCAGGACGCGCACGCAGAAAATGCACGGTGGAGGCCAGGATTGAGGTTCTCAATTAAAAGCGCACATCACCTGTTGTGCGCAATTTCGTCCGGGTTTCTTTTCTTTTGTAGTCTTTCTTAACGTGCATATCAACTAGCTGAGGTACCAACAGTACAGGAAGTGTTCATTTTTACACGTAAAAATGTTTGCTTTTAATTCTTGGGCCAGCGCTCAGTCAAGAGCCGAAGTTGGGCATGCGTTATGAAAGCATAGGCGTACAGCCGGCGCTGTCATAAAATTCGATATTTCTATGCTTGTCATAGTTGGCATAAATATTTAGGATATCAGTGGCATCGGCTGAAATCCTTGAAGAAACTTCCGAACATATTCAGGGACAATCGCATAAACATGCTCGCATTTTTTTCAATTGATAAGTGAATTAATGACGTGCAAAACACATTAACGTTTGTCAAGCAAAAATAATGTCCGAAACTTCAACTGATAGCCGTGGTGCAGTGGGTAGATGACACAGCTGATGAGGAGGATGTAACTCTTTGCTCGTTCACACTGGAAAACATTCTCTCATTTTTTTATATTTTACTTTTTATATTTTATGCAAGCTATTTTAAAGTTTTGATTTTTTCCGGTGTTGATCTTCTCTCTAAGAGTCCAGTGCTGCTAGTAACATCACTTACGGTACGCCACATTTCAGTGTTTAGTGCTGCACAGTGGGATTATTTTTAGGCATCGTAATAGAGGCTGGGAAACAGTACAGTTTGAGAGCTGGCAGCAGAGATTAAGGTGCTCGAAATTTCCTGATGTAAGAGAAATATGCTCAACGAAGGGGTCTACAGGTTCGAAATGAACCTTTGTTGTAGACAGACCACGGACAAATTAAGCTAAAAAGACAATTCACTAACAAATCATGAACTTGTAATAATTACCCAGATATCCTCGAGGTCGCAAGAGCACATGTACGTCTGCGAACTTGCAAAAGGAGAATACAATCTCTTTTCTAATAAAGAACCAAAGACACATGACTACCTAGCTTTGTAACTGCAATGTTTACTGTGTTCTGGTTTCTTTGTGTGCAAAGTGCCGAGAGTAAGAGTTGTTTGTTCTTGTATTTTGAACTTTGCTTGATGTGTATTTTCCGACGGCGATGGTTGTAATGCCGAACTGTATACGTGCTGTCTGTACGTGTTTTGTACCCGCTGCTGTAGCGCCCAGTGGGGTGAGGGCCTCGTCAGGAGACTAATGACCTCCTTTCACCCTGCCCCACGGGCAGTACCATGTATGGCCCGCGCAAAAAATAAATAAATAAAAACTTTGATATCACTCCGGCGATCCGCATTGGAGGAATGCGAACGCATGATTTTTTTTTATGTAACATCAGCATTGTGATATTTTGTCATCATTTTCTGCGCTTTATTTCCACTACGGTGTTATCTACCGTACGGTGTTAACGTTTATTGACACGGACATATTTGTCTAATTGTTGTTTTCATGCCTGGTTTTAATAGTTTTTAAGTGGTCACTCTGATGTATCTGGCCTAGTGTGCGCTCCTTTAGGCCACTTGGCTGTTGAGGCACACTCAAATAAACATATCTATCTTGACGTCCATGTGCTGTTTTGACGTCCACACATCATATCGACGTCCGTGTGCTGATTTAACGCCCACACACTGTATCGACGTCCATGGCTATGTTGACGCCCGAGGTCTCTTTTTTTGTGATTTTTCGCCTATAATTAAACAACCACGCCTCATCGACCAACTGCTTCCCCCAGAGACATTTTATCATACACTACCTCAGGGAAACAAATTCTTCCGCATTCATTTTCTGAGAAAGACGTAACCGTGCGGACAAAATTGCGGACACGTTTTGGTGACGCATTAAATATTTTTGTCGCCAGAGCTATATCGGCCACAGTTTCACGGTTTCGCCTACCTTCAATAGGTACAGTTTACGCATACGCGAGGAACTGAGTGACGTCACAGCGCGCAGCCGGCGCTCGCCTCGCCGCCGCTCCGACCACTTCGCTTCGTCAGCTGTGAGCATGCGCGAGAAGCCGAGTGACGTCACTACGCGCGCCGCCGCCTCACCACCTGTGCGCATGCACAGCGCGCGATACTGCACACGCGCAAGGAAGGAAGGAAAAACTTTATTTTACTCTAGTCCTTTTTCCTGCGGTTTGGGGGCATCTTCAGAGACGTTCTCCTTGATTCTACCCCCAGGAGTCTTTTCTGTCGAAGTCGTCCGCCTCTAATCAGTGGTCGGTTGCCCTCAGTCCAGGGCTCCGCTGGCCACTGCCGCCCGTTGAGCTCGCTGTACCAGACCTTCTTGGTCTTCACAGCGGTCGCTGGACAGCAGAGTCTCCCACTGCTCCGCACTCGGGTTTTGTATTTTGGGGACCACCATGGGCGTCCGGAGGGGGGGGGCAAGGGGGGGCGGCTGCACCCCCCTGGAAAATCACTCACTCGAACCGTGAGTGATGGCCGCACGCCAGGGGCGGTGGTGCGCTCAGTCAAAAGGGTAAAAGCAGCCCCGCATGGTCACATCTGCGAAATGCCGCGTCCGGGCGTGCGTCGTTCCGCCGTTTTCAAACCACGCCATCGTTAGCTCTACTGAAGGGC
This sequence comes from Amblyomma mixtum, assembly GCF_055824585.1. Taxonomy (NCBI): domain Eukaryota; kingdom Metazoa; phylum Arthropoda; class Arachnida; order Ixodida; family Ixodidae; genus Amblyomma; species Amblyomma mixtum. The sequence goes on along the minus strand of NC_143016.1, from coordinate 123,638,696 downwards.
GACCTGTTCCAGACATACAGCGGCACCGGCGAGCATGTGTTTCGAGCCGCCTTGAGATGGGTGTCTGTTTCTTTGATCTCTAGAGAGATAGCGACACGGAGGCAGACAGTGCACGGGGCATCTTGTTTTCGCCTATCGTTACGCCGGTCACCGATGAATTCTTAAGGAGGGAAGGTAAAATCAGCCGTGTCCACCCCCGCTTTGTCGGTCTGCTCAGGGGCAAGCGGGCGATGAGTTGGCGCCGCCGCCGCTCGCTGTCTCCTCCGATCCACGGGTAGCGCAGTTCGGTAGAAGCGCCGCTTTCAGAATCTCCGGCAAAGGGGATTAGCTGCTTTTGTTCACGGCGACGCAGTCTCCCGAGGCGCCCCCACACCAGCGTTCTTTGCGTCTTCTGCGAAAACCAGCGCCTTTGGTCAACGCAGCCCGATGGCGCCTGCCTGGCTCGCCTGTCACCTCTGGCTGGGCCTCAAATCACAACAGTGCCCATGTACTGTGCGTGTCAGTGCATGGTAAAGAGACCCAGGTGGTCGACATTACCCGGAACTCTGTACTACTCCATCCCTCATAGCCTGAGTCGTTTTGGGGCTCTGAACCCCATAAAAACACAAAAACAAATTTTCCGACTGGAGTGGCGAGTGTCCCTTCCCCTCGGAAGTTGCGCGGCGTTCCTTTCACCCCCAAAGTGCGCATTCGGGGATACTGCGGCAAGTAAGCCCTTGCACGTGTGCGCGCCTCTGTGTTTGTGCTTGGGTGTTTTTAGTGGCCGGTTGTCAGCGAAGCTGAGAACAACCAAGACAGCGGACGAGAAAACGACGAGCGGAGAGCAGTGTGTGTGCGGTTGCTCGACTGTGCGGATGCGCAAGCAAGATGGAGCGAGGTGTATGAAGCTGCGAGCGTGCATTTATCTTGTAAATAAGTTTTCGTTGTATATATAGTCATCTTTTGTTTTCAACGTACGCGTTCAACAGTTTTTCCAATCAATGTGTGTGATGAGTGTGCACCGAGAGCGTGTAATGAAGCACAGAAGTGAATTTATCACACGTGTAATTACGCAATTCGCCCAGAAAAATCCGAGGCGCCTACAGTTGCTGTTCAAGGAAGACTGACTGAGTGACTGTAGTTGCGTGTTTGTGAACATATTGTGCTGTGTGCTGGTCATCAATCCGGGTGAGTCGAGAACCCGTATGCAGCAAGACTGAGCACTCTTCTCCACGAAGTGATATAGCATCTTTTTGCATTTTTATTAATTTTAGTTGTTTCTTCGTTGATAAACTCCAATGTACCTCTCCTAGCCGCGCTTTAATTTGCTGTTTGTAATTTTTCTTTCATGTGTGCATTTTGTTTAATTTTTATTTATATATAAATAAATAAATTTACTCCGCAAATAGCGCCTTTCTGCTACGAACATACCCCCCCCCCCCCCCCGGGGCACCAACGGGGCCCCCCCCTGCAAAAACTTCTGCGGACGCCCTTGGGGACCACGTCTATGTTTTGGCAGGCCCATGTGATGTGATAGAGAGTAGGTTTTCCGTCGCACCAGGGACATTTGTCTGCGTATATGGTAGGGTGCATTTTGTTTAGTATATGCAGGTTTGGGAAAGAGCCTGTTTGTAATTGTCTACAAGTGAGAGCTTCCTCTATGCTGAGAGATTTGTGCGGTGGGGGATATCGCAATCTTCTGCCTCTGTAGTTTTGTAGTATGGCCGAGTAATCCCTGGGTGCTGGCGCGAGTTCCGCGGGCTCGTCGGGTGCTCGGAAAGTAATGTATCCTCTAGCTATCCTGTCGGCCTCTTGGTTCCCTGCCACCCCCGTGTGCCCCCGTACCCACACAATTTTGTGTGGGATCTTGTCGCTTTGCTCTTCCTGGTTTTTAATTCTGTCGCTCGCTGCGAGGAGTATACGGAGCGCGTGACGACCTATCCTGCCATTCATGTAATTTCGGCAGGCTGTTTGAGAGTCGGTGAGTATTGTTAGCGACTGCCCAGGAGGCTGCGTCGCCCTATAAATGCAGGGTGGTACAGCCGCGGGGTATAGGGGCTTATCTGTTTTTTTCAGCCAGCGCCCGCTTCGGCGGACGTGGTTGTTGCTGCGACGCGCGTCTTTTCTTTCCATATTTTTCTTTCCTCTGATCTTTTAACTCACCTCTATCTGCACGTGGCAGTGGTGGTGGCTCGGCTGGAGCGAGTTGGCAGGCCGGTGCAATTTCCTTTTCATCCTTCTCTCAGTCACAACAACACCGCGGGGTATAGCCGCTGCCGAGCGGCGCTGCAGACTGGGGAATATCAACTCGTCCGACCCCGAGGTTGCGGCCTGGCGGCCGGCCGCCGAGCACGGCAAGAACGAGCAGCGCAAGGCCAAGCGAGAGGCTGAGACGCCGGAGCAGAGAGAGGAGTGCCTCCTCAAGAGACGACTTCGTCAGGACGACCCCGTGCACCTGGAGCATGTCCTTGGACCCTGGACTGATGCGACTTCATTCAGGCAGTGCCGATAAACAACACACCAACACCGGAGCAGTGGGAGGCTGCGCTGTCCAGCTCGAAGCCTGAAGAGCAGCTCAAGCTGATCGACAGGGCTTGCAAGACTGCAAAGGCCGCTGGGGCCCTGGACTGAGGGCTCCACCTACTCTTCGGTAAAGAACACTTGTTGTACAATAAAGTTTTTCATTCATTCATTCATTCGGCTGAGCGAGGGACAAAATCTATCTTAGTTTTTCTAAGGGACACGGGTTTAGTGGACATACTTTGATACTCATTGTGTGTGTGAGAGTGCGTGAGTGTTGAGTATGTTTGATGTCACCTTTTTTTTTCACCCTTTTCTTTCATCCTCATCTGGAGTAGCATGCCAGGCCTATAACCAGGCAGACCTCTCCATTATCCATTAAAGTCTCTTTCCTCCTCCTCCTCCTCCTCAAGAGACGGCATCGAGACGCGGAGCGGCGTGCCCTGGCATCGCTGGAATGCGGTGCGGCGATGGAGGACGACGTGAAGGCCCGCCGTGTAACCGATCACGTGATTAGACTGAGTGCAAGTGCGAGTGCGACTATGACGTTCGAAACGGACTTTACGAACAATTCCTTTGGCATTACCTCTCGCTACGTATATCCTGGCATAGGTGAGCTAAGCCTGCCAGTTTTTTAATACTGTTCTCAGGTTGTATGACCGTTTCAAGCCAACTGGCCCATTAATAGTTCGCATACTGAGTACTACTTTTGTATTATCGTGTGCCTCCAGCCCTCATGACTCTAGCTTTGCACGGATCCGAGGGTTCGCTCTGCGGATGCCGCCATTCATCTGCGGCCAATGCATTAACAGTGCCAACTACCGTGAACGCTGTCGGATGGTGATTGTGACCTGATTGACCATGTAATAAACAGGATAATTGCACACAGGGTCTGGTGTAGCACAATTTTATTGGTGTAGCACTCAGTTGCATTCTCATTCGCAGACTATCACCATCGATAAGAGCATGACAGTGTTTGACGTGGGAATGAATAAAATTTCAATGCGCGATTAACAATAGTATGTCCTAGATTGCTCCAACGAATTTGGTTTCGAGCCGAAAGCTTTCACAGCCTCACGGAAGTGAAGTTAACGATGTGGTTCACATTCAGTGCAACAGAGCAGCTGAAAATATGGCTTAAGGGATCTATAAATCTCTTGAAACACTCAACAGGTAACGCATGCATATGTGCTGGAAGCTTGAACATCATCATGCGGTTTAATGGGTTACGTTAAACAACGTTCTCTTTCTATGAATCACACTGAAAAAGAGACGCAACAGACATTAACAAAGGTCTTCACAACGGAAGCCTAAAAGCTAGGAAGCCTGTCTTTGTTAGGGTACAATGCGCAACATGTTTTTTTTTTTGTAGGAGTGTGCTACACATAAAACAGAACCGACATTTCACTCTTTGCACATGAAAGTCATAGCTGCAGTCTTTCAACATGTTAAGCGCCGCACAGATGTCCGGAAGTCCGTAAGCTATGCCAACATACGTCTGACACCGCGTAGCCTATGGTATCGAGCTACACATTCAAAACACTTATGCAAGCAGCATGTGGGATGATACCGCAACTTCTGAGAAGACGCCAGCCTACCTGGACAAGACGAATAATCAAAGAATGAGAAGAGTGGATGAACACACAGTAAAATGGTGCAGGAATCTACCATCTCTGAGTTACGGTAGCGTTGAGAAGGCTTAGGTTGTTTCGTCCGGAGCTCAGTATCACAACTATGAACATATTTATGCATACACACAAAAAAGCGCCCCCCTGCCCCCGCCCCTAATCAAGCAATGATTCCGAGCCAATACCCGACAACACTGACAGGATTACACCATTCGGTGGAAGCGCAGCGACTGCTGAGGGTATCAACCAATAGCGAGCCGCTGAGCTAGGTGGCAAACATGAAAACAAAATTACCATGTTACTACAGAAAGAGCCATATTTGGATTCACACTCTACTGACAAAAAACCAGAGTAGAAATTGAGAAATTTCACTCTAAAAGGCTCAAAACTGGCACTCACACCTGCATTTTCCAGTGTTCAACCTAGTCAAGAAGTACAGCAATTCACGTAGAGGTATAAAATTTTTACCACTGCTGAGCAAGTACATTCAAGCTACTTTTATGACTCATTTAAAAAGACCACTCTTTTATGATGTACTTCAAGTCCCCACAAGTAAATATTTTACATACAGGGCAGTAGCTATTGGTAGTCATATTAATAGAACTTAATGTATCTGACGTTCGGTTACAATGAGCAGAAAAGCTATCATTAAAGAGCGCAATGATCTGTGGAGTAGAGCGCCGTTTGGTAAGGGCAGTTGAATGCCACAGCAAACTCTTTCATATTGAGCAGTGGAAGAAAGCAAAAGGCTTTTGAAGTAAGGCGCGGCTGCTGGCTGCTCACGCTGCACGACAAAAGGCAGAAGCGTCTGAAAAAGGTCTTCTGAGCGGAACGCCAGTAGCTGTCCCAGTTGCTGGCCGTACGGCGTGGCTCGTAGACTTTCCTTAGAGCATTGAAAGCGCTGCGAGCGCTATGGACCCAGATATACAGGTCACGCGGCTTCTCACTGTCTTCACTACCAAGGCTCGCATTGAAGGCCGAGCGAGCAAGCTCGTCCATACACTCGTGGAAGCGCTGCAGGTAGATCCTTTCTGTCGGCGACCACAATCCCGTTGAATTCGTCGGCAGCGCAGCGCCCAGGAGGGCTTTTGCCAACAGGGCGCCCAGACTGCCCATGACGTACTCTGGTGGGACGTCGCTTGTGTACAGGAAGGGCTCCTGGCGGACTGACGCAGGGACCACTACCGTGCTGGACTGGTCGTCACAAAACACATCGCTACTCAAGAAAAATGCGTCGTCAATGTCGCCATCTTGCAGTGCTGGGGGATCATCCAAAAGTCTCCATTGCTGCCTCTCCTTCATGTTCATGAACAAGCATGGAAAGTAGCTAGTGTCGGAAGGCACCTCCCTTCGAGAGTCCTCATCAAATAGGTCGCTCTGGGAATAGACCCCGAAGGGGTTTATCGTGACATCATGGAGCGTGTTCGCAGCCTCCCCTCTCATAAACGCTGTCATCCATGGGAACATGCTTGGAACTGAGACGGACTTGAGCACCTCATAGTAGGTGCGAAGGATGGCAGCGTCCGTGCTCTGCTCCGGGAACAACTGAGAAGCAATGATGTGTCTGGCATTTCGCATGACCAGGCGCGTCGCCCGCAGGCATGATGACACTATGCGTTCGGAGTCGCTGGAGCTGACTCGGCGCAGATAGTCGAAACGGAGGGCGTCAAATAGGATCTGGACGTACAGATAAACCACTCCATAATCCGCGAGGTCCCTGAAGAAGCTGAGCAGTTGTTGAATCACATCTACGCTGTCAATTGATATTATAGACCGACTGCTGAGTTTGTACTGCTGCGGCAGGTGGGCATTTATTATATCGAGCCAGTCGTCAAGACCCATGCCCTCAGTGAGGTTTTCAAAGATCGTAATGCTTTCGCGTTTCTCTCCAGCTGCCCGTGCCATGTATTTTTCCAGCGTGAGTTCTGTTTTTATGAGGTCGGTGGCGCTAAACTGGCGTCCGAATATGCCCGACATTTTAGCCACCACTTCCTTCAAGTAATGCTCGAGAGGCAGCGTAGGCTCTGCAGCTATCTTGCTGGACAACGTCTGGCCTCGTAAGAGTCGCAGGAACACGGCGTCGGGGAATTTGTTCAGACGGACCTCCAAGACAGTGTGGATCCCGCGCGCCAGCGACAATTGCACTATGTAACGGACAACTTTGGGAAAACTGAGCAAGCTTAGAAGCTCCTTGCCATGGGCGCGAAAAGGGAGAAGGTTGATCTCCTCTGAGACACTATCCGCTGTCACGAAGCGCTCACACGACTGGTAGAACTTCGCCAGATGGTAGAGGTCGAGTGAGGCTGGCTTGGAGCCTGTCACGCTGCATAGAGTGGTGTTGAGACGCCACAGAAGCTCCCTTGCGCCTCTGCGAAGGAAGGTGACGGGTCCCCCGACTACTTTTTCGGTCTTCTGCTGCCAGCGCTGGCAGACATGGGTGTAGAAGTCCTGGCATGGGTCCACGTCAAAGTTCATAAGCCGGTCTAAGTCGCGCAATGCGCGCCTGCAGGACTGGCTGGAGCACTCCTCGACGCTCGTGTCTTGACGCCCTTTGCCGCGGGCTAACAGTAATAAAATTACGGTGCCGATGAGCCCAGCTGTTATTCCTAGGATGCTCACGAAAATGACAAGATTCTCGCCGCTGAAAATCGGGTTGCTTAAGGGCGAAATCTCCTGAACTGTGGTGGCTCCAACTGCAAAACGAAAAGGTCGATGGAAGCGACATTATTAGGGACAATCTACGAGTATAATGTTAAAAGTAAATATCGGTTATGAAAGGCACACTTCTTGCTCTAGGAAAAAGGGTTCGTTTTGATGTATTTTTTATTGATCTAGAACTTCCGGCAATAAAACCTTTCTCCTAAAAGAGCGCCCGATGGCGTGTCATAACTGCTTAAAACCTTCAGAAGAACATCAAACTACGCCGTAGAGACAGGTTAACGGTTACGTAACTTTTTTTTACATCCAACGTGACCAGATATTTGTCATGCCTAGGGCTGCAACTTAAGGGTTGCTCATTAGGACGAGTTTATGTATGGTGTCATGTTACAGAGGAAAGCAGTGTTACGTAGAACGAGGAAGGTGTATCTTCTATGACGTACACAAACTGTTTCATTCTTCGCTTTTTTTTTACCACGGCCAAACTGCGTAGGTCATGCAGTGAGTTCTCCTTTTTCCCTTTTTCCTATTTCTGTGGCTCGTAGTGCACTGAATTTGAAAGAGCTAAAACATCGCCGGCCGGTTTGGATCAAAAACCACCTAACAAAGTACATAATGAAACCCTCCAATATAAACTGAACATGATATTTGGTTCTTGGCTGCGCAGCGTCGTTGTGGTAATGGTAAGACGTGGATGTTCTGTGAAATTTCGGGCTAAGCAGCCTAACGGAAATAAAACAGAAGTTTTTAAGTTAATAATTGCGTGTATTTAGGTTTTATATTTTCATTATAAAACCACAGCCCTCATCGCACTCTCGTACATTGGAGTTACTAGTTATTCATTCAAGGGCAACGACGGGAATGGTGTCTGCATCCCATATTCTAACAAAACATTTTTTGTAGGTTACCGTAGGGTGTTCGAGGCCTGTCTATATTTTAGACATTCAACAAAGAAAATAGAATCTAGTTTACCGATAATCCCATTTACATCATCGCTGAGTTACTATTAAAAATATTTGCTACAACGAATACGGGCTCTAAGGACACCATTGTGATCCCTCATTGTTCAAAGAGCGATACCCACATATCAAGTTTGTCGCCTTCCTTTGCGTTCCTGTGTCACTGTCAACGGTGCATAAGAAAACGGCAACTCAGTATCATAAAGCATCTTCAAATTGGTGGAGCTCACACATCGTAGAATTCATCGCATCCACAACTCACATCGAACGGACGACCTGCGAACGTGGGTCGTTTCGGTCTCCGCCGCCGCTACGTCCGGGGGCTGACCCTCTGCAGTAGGTGAGGCCTGAGAAATGTTTAAACAGTTTCGTTACTGACATACCTTGAGGCCAATATAAAGCATGCGATTCCACACTGCGGGAATAATTTTCTCGCATTCCAACCTCTGTTTCGGTTCAGAGCAAGAAAGTTGCTGAATGCGGCACTTTCGTATACTGCCGAAAGCACAGCAAATTAATACAGACAGACATGACGGAAGCCAACGCTCACCAAAACCAAGGAGCATAGGGGATCTTTTTTTAGTTCTTCAACTATGGGAGATTAATAAAAGCAGAAGAAAAAACAACTACATGCTGCCGGTGTGATCCGAACCCATGACCTCCGAATTTCGTGTCCGGTGCTCCAAGGGCATCGAATCTGCCAGTCTTTAACAGAGTTCTCGCACAGCTTCCGCCCTCACTGTTCGACCACGTTCGTATACGAAGCACTTAGGGTAATACAGGACGTACTACGCCCGCCGATGTGGACTAGGACGGCGCTGGTGAACACACTCAAGGCTCGTTTACACCACATATAAATGCCCCCGAAAGCAGAAGTTTGGGCAGCCGTCGCCGTAGCTCAGTTCGTAGAGCACCACGTGCGAAATTCGAAGGTTATGGGCCCGCTGCCTCTGCTCAGTGGTTATGGCGCTCGGCTGCTGTCCCAAAAGACGCGAGTTCGATCCCGGCCGCGGGAGTCGAATTTCGATGGAGGCCAAATTCTAGAGGCCTGTGTACTATTCGATGTCATAATGAAGGATTTCTTAGCGCAACGACACAACACAAGAAAGACGACTACACGGACGCTTACTCCAACTGTTTAATCAAGCGTCAGCATACGAAATATATAGCCCTCCCAGGGCATGCGCCTTGTACGCGTGCGCATGCGCTGGGAGGGCTATATATTTCGTATGCTGACGCTTGATTAAACAGTTGGAGTAAGCGTCCGTGTAGTCGTCTTTCTTGTGTTGTGTCGTTGCGCTAAGAGATCCTTCATTATGTCTGAAAACCAACTAGCTCAGCAGTTAACTCTCTTAAAGTATATTCGATGTCAGTGCACTTTAAAGAACCCCAGTTGGTCGAAATTTCCGGAGTCCTTCACTACGGCGTCCCACATAGTCCGAGTCGCTTTGGGACGTTTATAGCGCCATATACCTAATTTAGATACGACCTGCTGCTTGTGGTTCTTTTTCTTCTGCATTTATCAATCTCCAATTTATACAAAACCATTAAAAAAAAATCCCTTTGCCCCTTGGTTTCGGCGACTGTTTTGCTTCCATCGTATATGTCATAAGAAGCACCTCTTTCCACTTCCTTGTCTTCCTAATACAGGACAGTAAGATTCAAAATCAGTCGCTCTAAATATGATCATATGGTAAATTTCAAGTCTGAGGCTTCATCTCAATCCGTAGCACAGGGAACGCAGTTGGGAACAATACAAGGAGGAGAGTAGTAGGAACGGTGCCCACGACAAGTAAATGTGAATGTAGAGCTCCGGCTCTCCATATAGACGTTTCAATATCAGAGTTTTGGGTTTAGGCAGAAGCAAAGGAAAATGTTTGATGCTAATGACGACAAAAAGTCTCAGCTGAGACGAAGGACGAAACTGTTTACGGTCGCACGGCTGCAGATCGCCGCGACTCTGGCTGTACGGCGGCAAGGTTGTACTGGCAGCTGTCGGCTGAGACTAGCAAGAAAATCCATATCGGGGTAACCTCACGCTACGGAGATTTTAAGTCCAGTCACTTCCCACGGACGCATGAAACCCACGGTTACGGCAATTAACAACAGTGACCAATGCCGGAGGATCGAATGAATCCGAAGCGAAGAATCGTTAATTCCTAGAAATACGATTCCTGGTTGCAACTTTTATGTTGGCCGATACTGCTAAATGTTACCAATGCGTCCACTGCCGACGCGCTGAATGAGAGAAAACCAAGGTTTCGATTCTCTCTCTACTACGTCTACCGTCTGCCTTCACCTTCCTTTACTTCTGAATTTTTACATAAATATCTTCTCCTGACCATGCACTTTCTGCAACTTCTGCTACTCATACCAGGACTATTTTACTGATAGACAATTGAGTGACGCGACGAATTAAGTTGTCCAAATAAGATGCGAAAGCGATGAACTAGACTTTCCTGACTTCACTTGAGTGACAATTTAAGCACCCAGCCGTGATATTCTCGTATGAGAACAAGTGAAGAGTGGTGGTCTACGATTGCTGTTATAATCAGTTCAAAAAGTTTCATCGGATTATTGACTAAGGAAATGGTGAAAAACGTACAAAATCTTCTGCACGCCCAAGTAGTCCAGGAACAAAAACGTGAGAATAAGCAGTTTCCCATGGCACCCTTCATTTCTACCGTTATCCAGATTACAGCCAAAATTACACAACGCTGCTTGCCTCTCTGAGAATCCCTTAGCAGCGCCTCGCCTTGCTTAGGTCAATTTTTCCATACGCCTTACTGAGCAGCGATGATTGAGGCCTCTCTTGGAGCGTCCTTTTCTTCAGGCAGGCACAAAGGTACGTTCGTGCTTCCTTATCCATCTCCTTGCACAGAATGTGCGTTTTGCTGCACAGCTACTCGCACTCGGTGTACGCAGTACTACGACTCTGGCAGCTGCAGCGACAACGAGTCCCAAATGGTGGCGTCGACCACGCTACATATCGTATCCATGGCCTGCAGATTTGACGACTTCGACGGGTTTGTTTTGCATGGAACTTAGCTTGAGACGCCCATTGAGCTTGAGATGCCCAGAACAATCCGACAGAATAGCAGCACAGTGACCAAGATTGTTGATTACAATTTACTTTCTCGTAGGAATCTGTGCTGGCGCCAATTACGGCTCTGCAGCTCCACCTCAACTTTGTCAACTGAATACAAAGGCTTCTGCCGTTGCTCAGGGTGCTCATTACGCTTCGTTTCAAAATACGGGTGCTATAAGCACTTTCATCTGGGCGAGATGGTTCATGCAAACACTTCTCAGAGATCTTCTCAATGCGTTTGCTGACAAACACCTTCACCAATGCTCTGCTTACACCCAATAATACAACTTTTCAAACATCATGGGCGGAAACGCTCAATATTAACATGGGTAGAAAGCGTGAATACGAGGCGAGGATTCATGTCTCCGGGCACACTGTAAAAAGATTCATGTTTCCCGGTCAACTACGTTTTGCTTCCAAGCTGTCTAGAACGTTTAAACGAGACGGGTAACATTCAAAACGAGTCTTTTAGACGCAAATTTAGGAAAATAACGAATTTTAGATTTTTTCCTTTTTTCAGATTCGGACAAAAACACCTGCAGTGTTAGACGCTAACCTCCTCATCAGGCTCGTACCAGCAGTTGCTTGTCGGTCTTCGTGCGTTCTTACCCATGAAGTGCCTCAGAGCGTTTAAAAAATTACATGCTTCCTTTCACGGATAATAGAGTCGAAGAAGCATGAAGGGCTCGCTATATCAGGAAAAAAATCCATGTAAGTTAAGGTACGTTACAAAATTTCGGCCTCCTTGCTTTTACCCACAGCGGAAATACCAAAAGTGCTACAAGTGAAGCCGAAATTATCAAAAAAGGGCCGCTTTATGCTGATTTAACTACTGATCGCGGTAAATTGTATTAATATAAAGTTTCAGAAACTATTGTTTTTGTGTCCTTTTGTTGGGATTGCGGGGCCGCATTCTTGATGCGACGGTGTCCTCTGAGCAAACTGTCTCGCAGTTGGCCTCAGTGTCGAGGTTGTTATTCCGTAGTTTCGTGTAGCTTCTTGCCATAAATCGCGAATGAGGTGTTTCGCCTATCCCCGCCCTGAATGCGCCCTTTTCAGCACCCCCCCCCCCCCCCCGCCCTCCTCTGAACTGGCTTCTCTCCGTCGTAATGAGCGGGACCCCACCGGAAGAATTTAAGGGCACTCACAGGCGACTCCAGCGTTCCCGCTGAGCCGAGTGAGAGTTTGGCGCCGCCAAACAGGTGGCGCCCATGAAACTCGGGAGATGGCAGCGACGGTGGTGACCGCGGTGTCAGGAGAGGCGAATCTTGCCGCGGCGGCGTAAAGGGCGACTCCGCTGACTCGTCGTGTTCCACTATTGGCACAACTGCTGCGAGTGAGACTGCCTCTCTTGCGCTGCCTTTGCGCCCTGGGTGGTCAGTGCCGCCGGAGAGACCGAAGGAAGAGGCAACCTTCCCCTCACCCGGCCCGCATTCGGCTGCGCAGACATAGAACGCACCGATATCGCTGTTTGCGCGGCAACCTTTCGTCGGATGAAACGTTTAGCAGCGTGCGCGGCTATTTACATCTCCTTGTAGAGAGGTTGTTATATTTTTACGTGACATATCAACGGCACACCTGAGAAACAAATACAGCAATCGTACAACAGAAAGACAGATCGGAAACAGAGTCTTACACCAGTGGTGTCATGGACCGTCTCCTAAATAGACACTACAAAGCAGCAATCCCTGCAACCGGGACAAAATTTAGCGGAGGTAAATCATCCCTGAGCTGTTCTCAGACCAAAACAAGCCGCTCGTGTGTTAACGTTGTGACTAATCCATGCTAATATTATCTCCGCAGGCGCGCAAAGTTTGTTTAGTGTGCTTGCGCAATTACTCCAAAAGCCGAGGTTAACTGGTCTTTTGGAAGGATTGGCTGACATCACCGATTCGTACATACGGAATAGCTGCGTACGATATGTGTAGCCCCTGAACAGGTAATACGGGCATATGCCAACGCGAATAAGCCGTAAGCCGTGTTGCTTTGTTAGAAGTCTGACGTCTTCTGACAACTGTTTCTCACAAGGGCACTGCGCAGTCTTCGCGTCCTTCGGCTTATAGACGTTCGTCCAGGAACATCAGTGAATTTACTCTGGGATCCCAAGAAGTCATAATTGTGCGGAAGAGGTTGACGCCACACACAACGTATGAAACGCTACAGGACCACCCCTAGTTTGTATCGATGCTACTTCCGTCCATCCACATAGGTACGTTTCGCATGTATGGCACTGTAGACTCCACCCAATCATTCTTAAATGCATATGTCTACTACTCTCGGTGTCGCAGTTACCTCCGGTGTTCAGCGTGAAGTGCGACTGAGTCTCTTCCTTGGATGAGCCGATGTGCAAGCGTTTAACATTCTACAGCCAACACTGAGCAGTCTGACCAAGGAGGTGTCTTAAACGAGAAGCAGTGCCAGGGGCGCCTGCCGCTCCTTTCGAGCTCCTTCTTCAAGTAGCCCGGTTTTAAACACTTAACATTAAAACTCCTCATTTCCTTCTCCAGCATTGAGTGTGTTAGATGTTTCGAGATTTAATTGTCACTGACGTACTTCTCCGCTGTCTTGGCAGGCACCCTGATGGTCGGAACGTTCGATACATAAAAATTCAATCCCAATTATAGGCATTGTGGCGTTAGCTCATCTTCGCCAGCAAAGTGGGATTACGCATACAAAAATAGTAGTCAAGCCATGCGAGGGATATGTCTCGGCCACACCCCCGCAAAGGCTACGCGACATTATCTTGAGAGCAACAACAACGTCGCCTGCCTCCCTGGCCGATAAAGAAAACTAGCACCCACGTGTACAGGTGATTGGTATGATGTTTGGAATTGGTTTGTGATTGAACGTCCGAGGAAGCGTCAGAGGCACGGAATATTTTATCAGAACTGTGTGTGTTTACTTGCATTACTTACAAACACACCTATCTGTTGGATCTATTTATACAACCACGTGGGCATGCAATACCACCTGTCAATTAGCGTAGCACGTCACCCGTCGGCACTGAGTGGGAACGTGCAACAGGAGCCTTGCATGTGGAGCGCGCTCAGAATACCCGTCGGGATCAGGGTCTATTGGACCCGAAAGTGTCCTTGTGACAGCGAATTATCTGGCGCCTTTTGGTCATACTCAACCGGAAGTGGAAGGTAGCGCCACTAAGAGTACCAAATCATGAGTTAAAGGCCCACAGGCAGAAGAGGCTTTGCGGATACGCCCACAACGTCGCCTAACATGCAGTAATAGCAGCGTAATTTTCCCTGTGCGTACTGCTAACGCAAATTTGTCCATCGCTAGCTATTGTCTCCAGAAGCGGGACTCACCTTGTCTGTCAACTGACTTAGGGCTGAGTTGACTGTCCACGGAGGTCACACCTTGCGCTTTTGACCGGTGCTTGCGATGCCGATGCTTAGGGCGGCGCTTCCTCGAGTGAGTCAGATGCTGAGTCCTCGGCGACTGGGGCCCCGCAGGGCTGCTCCCGGGTGGCGCCTGGCCTGGGCCCTCGGCGGGCCGCTGCTCCATCGGCGCTGCGGCCTCTGGGCTCTCATCGGGACTCGGCTCCATGTTCGAAGAAAACGTCGCCGACCTGCGTTTCGGAAAGAAAGCCTCCTTCTTCTGCCCAGACTCGCGGAGAACGAGTGGTAGAGACGCGCGACACGTGTCCCGTGCACCTACTTCTTCTACTTCTTCTTCATCCTCTTTATAATGGCACATATCCACACGGGGGGACGGCCAAGGTGCAGTGACGTAAACAAGAAAATTTCCGTAGGCGATAAGGAGAAAATATAGGAGGCAAGCGTGAATTTTGAAAAATGTATCGATGAGAAACGATAGAGGAATATTTAAAGTTTAATAACAAAGAACATTTTGGTGAAAAAAAAGAAAAACTACGAGACTTTTAAAGGAGTTAGCGAATCAACCTACCAGTTGCAATTATGTAATCATGGAGATTTCCACAAATAGAACCCAATGCAAATCCCATGCTATTTATTCTTCTCCCTATTTCACCTGAAGTAATCCTATTGAGCAGTCAAGAGCGGCTGGGCGAATAGCAAGCTCTTCAGAGCTCCTCTTCTGTCATCAGCCTGTGAAGTGCGCACTGCATGGCAGCACTCCATTGCTTTTGTACTTCGAGCGTCTTGAATAATAGAGACTTCCCGCTCCTGTCCTGCGATGCACGATGATTGCTAGGGAATATACACGACATCGCCGAGATTCTTCCCGCCTGCGCTTGGTCCTAGAGGGCCGCAAAGGCCGTGTCTTCAAAAGATCCTCTGAATTACTCTAGCGTATTTTCATTATGTAAACGGCACTGTGCACTGACTTGTGGTTTGGACTCCTGCCCCTTCTGACAGGTTTTTAAACGGCGCCTTTTGTTCCAAAGCGCCTAAGAATGCAACCTTATGGGGTAACACAGTGAAGGGAAATCCCCTGTTTGTGAGTTGCATTTTAGGCTGCGTTGGTGCTTTTCAGAGGAACTCGCTCTTTAAGCCAGTCAGTGCAAACCAATCTTTCTCGTCTTATTTTTATTTTTCGACACAGTATTACCACCACTGAAAATAGCTTACAGTTTCCTTTCACTGTATGTGTTACCCCATAAGGTTGCATTCTGAGCCGCTTTGGAACAAAAGGCGCCGTTTAAAAACCTGTCAGACGGGCCAGGAGTCCAAACCACAAGTCAGTGCACGGTACAGTGTACAAGTAAAAATAAGATCAGAACTCGTCTCGTATGCACTCAGATGCAGCGCACTAATCTATTGTGCAGCAGAACGGCATTGCGGAATATTAATTGTGCTTTCACCCCGTCTAATAAATATTCTATATTGCCCTTGTTGGCGCAACTAATTTCCTGCACTGTACTCTTCGCTGAAGGTTCGGAAATACGCATCGCTCTTTCAACCTGATTCACGTGATTTCCTTTTCTCAATCCGTTGTCATCTTTCAGACATTCTGGTATTGATGCGGTTGCATTAGAAACCTGATCAGTATAAATCTTGGCGTCAAATTTCCTGATTGGTCTCGACAGTTACGACGGCATCGGCTCTCTTGCTGACGTCATCAGTCACTTCTCTCCACCCCATTTTTCTTCTTCATCATGAAAAACATTAGCCTCATGGCGGAAACTCGCAAAACATCCGGCGTTGTGCTGTCATAAAATTCGCTGATTGGTCGATACAGTCAGGAAGTCATCAGGCCACGTGATGTCCCGCCTTTTCCCTCTTCCTTTCTCCACCTACATTGCTGAAAGCGAAGCCTCTCCAAGAAAAAAACCCGGTGCCGTAGCCTGCCACAAAATTCGCTGCTTCTAATGTCATTACATTCCCCACGTGTATGTAATTAGTGTCCCTATAGTTGTTTGCGGAACGATTTTGTCCAGCTAAGTCACTCAAAATCTTTATCATCGTCAAGCCAGATCAAGACCGTTCAGTAGAATAAAACACGTCCAAGAGGCAGGCAATTTATAGAAACAAATATGATTTTTTAAACATCAGTTGCATTAAAAAAATTCTATGATATTACTGCACACAGAAAAACCTTATGTTGTTATATGAGAAACAACGCTTTTTTTCTTAGCAATTATCCCCTTTTCAGCAATCATATTTTTACTACAGCGAATGCTCAAAAGTGCAGAAACCATTCCGACTACGTGGAGCTGTTAGGCTTCGCACGACAGCCGCACTCTGCTGTTCCATCTTCTGTCCGAAATCTCGCAAAGCTACGCACCATTACTCAACTAAAACGACGCTTGTGCGGCAGTTTCTTGTTTCGTGCTGCTATATTGCTTCACACAGCATTAGATAGCAAAAGGTATCACTAGCTTCAAGATGCATGGAAAACCAGCCCCGAAATTTCCCAAAGAGAGAGCACGTAGGGACAACTCCTCTAGGCGGTAGTGTCGATTATTGCCGAAATAGCTATCGATGTGCTACTGACCTGTCCCCTTAGACGAGGCCTTCAGAGGGAAACGATTCATTGTCCGCGAAACAAGCGTCAGCAGAAGCTACAAAAAACTGGCAATGACTTCGCTCAGCTAGGCGCCAGGATATACGTAGCGAAAGCAGTTTCTTCTACTGACATTTCGGTGGCGTCACGCCGTCGTTGTCGTTCTGAAGCTTGGCGGCGTCTCCGCGAGACGTTCCTCTCGTTCTTCGGGCGTCTCGGCCGCCCGCTCAGCCTATCTCGCCTCGTTTTCACGCTGCCGGCCGGCCTTGTACCACGCGCCGACTTCTGAATCGGAAGACTCAATGTAACGTAGCCTGTACTGCCGCCGTGGACTGCAGACACACTTTCTCCCCTCACCCCTTACCCTAGCCCACTATCATCCCTCCTTCCCCACACCGGCATGCGCGCTATGCCCAGAACCCTTCGCTTCTTCCCTCCACATCCTTTCCCTCTGCCCGGCGGACCCTCCCCCGCGGGACCTAGAGAACCTCAAGACCTGGGAGGACTGGGAGACCCTGCTGCGCTCGGAGGACCCGACCGTGCAGACCATCGCCACCGGCCGGGCTGCCAGTGTTATGGACCTTAGGAACATAAACACTTGAGTGCAGTGGGGCCGTGCGGGGACCCTGGGGCGTGCCCCGAATTCCTCTTTAAATAAAGTTTTTTCTCTCTCTCTCTACTGCTGCCGTGACTAGCACGGCCGATATCCTTCTTCCTTGATGTGCGTCTGAGGAGCGAGCGCATCGTTTCCGGTTTATATCCCAGCTGCGCGGTGCCACTCTGCGCATGCACAGTGCTGCGCAGCGGCTGCGGCGTCAGGGTATGGTTGCCCTGGTAGCGGCGTATGCGCAGTAGTGGCCTTTGGCAGGCACTGCGAAATGCGCTTCTGCTAGCCTAGTGTAGCTTTGGTTCCAGGTGCAATTAAGTCTCCTTACGTGCATAAATGCGAAAGCTGTGCGCGGTCCGGCACCTGCGCCCTCTGCTGGGCTAGCGCCGTACATTGCGACACAGATTTTTAATAAGTGCCGCATGATGGCGCTTTTAATACACAAGTAAAGTAACTGGAACGGGAAAAGTACCGCAACCCTCGCCGGAGCCGCCACCCGCCGCCATATTTGGTCCAGCTCCGCTGAAGCGACGGCAGCGCGCTGTGTATTTTATACAGAATAAACTAGGTTTTGCAAATTGTCCGTGCTTTTACAGCAATGAATGAAGCATACCTTTCTTCATTTCCAAATTAGGTGAAAGAAGGCCATAATTATTAAGGCAGAAGCCTTTTGAAGCTCATGGAACGAAAATCTGTATGCGGCTGTGTGACCGGATGTGTCACTTACATTAGAAGGCATCTAAGGCGAGAAATTTGACCTCGGCCCATAGGGGCCAAAATGTATGTCCAACCTAATTTGACTACGGCAAACACGATGATGACTTCCAAATTTGGCCCAGGCCATTCCCATATTTGGCCCACCCACACCCGAAATTTGACCTCGGCCGATTTGAACCAAAATCAATCTCCAGCATATTTCAACTGCGGCGAACGCTACCGTGACCTCCAAATTTTCTCCGGACCGCTCCCAAATTTGGCCCCCCTACCCCTGAAATTTGACCTCGGCTGATTTGGACCAAAATCGATCTGCAACCTATGTCGACTGCCGAAATTTATACGATGGTGACCTCCAAATTTAGTCTGGGCCGCTTAAACGAATCACAAACAACGCATAGGAAAGCACAAATGCTTCCGCATTATCGAGCGTGAGGAGACTTAAGTGCTCACCTGAATTTTCGCTTTCGCATGCATCACGCGTACTGTCACGAAAAAAACATGCGAACAGCGCGGTGCGTGTGCGCTCCGCTCTTCGCATTTATTAAGGCGAAAGCCTTTCTTGCCTCATGAGTGGCGTGGACAGAGGTTGTAGAAAGACCGCGTGTCAAAAAGTGTGCACATGAACTGTAAATCATAACGTGTATGGTAATTAAAAAAAACTTTTGAGATCACTGCGGCCCCTGCATTGGAGGAATGCGTAAGCATTCTTTGTGGAAGGAAAAAGAGACATGGTAGCAGAGGAGACATCCGGTTTGTGACGTCAGGCAATTACGTCACACCCCCATTGGTAATTCACTTCATTGCTTCTAATTGGTTAAGTAATTGCATCACGTGAACCAAATTTTTTCCCCAGCGAGACTTTTATATTCTCTATCTAGTGCAGCCATTCGTTTTCTTATATTTCGTTTCGTTCAATTGTAATCCTGTCAAAAAACGTCTGGTGACACGACCCTCCCAGAATAGTCTCTTATTGCTTAAGCAATAATGAAATGTATAAGTTGATTAAGCAACAGGTAGATTAGAAGCATATATGTAGTGGTAGCCGTAATAGTAAATAAGTAGTAAAAATAGTGATAGTGATGATGATAGCTGCCGATAGGGATAGTGTTAAACATAGATAATGATAGTAATGATGAGTGCAATAGTGAGTTTGCGATAATAAGGATAATAGGGATGCTGATAGAGATAGCGATTGTTGGTGATAGCTATGATGAAGTGATGATGGTATGGTTATGGTGATAGAGATGATGACGGTTGTTTAGTTAGTTTAGTTTATGGGGTTTAACGTCCCAAAGCGACTAAGGCTATGAGAGACGCCGTAGTGGAGGGCTCCGGAAATTTCGACCACCTGGGGTTCTTTAAGTGCACTGACATCGCACAGTGGATGGGCCTCTAGAATTTCTCCTCCGATGATAATAATGATGATAGCGGTCGCAAGAGGTGATTGGTTCGAGTCCCGCAATTGTCGTGGGGTCCAGTCCCTAGCAGAAATGAAGTAAAAATAAAAAAAAGAAAAAATGGAGAAAGAGAGGGAAGTGAAAGGTTTTCGCATTTGGCTCTTCAGTAGACTTAGATGCAATCCGTAACAATTGTAACCTGACTGCCAATAAAAAGACGCAATGATGGAGGGCTTTAGAGTGTTTTTATTAGCACTAATTCTGTTACTACCTTTTATCGGCCCTGCAAATGCTTAAATGAATGGCATGCATGCATAATTATAAGCACACAAGTAGAGCCATTCAAAAGGTGCACACTGTTCCATCGCAGCGCAGAACCCAGAGCAGCACCCAGGCATTCTTCGATGTCTTTATGAAGGCATCAAATGCAAAAGCGTCCATACGCGACTGGAAATGCTGCGCACGCTTATCTGAGCCCATAAGAGCAAGTGCTACGTAATGTTCCGGACGATCTGTGTGTCGGCGGCCGCGAGAAAGAATCGAGCGGACCATTTATGGCGGGGAATGACCACGTGACCGCGGAGAACCAATCGGGAGCGCGCGCGCGCTGGCCTGCCTTCGCGACGGCGAGAGAAAACGAATGCGGTACTTTTCCCTTTCCAGTTACTTTAATTACAAGCACGCAGGAAATTTACCGGAAACGGACAAAATGTGGTACTCCCTTGAATGCGACACTGTAATTAACATGCTCATAATTACTCACGTGGGCCTTAATACATACTTCGAAGATATGTTTTTAAGAACTGTGCATTTACTAGACGCGTCTTTATTCAGCTAGAAATGCCAATTGTCGTTGCAGATTGGCGGCGTCCCCGTCTCGCACACCGGCGGCCCGGGTTCGATTCCCACCGACATCCCGAATGTTCTCTTCATATTCGTTTCTTTTCTTATGATTGACAGTCCGAGTGGCGCCATGGTTGCCGTGGTACTGGTTGCACTGGTAACGGCGCATGCGCAATTGTGGCCGTTGGCAGCCACCACCAAATGCGCTTCTGCTAGCCTAGTGACGCTTTCGCTAAACCCATGCTAAGCGTCTGTGTGCCTCCAATAGGTACGTACACATGTGTGCAGCCTATCATATCATTAATACCTCCCGCAGACGAGCAGCCAACACCTTGCACGGATTATAGTTCGCGAATCTGGAAGATTGATGAGCACGAACTTATCAAATGTGCACAAAGCCCCTCTTCACCATGAAAAACGCACATATGGACAGAAAGGCAATCCTGCTGTTAGCACCTGATCAAAGCCACCCTCCACGTGGTTATTGAATGAGCAGCAAGTGACCTCTCATCTTGAAACGGGCTATCAATAGCCAGTTGGAACAACACGATTCAAAAATAAAAATTGCTCCAGCAGTCGAGACAGAGAGGAGAGGTAGAAAGAAGGAGCGCAGCCTTTCATGTGGAGTTTACTGAAAAGAACAACGTTGTCATTCTATGATCACCAACAACGCACATGTACGCTCACAGGACTGAAAGCCGCCCATTCTATGACCCCCAACAACGCGCATGCACGCTCACAGGACTAAAACCCACCCATTCTATGATCACCAACAACGCGCATGCCCGCTCACAGGACTGAAACCCGCCCATTCTATGATCACCAACAACGCACATGCACGCTCACAGGACTAAAACCCGACCATTCTATGATCACCAACAGCGCACAAGCACGCTCACAGGACTGAAACCCACCCATTTTATGATCAACAACGCGCATGTACGCTCACAGGACTGAAACCTGCCCATTCTATGATCACCAACAACGCGCATGCACGTTCACAGGACTGAAACCCGCCCATTCTATGATCAACAACGCGCATGCACGCTCACAGGACTGAATCCCGGCCATTCTATGATCAACGACGCACATGCACGCTCACAGGACTCAAACCCGACCATTCTATGATCACCAACAACGCACATGCACGCTCAAAGGACTGAAACCTGCCCATTCTAATCAACAACGCGCATGCACGCTCACAGGACTGAAACCCGCCCATTCTATCATCACCAACAATGCACATGCACGCTCACCGGACTAAAACCCGACCATTCTGTGACCACCAACAACGCACATGCACGCACAAAGGAGTGAAACCCGCCCATTCTATGATCAACAACGCGCATGCAAGCTCACAGGACTGAAACCCGCCCATTCTATGATCACCAACAACGCACGTGCATGCTCACAGGACTGAAACCCGCCCATTCTATGATCACCAACAACGCACGTGCACGCTCACAGGACTGAAACGCACCCATTCTATGATCACCAACAACGCACATGCACGCTCACAGGACTGAAACCCGCCCATTCAATGATCAGCAACCACGCATGCACACTCACAGGACTGAAACTCGCCACCCCAGTAAGCCCAAGTCACACCTAACCTACATTGAACTGACACAAACACATTTTATCGGGGCCCTATTTCACTACTCCCCAGGCTTCAAGCATTTCTATTGCGTTCTCTTTTTTGTAAGGCTGATCACCTTCATTTCCTTAAAAAATCTGTACACAATCCCAAGATTTTAAAAGGACTGCTCAATGTTTGAAACCGACTTTATTATGCTATCTTATGCTTACCTATTCAAAGATTCAAGGGCCACTGAGGAGAACTTGATGTTGACTTCAGTAGATAGAACACCAGCTCCTAACCACGAAAAGACAACGCTTGCCCAAAATGAAGCTTTTTTTAGGGTATAAAAATGCCAGGACTAAAATACAAACATCGCCGCCACAGTCATCGAAAGTGGATGCGCGATGAGAAAATATACAAAAAAACGCACAAATCTATGAGCCTGCAAATGTGCATGAAAGTTACGCGTTATAAAACTGAAGTTCGAAACTGCACTTTTATCGCACAAGAACGACGAAAAAAAGGCAGCCACAATTTTGGAAGCCAAACACAACATATACTGTGCGGCGCGACAGGCGGCCAGATATGTTTTGGTATGTTACGGTATTTCTGCGGCTATGCGCTTTGCATTCCAGCTTGGTTTCGGTTTTGAAGCGCCTAGGTTTACAAGTTCGGAGCAAGACAGGAACTCCAAGTACCCGTCTATGTGCTCCTCCGATGAATTTTATGTATTGTTACACACCTGCGACTAGGAAAACACCTGTGGGTGTTAAACCTCCGCGTTACCAAACGCATCGCTCGGCGCGTTCACTTCGTCGACGCACCAAGACACTGGGCTGCATAAGTAGTGCTACGAGGACTATTAATCAGGATTTTAAGGCGGAAGCCTTTAATGCCTCATCGTTGTAAGCAGGAGCTGTCGACAGAAATGTCACGCTTTTCAATTGGTCGAAACGGTCGTGTCTTCACAGTGCGCGAATTTCAAACGGGGCCAATTGTACTTTGGCTCCTAACCATGCGCCCAATTAAAGGGATCGTATAGGGATGCTATAAGTAAGTTTTACTTAGTTTAGTTAATTGCTTACTTAACCAATTAGTATAATTAAGCTTCCTAGTCAGACCAGATAAATAAATAAAACCCCGTAGGAAATTAGCCGAGCTTGGGAATCGAACCCCGGTCTCCGGAGTGGGAGTCGGGCACGCTACCAATCCGCCATGCCAGCTTTTTTTTTCTTTATTGCCTGGCTTTGGCTCATCACATTGCACAACAAAAATACACATAACGCTATATACATACGACACTGTCGTGGTCAGCCAGCACGAGACTGGCATCGTCAGCTTAAAATTTCCGCAACATACACAACGGCTCTAGTCTTGAGAGCCACTCGGGAGGCTCCGCAGCTGCTTTTTGGATTGCAAGAAACCAGCCCATGCTTTCCCGAAAATAAATTCGGGCCGGTCGTGCGTCTTTGTCACAATGGTAGCCTGCCATTCTGGAGCGCCATATACAGTGGAGGCCCAAGAGCATTATGAGATCAAAAGGTGCCCCATCCTCATTATCAGTGCTTAAATAGCGAATTCCGTGCGCGTCAAGTGGTAGCTTTTTCTTTATGGTCCTTTGTAACACGTCCCAAAAATAAACCCCTTCCCAGCAATGCAAAAAAAACATGGTCTATTGTTTCAGGCTGTTTACAAATTAAGCAGTTCGATCCCCACGGTAAAAAGAAATCCTTTCCCACTAGAAACTTTTTAACTGGTAACGTCCCGGTGTGTAACTTAAAAAAGAAAGTCTTTCCTCCTAGTGGCACCTGCATTTTCTTCACCCTTTTTAAAACATCCCCTCCCGGGCCTCCACTGTACAAGGCCCTGTACATGGGCTCTGGGAAAACAATATCACAAAGATCATTGTACAACTTTTATGCGAAGCATACTACTCTAGCTACCACTTCAGCCCTTCACCGTGGTTATGCGCCTCCAAATCACGTGATACATGACGTCACACCACGTGACACGATGACGTCACGACAGTGGAGAAACGGGGGCCCACCTCGCGTCGTCGCTGTGGTTGTGCGCCTCCAAATCACGTGATACATGACGTCACACCACGTGACACGATGACGTCACGACAATGGAGAAACGGGGGCCCACCTCGCGCCGTCGCTGTGGTTGTGCGCCTCCAAATTACGCGACACGATGATGCTTCGCATTCTCCAGGCTTAACCAAGTTAAGCCTCAGCCATTTTTCCTTTTACTTTTCCACAAATAATCGGTGGAAAAACATGCCGAAAGAAACCGAACGCTTGCTACAATCTCTTTATAGTAACCAAAAGTTCCACCAGAGAGCTCTTCTGTGGATACCACAAACTCCGGCAGCAATCGCCGCAGCTTCACTTGGCACACGGTGCGCAAGAACGGGTCTGTGACGTCGCGAAAAAACAAAAAACGGTTCACCAGCTGCCTTAAAGAGAGGTGCCCTAGCCCTAGCCTCCCGTCTTTTACCCGCCGGAACAGGTTCGTTCTGCTACAACGTTCCCATTCAGACGCCCATATGAAAACTGCAAAAATCCTGTGTAGCTTCTGAACGTTCACACGCGAGCAATGCAAAACCTGCATCACATACCAGAGTTTGCTAATAAAAAAAAGATTGCAGACTGTAGCTCTGGCGAAAATTGAAAGGCTGTTGCCTTTCCATTTCCCAGCTCGGTCACGTGTGTCTTTAGTTTACTCTTTCCAATACTCCTCGCTATCGCGATAAGCATCGAGCGGAACGCCCAAATACTTGCCTGAGGTCGTCGCCCACGGTACGTTGGCGAAATGGTCAGGGGGGGATGGCCCCATCCATGCCAGCGCCCAAGGCACTTGGACCAGTTAACCCCGCTACCTGTGACTTCGCTGAACGCGCGTACACACCCTACAGCTTCACTTATGCTCCCCTGATCAAATGTAAATACTGCAACGTCATCTGCATAGGCCAGCAGCTTAACTTCAGCTGCTTGTAACCTAAAGCCATTAATACTATTGTTTTCTATGATTTTCATGCACAGCGTTTCGATGTAAATACAAAACAAGAGAGGGCTGAGGGGGCAGCCCTGACGCACCGAACGCTGCACGCTAATGGGGGCGCCCAGACTCTTGTTAACAATCAGTCTCGTCGGGCAGTTTCGATACGCCAGGGCTACACCCTTACGGATAACTGAACCCACGTTCACAAGGTCTAAAACGGTAAACAAAATTTCGTGGGAAACACAATCAAATGCCTTTTCGAGATCAATCTGAAGCATCGCTACTCGCCCATTGATGTCGTCACAGCTTTCAAGCACACTGCGCGCTTTGTGAATGTTGGAAAAAATTGAGCGCCCTTTGATTCCACAAGTCTGGTGGGGTCCAACAATATCCGATATCACTGTCTGCAGTCTACGCGCCAATACCTTCATAAAAATTTTGTAGTCCACATTAGTGAGTGCTATGGGTCGATACGCTGTAACCAATTGTAATTTCTCTATATCATCCGTTTTAGGTATGAGCACTGTATGGGAGATCCCAAAATACGGAGGCAATACGTTTATTTCATAGGCTTCATTGAAAATTGTACACAGCACTGGGGCAATTTCGTGCTTAAATTCTTTATAAAATGCCGCACTGAATCCATCTGGTCCTGGTGATTTTCCTAGGTTTAACTGATCTATCGCGTGCTCTACCTCGCTGTGAGTTATTGTTAGTTCCATTTTCTTTTTGCTTTCTTCGTCAAGCCGTGGCATTGCACCAAGAAACTGATGCGTAAAGGCTACTGCGTCTACAGGAGGCGATGAAAAAAGCCTCTGGTAGTATTCATTAAAGGCTTCTTTGATGTGGTCAGTGTCTGCCGATGAGATACCCCCCCCCCCCCCCCCCCCCATTCTATTTTATCGATGTGATTTCTTTCAGCGCGCGCTTTTTCTAGACCAAGAGCACGTTTCGATCGCGCTTCGCCAGCAGCTGTGTCTTCCGCCCTTGCCCTCACTAGTGCTCCGCGATAACGCCGTTCTTCCATAAGCTCTATCTTTTGTTTTGTTTTCCTGACATCTTCTACCCATTTCCCAGGCTCTTTGCATTCCTGCTTCATCAGCGTTTGAAGCAGTGCCCTTAGCTCAGTTTCGTCTAGTTTTTCCTTATAACGGATACATGTCGCCCTCTCTATTGCTTTGATTTTTAAAGATTCTTTACTTAGCTCCCACTGTTGCCAAATCTTCAGGTTCTTGCGCGGGTTTATTTTCCCTATTTCATCCTTTACTCCTCTGCAGTAGATTTCGCCTTGAAGAAGCGTGTTGTTTAGCTTCCACATTTCCCACGAAAATGCCTTGCTTCGGTCCACACTTCCCAGGCAGCACTCAACTAAACAGTGGTCTGAGAAGGAGACTCCCACAACTTCATAATGGTTGCAAACAGGGGCAAGGTCGACTGATGCGTAAATGTGGTCCAGCCGTGCATGGCTTGAGCCCTGGAAATGAGTGAACTGCACTGTCCGCGCACCCTCAATAAGTTCAGCCACATCCTCAAGGTTTCCGTTCTCGATCATTCGCATCAACACTTCAGTGCTCCTGTCTCGAAACCCCCGGATGCTTGACTTATCGCGCGCATTAAGAACACAATTGAAGTCGCCTAATACAATGAGCCGCCTCTCCGTGCAAAGGCGCTCTTGGAGGCTTTGGAAAAAGGCAACCCTTTCCTCAACCACATTCGGCGCGTACACAGTAACAATGCGCCACTCATTGCCGTTCAGACAAAAATCAAGCACAATAAACCGGCCATACACACACGAAAAATAAGCCTGCACCTCTAGCCCCGGCATCTTCTTTACAAAAAGCACGCAGCCAGCCGATGTTCCCACTGCTTCACTGACGACAGCATAAAATCTAGTCGTGAAACGTCGCACCATGCTGTCGGTTCCTTCGTTGCAGTCCACTTTCGTCTCCTGCACGGCCAATACATCTATCTCGCGCTCCGTAATAAGTCGGTACACCTGACCTTGCTTTTTCCTTGCCGCCAGGCCCCTCACATTCAATGTAGCGACTCTAAAGACGGAGGCGGGAGCCATTTTTACGCAAGAGGAAGGAACCAACCGCATGGTGCTTACCTTCCACGCTAGACGCCACTGTTGCCGCCGGTATCATCCGGCGCAAGAACATCAGTCTTCTCGAGAGAGAGAGAGAACAACTTTTATTTAGAAAGCCTGCAGAGTCGGTTAGGCTCCCTCCAAGCAGGGAGGACAAGCTTTTACCGCGACGCGGCCACTACGTCAATCTCGTGCGTTGTGCTCCTTGAGGTCTTGTTACGTCCCTCGCTACTTCCGCGGGTTCGAGAGGGCCGCCGCCCCCTTCCTGTGGGTGCCGCCCCCCTCTCCTCGGTTTTGCTCGGTCGCTGCCTCTCGAGAGCTGCCGAGACCTGCTGGACGGCCTTGAGTTGTGTCTTTTGATCACAGCTCCTCGTTGCAGCCTCTAGCTGCGGCGGGATCGTCGTCTTCTCGCTGGCTTCGCGCGGATTTACGCTACAGTCCCAAAGGATGTGAGCCGCGGTGGCTCTCTCCTTCGCGCACAGTCTGCATATGTCGCTCGCGTGCACACTCGGACACACGTGCTTAGCTAGCACCGGGGTGAGCAGGGACCCCGTCTGTAACTGTCTATATAACACTGCCTCCTTCCGGGCAAGCCCCGGGTGGGGTGGCGGCATAGTCTGTCTGTTCAGTCTGTACCATTTCACTATTTCGTTGAAGGTGGTCATCTTGTAGTACCTTGCCTGCGGAGGAGTACCGTTTGTCAGCCGCATGGTTTGAGCGTGGCCGTAACGACGAACGCCGGGCTTGAGTCGTCTTTGCAGGGGGCTCCTCGACGCCGGGTGCTACCACTTTGGCCCCTTCAGGGCTGGCCTGGTCATGGGAACGCTTCGCCGGGGTGTTAAGGGGGGGCGTGACGCTTGTTGTGCGGGCGCCGGTATTCTCGTGGTGTTCCTCGTTCAGGTCCTTTCCCTCGACGACTACGGGCTCTGATGGGCACGCCCCGTTCTCTGACGTCTCGTTAGAGACGCCGAGGGAGCCTCCCGTCGGCTGTTGGCTCTCTGGTTCGTCGGCCGCTTTGGTGTCGTCACTGGGAGTCCCAGACGTCGCAAGTGTGGAAGCCGACTTGCCCGCCTCGTCCGTACCAGTGGCTGCTTCCTCCGCCTCGGCGATGTCCATAAGTTCCGCAGTGTCGTTCGCCTTTCCGAACCCGGTAGCTGACGCATAGGTACGGACGCAGTCCGCGTCCACGTGTCCGTAGCGCCTGCACAGGGAACACCTGGGCAGCTTGCAGTCGCGGCGAACGTGACCCGTGCCGTGGCAACGCAGGCACTGCATCGGTCGCCCAGGGACAACAACGAGGGCCAGCTCACCGGCTACTCGGACCTTGTGTGGCAAATCATCCACCTTAATTCCCGGCTTCAACTTCAGTAGCACGGTCCTGGTGGTCGAGCCTTTCTCCTTCAAGCCTTGCACACGCCAACGCTCCCGCGTCACCTCCGTCACGTTGCCGAACGCCGCGAAAGCAGTCCGGATGTCGTCGTCCGCCACACCGTGCAGCATCCAATGCAGGCGCAGCTTTACCTGCTGATCTTCAGGGTCGAAAATAATGCACCGGCGCCCTTTCACTTGTAGCTCTTTGCAGGCAGCAAGTTTCTCCGCAGCTTCTGAGGTGCTCATCGTCACCGCCCACACGTGGTTACTCTGATACGCCCCCAACGCCACGACGTCGGGGAGCGCACCAGCGTTGGCCAGGGCATCCCGAAAATCATCCACCCTGTAGGGCCTCGCTCTCACGTCTCCGTGAAGAAACACCGTGTTAAGAACAACACGTCCTGTAGGCTAGGTAGGCAAAACAATTTCGTATTCCTGATCTGCGTCGGCAGCTAACCTGTTTCCGCGGCCAGCAAGTGCCGCTATCGCCGCTCCGCCGGTGCTCATGATCCTGCGTGCCAGCTCGATGGCTTGGAATGAACAAAGGTGCGTCTAGTGAATACGGTGTCTTCGTTCACTCCCATCTTCCTCCCTTCCCGTTGTGGCGACGTATAGGTGTCCACCGAGATATGAGCACAGATACATTTCCTTTCCTCAAAAACCAATTTACCGACGAGCAAGGCGTATTTGTCCGCGTTTCAGATTGGTCCAAATTGTCGTGACGTCACCACGCGCGAATTTTGACGGGTGTCCACCGAAATATGTGAGGCAGGTACTGCGCAACTTCCTTTCCTCAAATACAAGTTTCGCCTAGTGTCTACTGAGATATGTGAGACAGTTACTGCGCAATTTCCTTTCCTGAAATACAATTTTCATTTTCTTCATTACGGCCCCTCTTTCTTCTTTCTCCCACATCCTCCCTTCCTGTACGGTGCGGCTCAGGTGTCCACCGGGATGACAGAGAATTACAGCCCTATTTCCTTTCCTCTAAAAGCATTGCGTTCAAAGGGCAACGCATCGCGCCGAACGGGTGGTGGCGTTCCTTGGACTCCGTGGCAGCGCTACAACACGCTGTCGCGTTCCACTCCTAAAGGCGAAGCTTAAGCGTCATTAATTGCCAGTTAATGCACCAACAAAATGTGCAGTGAACAATCGTGTAGCAGAATGCAGCACTCAGGCTTTCGCCTTTCACCACTTTAGCCGCTAAAGTTCCTCGTAATTTTTAAATAGCTCTTTACGTAGCTGTCTATACCCATGCTGCTATATCGGTAGCTTGGCTTGCTGCCAACGCTGCCGACTCCTAGGGGCGGACTATCCTGCCTCAACCGCAGCCTCATCCTTCAAAAGCGTCGCACGCTGTGCTTGGATGAGAGCGCTGAAGTACAGGCCGGAATACTTTGGGAGAACTTCGCTGTCAGGATCGGGAACGGAAGCCATCGTAATGCTGGTGCAAACTAAACGAAGTGGTGGTAGCGGCAGTTGGTCGTTGCCTTGAACGTCCGGCCGGCCGTAGTCCTCAATGCAGATGCTGCTAGTCCGCATTGCTCGGGTCAGCAATCACGGAGTGCACATTTGCGCCAATATACGTCGTTTTCCGTGTATTACATGATCAGAGAGTCTCGAGTTTGGAACAGAACGGCGGGAAAAACTTTTCCCATCATCGAATCCGAATCTCTTCGCAATAAATGCACCTTTCGCTCTCGTATAAGCTACAGCCGTGCGACGAAATGCCGAGCCATAGGATTTGCTGACACAAAAAAAAATTGGTTAGAATTGTCCACAGTGTCCCCTTAATGCAACGTCCCGTTCTCGGGTGTATAAATCTTGTCTACTACGCTCTTTCTGCAGTGCACATACTTACATTTTGTGACTTCTGCGCCGGTTAGCTTTCCTATAAATCATATTCCTCAAAGTCATGGCAAAGTTAGGCGTAGTGCAGGGAAGTTAAAGTATAGTTTGTGTAAAAGACAAAGAATTGATATTTTTCTGCGGAGTGCTAATCGTTCAAGGCCGAGAGACGATTTTAGGTTGGTAACGCTGTGCCGAGACGAATATTGCGACGTTATGAAGCGCGCTGCCCGATTCTGGATAGCTTCGAGCAGTTGTATTAAGTAAGCCTGGTGAGGGTTCCATATTGCTGAGGCATATTCCATTTTAGCGCGAATGAATGTTTCGTATGCTTGTTGTCTGATTGATGGAGGGGACATTGATAGTGATCTTCGGATAAAGCCAAGTGCTCTGGAAGTGCTTGCGCAAAGTTTGATAATGTCGTCTGACCATGTTAATTTGTTCGTTATTTCGACGCCAAGGTACCTGTATGAATTCGTTACTGACAGCGCCACAGAGTTCAGGGAATACTGGAAGTTACTAATCGAACGTTTGCGTGATATGTGCATGCATTTACATTTCGAAATATTAAGCTGCATGAGCCAGTCGGAGCACCATTTCTGTATTTTAAATTCTTTTCTGTCACTTCGTTTCTTAGTCAGATATAATGTTTAGTATCCGTGCACTTTCTTTTATTTCCTTCTGCCAAAGTTTAGCCTCCTGAGTCTCCAGCTTTATTACCCTACAGAGGATGCATCGTAGGTGAAAATATATTCTGTTGGATCGTGAATGTGATGTGTCTTTAAGGAGGTCACATTTCGTCCAGTGCATGGAACGTGCCGTCATTTTGTATGATTTTAAGCTCTCTGTATGATTTTAAGCAGGGGGCAGCCGGCGTCAAAAAATGTGACGTAACCGCCTCTCCTGAGTTCTTTGCTTCCTCCATGTGTTGACCTTTTAATGGGTGTTCAGGGGTTCAATGTTCTGTCAAAAGAAATACATATAACGTGTTTTTTTTTGTTCTCGGGCAGTTCACAAACTCTGCTGTAAGTTTTCCGATCGCGCGCGTTGTTAGCGCATTTATTAATAGTGTTACTCTCCTTGTAGCCGAAGCTCAAGAGTTATACCGAGTGACTGGCTTATTGCATGAAGGATAAATACTGATAGAAACTGCGACCACAACCGGTAAAAATGCACTGGAAGCACCAGTGCCGTCCGCAGGCCTTACCTAAAGTCACGCTCGCTTTCAGCTGTCTAAATATACCTTGTCTTTTCAGCCGGAACGATCCATCAGTTGGGTCATCAGTAGCCGCTTCACTCAACGTCTAGAGCCTGCCTCGTCTATTGCTTGGTGCATTTCACACTTCAGCAGTACAAACACACTTTCCGAAAGCTCTGACATCAGTCGGCATTCACGGCTGTCTAGTTGCCCCGCAGAAGAAAGGCCGTCCGAGAAAAAAAAAACAAAAGAAAAGTCAAGGAGGAGCAGAAGGAGTGGGCGGGAAAACAATAATGAGAAAAAGACTTCAGTGGAGCTGTTTGTTTCTGCTCTGGTTGAATACTGCGATGTCGCAACGCGGAAAGTTTGCAGTCTGCGGGAAAAGTCGAGGTGAGTGCTTTTTCGTGGTAGTTTTCTTGTGTATGAGGTCATATTACGTGGTGAAAGCCGACATCACAACGAATGCACGTACTGTTGATGAAGAACGCTTCAATTGCAAGAAGCGTACTGTAGTTCCAACGGCTAACGGTCTTTCCATAGTATAAGCGAGGCGTCTTTGAAGTAATAGATTTATTGCAGCAAAATTGGGTTTTATTGTAATTCACATTAAAACAGCATCATTAATATATCCTATATCATTAATAAAAAAAGGTAGTGTATATAGAACATAAGAAGCTAGCAATAAAAACCTAATGAAATATTATGTAGTAATCTTTTTCGGCAGCGGTGCAGTTAATGAAGATGTATGCGCAGAGATACAAAAGCATACGCAGAGATAACAATGAAGGCAGGAGTTTTGTAATAGGAAATAAGAAGGAACAAAAGGGCAGCAAAAGTAGTAACTAAATGTGCGTTTCGAATAAACACTGCAAAGTTCACATCCAGCGAAATATCCTTTTTAAGTCTAATTCATCAGTCAGTTAAAAATCAGGTCAATAATTATTCCAAACAAATAGTGCCTTTGGTCGTTGTTATATCTTTATAACGGGTTAGTATTTTTCATTTTCACTGTTAAATGTTGCACAGAGAAAGTGATGAAAAATGAATTTTTTTTCTTTCCGTAATTGCTATATACAGTAGTTTGAATTAGCTTCCTGTTCATCGCACATCTCGTAGCGCTAGTGCATGTAAGCGCTGGCTGTGGAATGGGAGAAATGAAATGTGTCTATTAAACAGTTTGTATATGAAGATTTTAAGAGTATAGTGAACGAGCACGAGCACGGAAAGCACTTAGAGTGAATGTATAAAACACAGCATTTTGATCCAAGGAGAGGTACATCAGTATTAGAAATGCTATAATTTGAACTGCTGGTAAGGAAGTGGAAGGAGTAGTGTGTTACCCCCGTGTCGTATACAGCGTTGAGATGTGAATGTATAAACACGTGAAAAAGTGTTAATGTAAAGTGAGTAAAGTACGGACGAGTTCTTGTTAAAATTTATTAGCCGTAAGCTATCTTGGATTGGATGCGAGCTGTATGCGAATGCAATTTCAGATGGTGATCTAATTCGGCTCCTAAAGATATTGACGAGCGGCTGAGGGATAGGAAATTACTTTTTGAGTGGTTTACCTTTAACGTATGCTGCCGGCATCGAGAGAATAGATTAGCTAAGTCGCGTTCTTACCTTCGAACGCAAGAGCTATTATGCTTTTATGTAAGTTTTATATCCTGGTGTGAAGAGCATATAACATAAACTCAGATGAAATTATACATATAGGGAACCTATTACACCAATTGAAAAAGTATCGCTCCAAGAATTGATCCTAGTGGACGCCTGCGTTAGCAATCTTAACTTAAAAAACGCACCTGGAGCACGAATACCCTCAGGTGTACTAGATAAATGATTCTTAGTAATAACCAGCTAAAATTGCGGAAGATATTTTTCCTCAAGAGTGTACTACATGAATTAGGGAAAGGGAGCCATAAAGGAATACACATCGATATGAAATTATAAGGCGAATTTTCCGCCCAGATGGCTGCAGGAAACTTTGAACCACGATCTTGTGAGAAATAAGAACGACAAATTTCTCAAAGTTCTAGCACTTTGGAACATGTACCATGAACGATTCTTCATAATACAGGTCATAAATGCTTCTGTTTGGCACAGATATTTTGAAGGTTCTAAAATTGCCACTATCCTTTTAATTGTTTATTCTCCCTCGAGAAGACCCCGTACTCATCATCATCATCATCATCAGCCTTACTACGCCCACTGCAAGAAAAAAGCCTGTCTCATGGCAATCCAGTTAAATCTTTGCCAGCTGCGCCCGCCATGTCCACGCAGACTTAATGGTATCCGTCCACCTAACTTTCTGCCGCCCGTTGCCACGCTTGCCTTCTCTTGGAACCCACTCTGTTATCCTTAAAGGACCAGCAGTTTTCTTGCCTTCACATTACATGCCCTGCAAAAGCCCATTTATTCCTCTTGATTTCGACTAGGATGCCATGAACCCGCGTTTGTTCCTTCACCTCCTCCGCTCGCTTGCGGTCTCTTAACGTTACACCTATCATTTTTATTTCCATAGCTCGCTGCGTTGTCTTTAACTTGAGCTGAACGCTCTTTGTTAGCCTCCACGTTTTTGCCCCGTAGGTGAGTACTATTAAGATACAGCTGTTGCATACTTTTCTCATGAGGGAAATTGGTAAACTGCCATTTATGATCTGAGAGAACCTGCCTTGTGCACTCCACATTAATTCTTATTTTTCTAGTTATTTCCCTCTCATCATCCGTACAAGTGGACACTACCTATTCTAAGTAGATGTACTCCCTTACCACTTCCAGCACCTGGCTACTAGTAGTGAACTGCTGTCCCCTTGCGAGATTGTTGAACATAGCTTTGGTTTTCTGCGAGTTAATTCTCAGACCTACCGTTCAGCAGACAACTACAAAGGCGCAATATGAAGTGAACAAACTGAAGTGTATAGATATAGTTTTATTGCTGCAACCGATATTTTGTGTGTTTAGCAAGTGTTACCTACTTATTTTAGTATTTGTTTTACACCACTCGGGCTGACAGCAGTTGAATACCAGTTTTCGCACTACATATATTTGCAGTTTCTATGTGCGTTCTTCGAATATTTTCGCTGGAATTGCAACTAGAGGTTTAGGGTTGAGGCCAAATATCGTCGATCTTGGTCCGGTAAGAGTGCAAAGGTACTGTGTGCTGTATAGCGGGTGTTTTATGCTCTGTCCAGGAGCATGAGGAGCTTTAGAATGAAAATCTAATACTTATTGCTATAAATTAAGTTCCAATATCAATCACTTGTTCAGCGCCATGAGCTGGGCTAGACTGCATTGTTAATCACAAAAGCACTAGTATTTTTCGTTTTTACCGCCCACAGCAACTTGTTCGTCAGCGTTCTTTCTGCCTTATTGTTCTTCATCTTGCAACGTTACAACATAATGAGCGCAAAGATTCCGTTCGCCATGTCGTCAAAATATTAATGAACTCTAGGCAAAAAGCTTTGTGTCAAAACATTGGGCATGCATGCTTGTAAAGAAACATGTGAATTAAATTTAATAATCGCTATACGGGCTGCAAGTTCACTGGCAGTATGAAAATAAATGATGCGAATAATGCCTTACAGGCAATGTACAGTACCTTAAAAATAAATAAATAAATTACCCTTAGCCGATTTCAGGTGGGTCCTTTCAGTTTCAATTTATTTCCTGCTACAGAGAGCCACGGGCCACAGGAATAGAAACCCGCAGCTTGGCACGCTCCCGACGCCCAAAATATCCGGCAACAGTGCCGCCATTGGTCACATGAAAATAAAAAAGGCATGCACGAGCCAGAGGCATAATTCATTATCTATTGATGAACAGCGTTACTTATGGAGAAACTGGCGGGAAGTTAAAGTGAGCGCGCATTATGACATAAAGGATAAGTAACGTACAAATTCAAAGCGCGGGCTGAACGCATCATTTAAGCATTCTGTACGCAGAAATTATGGCACATAATTTTATCGTGGTACACACATTGACTGTGAGGTAAAGAAAAACGCAAGCCAAAACACACGCAACGTACAAAAAGGCCATAAAATGCTCTCAACATTCACTACATTACTACGAGTGCAAGTGAGTAAACAACTTAACGAAAAAAGTTTGAACACAGACGAAAGAAGGCAACGTGATGTTAAGATACTGAAGGGTTGCACTACGCATTCCGCCAGAGAGCACATTTCGACCGCAACAAATACACGGCAACCAAGGCATACCACAAAGTTATAAAACAAACCATGAAAAGAAAATTGAATCATTCAGTGAAAGAACGCCCGGAGATTGGCATTGCTGCACTCTTAATGTTAATGCAAGCATCAAAGAGACAATTTATTAAAGCGGTAAGATAATCACTAAGAGTCTGTAGCCCGTAGTTAGCTCGCGGCATATTAAAGCGTGTTTCAATGCGTTCTAATCAGTCAAACATTGGTTATATCTGAGGCCCAAACACGAAAGTTCACTGCATCCGAGGCAGCATACTGACGTTCGTTATATCAGTGGCTAACACACGAAAGTTTGTTATATCCAAGGTTAACAGTCTTAAGTTCGTTATATGCAACGTTGCATAATAAGGTTCGTTATCTCCGAGGCTAACGCACGAAAGGCCGTTATATATGAGGTGCAATACTGAGGTTCGTTATATTGGAAGTACTAAACTAAGTTCGTCAAAGCTCGCTGGGCAGTTTGCCACCTTCCCTACTGTGACAGGTGTGGTACAGCCTTTGTCAAAAGTTTAGAGCCCAGGGGGTTTTCTTTTGAGCCACACTGTGTCCTTCTTAATGGATCTCTAGCGCTACAAATTTCCTGGACATGAGAATATTTCTGGTACTGCCGCCTGCAATAGGTAGGACTTCCACGAGTTCTCCTGGAGTCCCATTATAAAGCTTAGAAGTGAACCCCCTGGGCTCTGAACTTTTGACAAAGACTGTACCTACTGAAAAACGGGGGTCGCCATTTGCGCTTCCAGACACCTAACGCATTAATGGGAGCATTAATGATAGCAACGCATGAGTTCGTGCTCGATCCAGTCAGTGTGTTTCCTTTCTTCTTTGTTCGACCAGTAATGTTTAGCGCGTAATAAGCATCAATGAGCGAGTAGAGTTATCCTGTGTGGGTTCAAAATGGGTGAATACGTTTCCAGAGATAGAATCCCAAGTAGAATAGCCTGTTTTAAATGGCGAGTTCGCATACCACGGGCTCACAAAAGACGGAAGAGTGGTAAAGTTACGGAATCACGCCTGTATCTTGATCTTCGGGTTGATCTTCGAACAGGGATCTTGACAGCTTCTAGAAGCGCTGAATTCGCCAGCAAGTTTATGCAGAAGTGCGGCAAAAGTATGGCCCTGAAGTTCCCGTTCACATCATCGATCATCATGAAGGTAAGATAATTATGCAAGCTTCGGCAGATTTGATTTTTCCAAAATATTGAAAAATAATGAAGTACGACACAATTAATGGAGCAGGAATGCATTTAACGGCTACATTTTCTCACCTTCCTTGGCAGCAAAGTTTTGTCCATCCGGTTTCTGTCCATCCACGGCATTGAAAAACACGCTCAAATAAAATACGCAGAAGAAAATTAGGTTCCTGTGGGATTACAACCTAAACCTTTTGGGTGCTGGGCTCACGCCCTAAAGACATAGCTACTGCACAAGGTTGCAATTGATGTTTCTATATGGTTTTGATGCGGAAGCACTACTTCACGGCGTCACTCCCAACCAAAACTCTTGTGGCTTGCGTGAACTCGAGGGTGCAGAAATAAAATAAATACTGCCGCGACAGGGTTTCGAAACCGCGGTGGCGCAAACAGATCATCTTCACTGGCCTCTGCACGAGAGCACTAGGCTACCGCCGTAGCCGATAACGCTTCGTGTTCAACTGCAACACACACTATCGAGCTGTGCATTGCACATCGTCGTCGTCATCAACTTTTATCTGACTTGCGATCGTATAAGATAAGCTTAACCTCGATCAGAGCTTAACTTGAGTGTAACGTCATCGCAAGACGTGCCGACGACCGAGAAACGCAAAGCTATGACGCAACCAGACTAAACACATGCTTTCGCAAGTCTACTTAGTTTAACGACTTTATTACCCTGCCACGTTCTTTCTTTCTCTGTAATTGAAAACTAGTGACGGGAATGTTTTGCAAATGGCTGCTTGTCATAATTACTTAAGACAAAAATTCGATGCAGACAATCGATGAAAATAAGGAGAGTGGAAGGCCACTAGAGAACAGTTTGATTACGCGAGAGAAGATAAACACTAAAGAGCGCTGTCGTGGAGCTCACGAGATCGAACTCCATGAAAAAACAGAGCTCGTGCCTGCTCTCTGTGAGGCGGAAGAAGTTTAAGCAAATTTGCTCCAGTTCCTTTGCCTTCTAACACATCTGTAGCAACAGACCGCAAGTTCGCTGTGACAGCTACCTTTTACCTAAGCAGACCTTTCTCGAGCAGCGTTTACGCCGGCGACTTCTGCTCCCACGACGCACAACGCTCCGACGGTCGACTCCTTGCCCGGTGAACAAATGGACAATTTCTTTTTTCAGGACAGGAAATGACACAGTAACAGTCTCACTTGTCTTGGTGGACCCCCGAACCGCGCATCATACGCAGCCCCCGGTCATATGTGGGCGGTTAGAATCCGAGCCGTGATGTAGGCTCTAACTTAACTAGTAAGGTAATGCTGCACGAAGCGCTGAATCGTATGATACCGGCCGCAATATTCTGCTACAAACGGTTGGCATGATACCATTTTTCCGACGCGCGGTGCCCACAACTACAACTACTACGATGCCGACGGCTTTTAGACCGAACGAGCTGTATACGATGTCCTGTGAAACCAGTTACTGCGCTTTTCCTTCCGGAAGAGCCAATTTTAATTATATAACCTTAATAGAGGCACGTGTACTATGCAATATCAGTGTACGTTAAAGCACCCCATGTGGTCGAAATTCAAAAAAACTTCGTTTTTTCCCCAAAAAAAACTCCGATTTAAATTACGGAAATCGACCACACAGGACAATAATTCGAAGTTTCTAAGGATGCTCGAAACGTGTAAATCGAGTTCCCCCGCGTTGGGAATACGACTTCAGATTCCTCTTTAGTGCACGTTGAACATCCGATGGAGGAGTCAATCCATCATGCTTCCGTAGATGAGCTCTGCAGCGCAGTGCTTAGCCTCGTCTTTCAACAGCCCCAGACCCCGCCCACTTTCCAATGCCAGCGCCATCAATGCGTGGAAGAATGTACGGACCTCTCTGATGACTTCTCTGATGATGAACTTGTTCTACGCTCTGATGGCCCAGCACTATTTTTTACGCGAATCACTTGGCTTTCTTCTCACACTGAGACGAATTCAAGAAAAGGTACTGAAATATTCGCCAGCATCTTCCGAAAATAAAGATCTGAGTTGCTCCTTCAGACGGGCAGTCAGCACGCAAACTACACCCACAGAGCCTATGTTCTAGAAACAACATGCCTTATGAGTCGCGCCGACACTGCAATGACAAAAGATGAATGCCAAGTTCCTTACTCGAGGCATTTAGGAGCAGATTTTCACTAGCCTCTTACGGAACCCGCTTAAAACTTGCCGAATTCAGCATGGAAGCCGCCATAATAGAGAGGCCCTGAGATGCCAGAGCTCGCCAATACGGACGGGTGCTGCACGTTCTTTCGGACAACCACCGCGATACTATGTCACCGACCAACTAAAATCGGTAATCTCAATCTGCGAGGTTGTCCGGGGAAACATCGCAGCCAACTCTGTTTGCACTGTGACGATCCCTTTTATATTATCTTGCACAGCCCATACATAGGCACGCGCCTCATCTCGTCCAGCTAGCAGCGAGGACAACCAGAACTCGTCCACAGACCCAGCGAGGTAGAGGGTTACTTACGTTATGCTGACTACACGCACAGCCGCCCATCGAGGTCCCTGTCGCTGTCTTCTCCGTAGTTCGAGTCGCCACGTCTCAGCTATGCAGAGGCCGTGTGAGGAAGGTCCCCTAGCCCGCACCGAGGGAAGCTAAATAAAACAACGTATGGAAGTGAGGTTGCCTCACGGCGTAAAGCCAAAGATTCTCCACCGACGACGATGCATGGCGACACGGTATTCGCTACGACGACACCGCATATGGAGATAAGCTCGGCAGAAACGCGACGCGAGTTTCAGATGGAGACGCGAGCCTGAAAAGCGTCGAGACACCCCTAAGCCACAATTCCCTCACCTGCAGCGACCGCGACCCACCTCGGAGGCCAACGTGCAATATGAAGGGAAGAAATTCCTATCTTGTAGTGCCATTCAATGTTCCCTTACCACCCCAGTAGACGCGGGCGCATCCTACTCCGTCATCAGCGGAGCCTTCGCCGTGCAGACAAATAGAAGCCATATGACGGCCCACAAATCCCCAACACTGGAGGCCACCTTATTATGCCATCGGGACAATGCACCCCACAAGTGATGGACAAGAAGGACGATGATATGGAGGAAAGGGGAGCAGTAGGAAAATGAGGTCAGAATTCGAAGTCAGCAAACATGCGGTAAAGTCACAGCCTATGGTGCAGCCACAACAAACTCAAGACGTGGAGCAGTGCCTTGGAGGCCTTCATCGCCGATAATCTCTGCGGCCAGCGTTCGAGAATCTTCATCTCTGTGAGTGGGTGCGGATCAAGACGCTCCAGCGCACGGCAAAGAGTCGGCTTTTCGGCATTGTATGCAGGGCATTCACAACCAATGTGGGCTGTAATCTCATCACACCCACAAATGGCGCATACAGGGCTATTAGCCACACTGATTAAAAAAGGAGTAATGTTTTCGTGAAAGCTACACCAAGCCACACATGACAGAGCAAAAGTTGCTTTACGTCGTGGTAGGTTCAGTCAAAACCGGACCCTCAGGTACTGTTCTAGGGATTGTATGGTCAGCGGTTGTACAGGTGCCCACAAAAGTATTCTGCACACTAAAATTACAAGAAGGCTTAATTTGTGCCCAGTGTAAGCATGCAGTGAAGAACGGATGGATGTGTTCCGTACTTTCCTACTGGACCTTAAGAAGGCACTTCTGAATGCTTGGCTGCTCCTCTACGCAGCAGGGAAATTCAGCTTTTGGGGGGATTGTGGGCATCCGTAAAACTTTTGTGGGCACCCGTACGTATCCTGCGACCTTCGTAGTCCAGTAGCAGTGTTCCGTCCATGTAATTTCGGGCAAATGGCTTTCTGACTGAACATTATGCTATTATTTATTTTAAGGCAAGATCATCACGCTTTTGACGAACGAAGAACCCTGGAGAGTCTCGTTGCGCTGAGTTTTCTCCATGAGAAATCAGCATTACACAACCATCATCATTTCCTTAGGAGCCAGGGATACCGATAAAATCGGAGACATCATAGAGGAAAAGACGCAGCTCCTCACAGACCGAGGACGCCGCAGCTCAGAAGCATCGCTCATATTCCGGATGGACAAACTGAAGGGCTGGTGACAATTTTAAGCAAGGAATACCGACACCTCTACAAAGCCACTACCCTCGCGTTCTTGGATGAAATTGCCGAGGCGACCAGTACTTTCGCCCTCTCTGAATTGTCGGCAATGGCACCAGTAGTACAAGTACTGGAGCCCACTAACAACATAAACTCAACGCTGCCAAGACAGAGACAGGATGAACAAAAGGAACACTTACGGCATTACGGAGACTACTTTTCTTCGTCGTCGAAGCTCCGGCAGACGCAAGTTACTCTTTAATTGCTTCGTTTGTTCAGAGCTTAACAGCTTAACATTAAGTAGGTGTAAACATTAGAAATGCAACGAAGCTTAATCATTCATGGACGTAGTGAACGTTGCGAACATAAGTATTTGGTATTTTTAGCATGCTTCTAAAAATGCAGATAGTTTTTAAGCACGTCTTTTTTTAAAAGAGCTAGCTATTATAGGAGGGTTCTCCACATGTGTATCGACTATCATCACCCTTACACGCTTACACGCTTGCTGCACCCCCGCACCTCATATCCCTCCCCCCCCCCCACCACCACCACCACACACAGAAAAGATAGAAAACAAAAGTCTCTTTTCCTTAGCTCCTCTTACATGGTCGCCAGCATATAGCGAAGGCGAACTTGGGCAACCGTTTTTGAACCAGAAAGGCTAAACGAGACTTCGACAAACAGCTCTCCTGGATCCGGTCCTGCAAAGATCCGCTGAATCATTGATTAGCTAATGCGGTTAGTCATGTTTTATTTAGTTGAGCGGCATTGATATTCATGCATAGACTCATCCTTGCATTACTTATTTGGAGACCGAGCAAGCAGTGATCACTTGTCGGAGCCCGAGAGTAAATGGCTCTAAATATTTTTCTTTTGTGTTACAGATTGCAGAAAAATCTTGCATCGGGATGAGACTGTGCTATGCATACTATGAGACCGAGTTAATAAAGGTAATGCGTTGGAGAGTGGCTTCAAATCCACCATCCGTGTCTCTGAAAAAAGCAAATTGAAGAAACAAGTGATGATGCGTTGTAACGTGTAGACTTCTAAAACCGATCACCAAAACAACAGTTTAACAGAAAAGAGTGCACAGATTCAAAAAGACCATTCTAATTTAAAGTTTGAAGATGTCAAAATCAGCACATTTTTTGTAGTTTGTGGTTGTTTTCATAGCCGCTTAGAAAATATTTCTCTCTCTATAGTGTCTAAAGCGACGTATGGCATAAGAGCGAAAACTCCTGCAGAAGGACAGGACTTCGTAATTTCGTCAGCGGCGGCACTTTGCAAATTTAGCGCCGGAAAAGGCTGTTCTCAGCTTGCAGTACGTCAGGGCTGCTAACCTTTGTCCTACCGCTGGCGTTTTGCAGTTTCCGTTACTGTGTCCTAGTTTGAATATAACGGTTCCTCAGCAATGATGTGGATGAGCGCAAAGGCATTTTATTAATATTATCTACCTTCTTGTCATTACAAATTTGGTTTCCTCCTTCGAACGTATCAAATGCATTATGAGCCCTTCTCTTTCAACTTTCCTCCCCTCACAGCTGGCACAAGTTTTATAAACTTACCACCGCAACAGAAAACCCAACCAAAAAGCGGAAAATTGATACCGAATTGATATCTGCTATATCGGAAAATCACAAATAACCACACTTAAAGGATCAAAACTCATATGGCGGTAACGTTAATTGCGTGAAGTTAAAATAATGAGCTCCATTAGACAATAGATGACCTATGTGCTACATTGACAGAAAAATAACCTATGAAATGATCTGGCGTAAGTAATATCACTCTTTAATTCGTTCTTGAGACTGTGCTTGTAGCAGACGGCATAAAACCATATCCAAGATACCGTTTTCCTGCCCTGGTTTATTTCCAACTTTTCTTCAATATTCCATGCTTTAGAGCCCACACTACAACTTTATGGACCCTCTCTGTCATTTTAAGCTCTGAGAATTTCGCATATCGTCCCTGTTGCCTTGCGTATATGAACGGGCTACCTAGCTACCTTTGGTCTGCATCGCAATGTTTTTTTTTGTTTTTTTTGCGCAGAATGCGAAAGCACACAGAGAGTCCGTGCGACAGTGCGTACTCAATGGGTCAGCCATCCTTCACGCTTTACTACCCGTAAGTAATGCCGCCTCACTGTTCATTCTGTGAGGCTGGACTCTACTTCCACCTACTGCTTCAGGGAGAGGCACTTGTTCCCAGAATTGATTTGAGATAACATTCGTTTATAAACAAACAGGTGCTGCTTGGAACACCTTCACTATTCCAACGGTTCAAGTTGAGGAGCCTCTGCATCCCTTACAAGAAGCGCACGTCTGAAATATCAAGTCATAATAGCTAGCAGGCACACACTTATACAAAGGAAGACGAAATGACAGGACGTATGCTAGGCATCAACTGTTTCACTCTAAGAAACACACACATGTATACGCAATGCACGCATGGCTAAAATGCACAAGATACTATTTTGTGCATTCACCAATGTGTGCTTAACCCACACTGAGTGCTTTTTCAGAAGGTAAAAAATTTTTTAAAAGCTGTATTTGAGGTAATGCGAAGCTTTCGCGGCATAATAATGGTAGCGTAGGCGGGCGTCAAAAAACAAGCGAATCATTTTAACCGGTAATGTGATTAACTAAATTCTGCTAAATAACTATTACCGACCGGCTCCTCATTGCAATTAAATACGTGTAGCCGGTCGTTAGTAATAGCCATATCAGTTCTTAGAATTTTGAAAACGGCATTAGCTGGACGCTATGTCTGAACTGTTTGGGGCCACTTCTCGCGCAACTCGAGGACCGCGTGCTTGCAGGTGGGCGTACACCGACGTTAGTCAAATTGCGACACTCG
Source organism: Amblyomma mixtum (assembly GCF_055824585.1). Taxonomy (NCBI): domain Eukaryota; kingdom Metazoa; phylum Arthropoda; class Arachnida; order Ixodida; family Ixodidae; genus Amblyomma; species Amblyomma mixtum. The sequence continues at coordinate 123,594,936 of NC_143016.1, read as the reverse complement.
ATAACGCGCGTAAAACATGACATTAGAGACATTTAGAATAGCTTGACCCTATCGGTTAGGGGCATAGAAGAACAGCGGGCTGAAAGTCCGCAGACGCAGGACAATAATGCCCCTACCTCCGGTTATTGCCCTGTACCTGCGCACTGGCTCCCCGCAATTCGCTTATGCCCCTAACAGATAGGGTAACCCTAATCTAAAAGTTGATCATTCCCTGTCCCGCCCGCGTTGGAGCAGCGAAGTGGCGAGAAGCGAGAAGCTCTACAGCAAATGCAGGGTTCTGGTTATCCCGTGCTACGTGTGTTACGGACTGTCGCGCTTTGTTTGACCTTACTTTGCGTTCTCCCGCAAGCACGCGGTTTTCGAATGGCGCCACAAATGGCCTACATTATTTGAGCCAGAGCGGCGACGGTAACCACGTTTATGAAATTCTAATAACTTGTATAAGTGTCACTACTGGCCAGTTACAAATAATTAATTGCAATCAGAAGTCTATCTGCAACACTTAAGACATTACAAAAGTTTGAATGGCGCAAAGGAACATGGCGCGCTTTCTGTCTCCGTGTCTTCCTGTGTTTGTTCCTTTGCGCCATTCGAAATTCTATGATGAACAGACTAGCCTAGCAGTAAGTACTGCTACACTTAAGAAGTTTATTATAATTTAGAAAATCCCTTTACTATTTAGGCCGCCGCCGTGGGTCAGTGGTTATGGCACTCTGCTGCTGACCGGAAAGACGCGAGTTCGATCCCGAACGCGGCGGTTCAATTTCTATGGAGGCGGAATTCTAGAATCCCGTGTACTGCGCGATGTCAGTGCACGTTAAAGAGCACCAGGTGGTCGAAATTACCGGAGCCCTTCACTACGGCGTCCCTCATCGCCTGAGTCGCTTTGGAACGTTAAACCCCCATAAACTAAACTAAACAAAACTAAACTGACCTAAACTAAAGTTAGCATGTTTCGCCTGTTTTTTGACGTCCGGCAACATTGCTATTTCTATCTCGCAAAATGTTCTTTGTACCTTAAGAATCCTTTTTTTTAATTTTGGAACTTATAAAAAACATATACAGTATTTGAGTGCGTTTCTCACAGTAATTATAAATGATGTCTAGTCCTCGTCCAGTCGCCTGCTCGTTTTCGTGAATGTTTGTTCACGCTCGATATTATGTCCTCACATTTGAAACAACAACCAGCCCAGCTTTCGCTTCTAATACGCAGGAATGTAGTTCCCGCTTTTGAAGCATTTTCTTCGGACTTCATTTGAACCCACCGGGTTATCTTAATGGATACGGTTCTCAGCTGCTGATTTTCAGGTCGAAGGTTTGCTCCAGACCATGGTCTAGAGTTTTGATGCAGACTAAATGCAAAAACCTCCATGAACTGGAATTTTGGTGCACGTTTAAGGAACCCAAGCTGTTTGAAGTTAATCTTTATGCCTTCAGAAGGGCCCGCTTAAGCCCAGCAAATCTGTACAAACTCTTCTTGTTTTTACTGCTTCCACCACGTGAAACGGGCACCCAAACCAGCTCTCAGTCGACAGCCGTGCGGTGCGGTAGGGTGCGGATCTAAGTTTCAGCGCTCTTAGTATTACACGCGGCGACCGGCGGACTCACAACAGCGGGAACGACGTCGCTACGTCAAAGAGTTGAGTTATTTCCTTTAACATGTTAATCGTTCGGTGTATTTAGATGTATGTTAGTTAGGTTAGGTGCTTCCTGGCTAGGGAACAGAATTTAGTTAATTCTTCTAGCGGCCAGGTTATTCGAGCCGGCAGGCAGGATTTGCAGCGCTTATTCGTGTGTCGCCCCCCGCCTAAAAAAAAAATAGAATTTCGGGACTGACAGTGAGTTACCTTTTTCTTGGTAGTCGGCATTTGCAGTGAACCGAATTTCTCCGAAGATTTGTTTGCACCGGGGGTTTGATCACGCGCAAATTCTCAACATCTTAGCCGTAAGAATAATCAAGTTGCGATAAAATGGCCAAGCGAAGGAATGTTACAAGTATGGAATGTTAGGGGTTGGATAACTTAGACGAAACGAGGTTTTAATTGATAGAGGAGGCGGAAGACGCGGATTTTATGCGCAGTGCCGTACATTTGAGCGAACGCCTCGATAGGGCTAACGAAAGAAACGCCACAATAGCATCACGTGTGGATGCCCTAGGAAGAGGTGTAGACGTAGAAAAGGCAGAAAAAAAGGTAGCTCAGAAAGAGTTTACTGGATTAGAGAAAGAAATGGCCAGCACGTCCTTTGGTAACCTCGGACATTCCAGCCAGCGCGAGCCACGCCAATGGGGTCTGCCCTGGCGTCGGCAGTGAGGGTAAAGAAAGACAAAAGAGCTATTCCCAATAGAGAAAGAAATGGCCAGCACGTCCTTTGGTAACCTCGGACATTCCAGCCAGCGCGAGCAACGCCAATGGGGTCTGCCCTGGCTTCGGCAGTGAGGGTAAAGAAAGACAAAAGAGCTATTCCCAATCAGTAGCTAAGGATTCTGGTGGCGATGAAGACGAAAGGAACAATGTAAATCCCAGTACGAAGGGCGCGGTCAGAGTGAACAGGGGGGCAATACAAAAGTTCCAGAATGATACCGGCACGCAGAACCCTGAATTTAGGAGAGAGGAAGCGGGCATTGAAGCGCTCATCTTTGCTCACTCAAACATCAGTTGGTGCGCCAGAGCTCTAAGGGAGCGGTAAGGAGAGGCAGGCAAGTATCAGTCAGGGCTTCCCTAGGGAACGCGTTTTTGAAAGATAAACTCGAATAACGCGTCTCGAGCCAATCGGCTGCCCATCACGAAGCAAAACAATGTGAAACTTCACAAGGATACACAAAGTGAAGGGACATCACAGCGCCAGTGTATCGTATTTCTTTTTTGTAACCTCTGTGAAATTTGCGTTGTAATGCTTCTTCGTTCTAAGACAAAGGAAACTGCCCGAGAATGCTGCAGGGTGTAACCTGGCAATGGCAGCGGAGGTACTGAATGACCCTTGCAATGGTGAAGTCACACAAATGGTGGAAAGGTTAGCTCAGGAAGCTGACGATGTAAGGACAAAAGCGCCGCAAGTGCATATCGTGTTGCGCAAAGTGTCAGACGTGATAGGGCGAAACAGAGAAGTTGACAGGGACGTGGTAAATGTCAATGGGGAGGTAAGGGAAACTATCGTGGAGAAAGCCTTGGAAGTGGCAGAAATAAACAGGGTAGTACGCGGAGCAGGCGACGGCAGAGGGCTTGGACGAGACGGCATCTAATTTAGTGGAAGCGGGGAGCAGAGATCAGCTATCGCCTGGCGGGCCGTGCAGAAGATTTAGGGGGGGGGGGGGGGGGGCGGCACGTTGGCTCCAGCTGCAGTGGCTGGGGAAGTAAAGAATAAAGTGTAATGGTAGAGGCTGAGCTCGACAAAATGGCCAGTTGGAGGTCCAGGAAGAAAACCATAAAAATAAATTTACTACACGATCAGTTACATAAATGTTTGAGGGGGTAGAAAGAGAGAGCGAAATGATTAGAAATTGAACAGCATTATAGGTTGATGAAATAGGTGTATACACTCTGTGCGAGACGCATCTCATAGACCTAGAAGGTCCAACGTTTATCGATGGCAATGTTTGAGAGAGTTCCAATGAACAACAATGGAATACAAGGTAGGAGGGGTAGGTGTGCGGATGAATCAAGGAACTAATTGCAAAAGAATAAAATCAACACGTAAAGAACCTGTCTGGGTGCATGGCTCGTTGATGGACAGCGGGCAAATGCAGGCCAAAAACAAGGACTTAGTTAAATTTCTCAGTAAAGACATATAATAGTATGGAGGCGGTGCCGATAATATCCTATTGGGGGACGTCAATGCCCACATCGATGATCTGGATGGACGCATCGATTGCAACGAGAAGTTAACGCTAGACCTCTGTGAGGCGCACAACCTAGTTATTTTAAATAGAAAAGCTAAATGTCAGGGACAAGTCACGTGGGGATTCCGAAAAAATATAAATAAACGAGGAGGAGGAGCGCAGTCTGGAAATTGATCATAAACGTATTAGTCTGGAGATGGGAAGACTGGTCAAAAGAGCAAGACCGAAAACACAAAAAGAAAACGCAAAATTAAGCGGCGAACTTAGAGCGGTAATAGCAGCGGTTCATTTTGGAGTACAAATAAATCAGAGTTACTGGAATATCAGCAGTAGGTGTCCACGGTAAAGCCACAAAGGAAGAATTGGGCAGGGCATCGAGGCGAAGGAAGGACAGAGTAAAATATTACATGCAGAACGCCTGAGGAAACTGGATGTTAACAGCTGGGCCGCTAAGGTGTTTAAATACTTACACAGGAAGACCGTTGAGTGGCGGAAAATAACACGGAAACTAACTATTAAGTAAGCTGGAAACAAGGACGGCGAAATAACGAGGTTTAATCGACAGGTAGAAAATGCAGATTGTAAAAATTGAACAAGTAAATATAAAAGGTGCCGACTGTAAATATATAAAAAAATTGGAAAAGACAGATCAGTAAGGAATCGTTTTATAACTCAAGAGGCATTGGCTTAATCTTTGACGCTAGATCAGACTGTCCAAGAATACGAAGCTATTGAAAGAAATTTAACCAAGAAGGTCACACATGTGCAGTGTGTGGTAGATCTGTAGAAACCATTGAACATCCTATAAAAGAATGCGGCCGTGTCCAGAGTCACTCTTCATGTGGCCTATAGTTTATAGAAAAAAAATTAATTTTTCAGAACTTCTTAAAGAAATATAAAGAAAAAAGCCGAACATGACGGAAACTGCCACCACCCTGTTTCAAAGGGGATGCTTGTACCTTCATTCCATTCTATCCATCAATGCACCTCAGGTGTTTAGAATGTTCGGTACATCCTAATGGTTTTCTATGGCCGTCGAAAATTATCGGCGTGAGCGCAGCAAGCAATTTATAAGAGCAGGCCATGGTATTCACCAAGTTAACCCACAATGTCTTGGGAGTTTTCTCAAATGTATCCGCAACGCATTGTACTGCCTTTTTTGTCCACGCTCAAAGTCGCCGGCGTGCGACTTTATAACTGTGATGCCAAACAGGATATGATATCAGATACGCGCGACCCCACCGCGCGGTTCGAGACTGCTGAGCTATTGTTGCGTGCAAGTGAGCCGAATAAAGAGCTCATTTACAAATCATTTCGGTTTGCTGCTCCATCGTTCACTGCTCTGACACCACCGCCTGACAATATCCTCATTCAGCCACGGGGTATTTGCTGCTAGCGTTCAACAGATGAAACTATTTGTTGATGCCCAAGAAAGCTGTACACGCCCAAGATAACAGCGTTGTTTTGGTACAGAGAAAAGTTTTACATATGCATCAATCGCTGAACCGACTTCACATTCGTCCCTTGCTGGTAAGGCGCACATTTGTTTTGTTTTTGAGTTATATTCTGCAATTTATTTCTTCAGTAGCTGGCCAAAGGCTGGTTAGCGCAGGGTTTAATTAAAAACAGAAACACCCATATCCACAACCTATCTGACATACAGGTGCTGTTTTTGTGTACTGTGCGTTCCCTTCTAGCCAGCCAGAAACCTATCAGAATTTCGCAAATACTGCGTGTTCTCAGTTACCTCGTGCAAATATAAGTCTGTGTGACTAAAGCTTTACACATTTCCAGCCAAATACTCATGAATCACATAAAGCTTCTAAAGCGCCCATCTCTTGATGTGCCTATCTGTATACAAATAATGCGAAACGATGTCACAAATTGCTCGGCTCTGATCCAGCGTTTTTTTCCTATTTGACACACTGCGTCTATAAGGCAAGAACATTCAAGTCTGTGTATTATATGATTTTTAGTATTTGTTTCATTCTTCATTGTGGATAATATGAAGAGTATAAGAACTACGTTCTGGGGATTTTTGTTGACTTTACGCAGGCTTTTGACAACATTGATCACTCTATTCCTTTTGATAAATTACATCACTACGGTATCCGAGGACATGCACTTAATATGTTAATTAGTTATCTCTCTCACAGGAAACAATTTGTCCAAGTAACCCATTTAATATCTAATCAGAAATCAATAGTCACAGGCGTACCCCAAGGAAGTATTCTTGGTCCCTTACTCTTTAATTTATACATTAATGACATAGTATGTATATTATCTGACCTGAAGTTTGTTATATATGCAGACGACACTAGTATATTTGTGCCTTCATCCTCTTGTGCTAACGCGTTCGTTAAAGGAAACATAGCCTTAAAAAAGTTGGAAGCTCGGACAGACAGTAATCAACTCAATATTAATACAAAAAAAAACAAATGCAGTAATTTTTCACCCCAAGAGTAAGCAGCTGTCTGCCGATTACGATCTTCTATTTAGAGGCGCAAAGATTGAGGTGGTCGAAATTATAAAGGTATTGGGCGTTTTCTTTTCCAAGACGTTGCAATGGGATGACCACGTAAACCATGTCTTGCAGAAATTATGTTCCATAACAGGTATACTCAATCGAAATTGTTATGTCTTTCCAATGTCTGCAAAACTAGCCCTTTATTATGCCTTATTTTGTTCCTACATAAACTACTCTCATTTAGTCCGGGGCACAACGACCGACAAAAACCTCAGTAGTCTTTTAAGGATGCAAAAAAAAAAGGTTTTACGGATCATTAATAATTTGCCTGTTTCACTCAAGTAAACTTATCTTCAGAAATCTTAAGGTCATTCCAATAACTAAAATGTATCATTATAAACTCCTACGCGAATATAACATCAACATCAAGGAAAATCAAAGGCTGTTTTTGGACATATCGAACTTAGAATTAATAGGCAACGTGGCCTATAATACGAGGACAACAGACCGTTGGAAAGTGCCAAAGTGCCGTACGAACTATGGGCTTCAGAGTCTTAAGAATAACCTGCCTCGATTACTAAACGAACGTATTAAAGCAGGAAGAGATATTTTAGAACTGAATTTCCGGAACCTGAAGGAGTTGTTTTATTAATTTGGAAGTGCCTAATGCACACCACGCATTTCATAAACAAAACACCTTGTAGAGATATTTCGCCACTATTTCATTATAACTGTCTTTATTCCCCGACCGTGACATCAGCTTGTCACCATATCATTCCTAAAAATGTCAAGTTATAATTTTGTTTGTTTGTGTATATTTCTGTACATGTATTTGTTTCTGGATGGTGTTGCTTCGTTGCCGTCAATGCCAGGGGGACCGAGATTTTTTTTCAAGCCGTAAAGGAACGGCTTTTCTTCTTAGCCCCTTTCACAGTGTGTACGTCATGTTGTGAAGAACAAATAAAATGAATGAATGAATGAAGTAACATTGTCATCGTACTGAGTCCGCCACTATACGGTTCAAGATCGCGCAAACTTGTAATTGCAATTTGTTTAGCTTCACCATTTTTGTGGCACCTGTTGCATTCTTCTCTCTACTACATCAGATAATGAGTAAAAAAAGTGCTATCTTGATTGCACACACCTGATTGCACACACCTGTGAAAGTGCATATACATGTATGCATGCGTATACAGGCATGTGTGTGTGCCGTAAAGTGCCCAAGGTAAAGAAGAAACGAAATCGCAAGTTGCTGTTCGTAATGCAAGCTACGAGCTACGCGTTCGTATTTGTTGTTCATATCCGAATGCACACATTTCTTGTTCTTTCAGGAAATGGTGCCGTTTACAGACGAGGAGTTCCATACTATGCATACGTCTTTTGTAGTAAGTATAAGTGCATAATTTTGGCTGTCTAGCTTCAGAATTTTGAGCTTCATTTAAGAGAATTTTTAGTTCTTTTAAAATCGCCACGCAATATCTTTTTTTATATATGTTAATGAGCTTTAGTGATAAAATGTGAAAATTGACCCCACTAAAACAAAAAGTGTCTTTCCGAGTATAGAACTCGTATGCCTCGCTTTCACGGCTCATTTAAACTAAAGCAAACCAGAGCAATAAGCTTTTACAACTCGCAAAACGCATTTGAAGTCAGCAGTTCCCTCCAGACCGGCATGAGCAGTCTAAACGTCGAATACGCGTCCGTGATTCGAAACTGTGTGGTTCCAGTTCAAGGGCTAAAGCAAGGGCTAATGTACAAGGCTTCAACTGCCCTGTCGGTAACCATGTAAGGCCTCTTTAAAAAGGTGTTTCGTCGCACAAACACAGCGCAAGACGCACAAGAAGAGCACAGCTGCACGCTGTTTCGCTTTTCTTTGCCTTGTCCGGCCTTTCCACGCCGAAGCGCCTGTAGCCTGTATCACTAGCTAGCCCTGAACACATTCCTGATAAGCTGACTGCAGAAATTATTTATTCTTCCTTGCACGGAAGCCTTTTTGGTGTTTTTTCATTACGCTAGCGGAGGGATAGTTGTGCAAAGCAACATCGTGACCACCTCCTTATTTACTGGTCGCATAATTAAACTTTTATTAGGCGCGATATCCTAACTGAGGGTGCTTGCGTTGAGCTCGCCCTTAGAACATTTCAGCTGCCTTCAACGCGCGTGTATTCGAAAAGTGACTACGTATGGCCGGGATGAGAGTTTTCAGGTGCGTGGGAAGGTTGCTGCATAGTCACGCGCCATAGACAGCTGACAGACTTTGTGCACTTTTTTCCTATTTTTAAGAAAAAAACTTGTAGTGAAGCTCTTTGTCTTTTTTCTGACATATTTGACCTTTTTGTGCTTTAACTGTCATTATGACTTTTTTCTTTGTTTTCACAAAAAGCGCTGTTATCAAGTTGATTTGGTGCCCAAGGACGTTTCTATTGCGCTGGGGGCCATCCGATCCATGCTGAAGGCAGCTAATCTGGCTAGTTCAGTATTCTAAACGGACAACCATGTACAAGCACAAGCCTGCCGCGGAAACAGGAGACGATGTTCATGTACATTAATATTAAATTTAATAAAACTACTCAGTATCAGTATCATATCAGTGCACGTTAAAGAAACCCAGGTGGTCGAAATTTCCGGAGCCCTCAACTACGGCTTCCCAAATAGCCTTAGTCGCTTTGGGACGTTAAACCCCAATAAACCCAACCAAACCTTTATTTCCAACACGTGAAACACAAGCAGAGATCAACTTAGCAAGAGAGGGTGATGGAAAAGAGAGCCTGAGTCGCATTCAGTTGTGCGTTGCCAATACCCAGGTAATTGTTTCCACAGTCGCTGCTCTAATGAACACTACCGTTAACTGCTTGACGCAAAGTGCACAATATGATGTGGACATATTCATATCGCCCGTCGTGGCAGAAAAAAACAGGATTTCTATCATAACAGAGCCTCAGTTGGGATCAGGTTCACGCGCGAAAATGCTTACCATGGCACCACCGCAATGATTCCCTAAATAACTTTCGAAGCGTTCTGCGATATGCGTGAAACAATCATTGTCTCGCACTTTTGTGCTCAAGCGAAATGTTCGCAAGAGGAGCAGTGAAACAGTTTGGTTTGGGTTATGGGGTTTAACATCCCAAAGCGACTCAGGCTATGAGGAACGCCGTAGTGAAAGGCTCCGGAAATTTCGACCACAATGGGTTCTTTAACGTGCACTAACATCGCACACAGTACACCGGCCTCCAGCATTTCGCCTCCATCGAAATTCAATCGCCGTGGCTGGGATCGAGCCCGCTTCTTTTGGGTCAGTAGCCGAGAACCATAACCACTGATGCACCGCGGAAATGGACGGGCAAAGCATTGAGGCAGCGCGACCAAAACTCCACGCGGTTAATAAAATGGACATGTGCAATTCAGCACAGTAAAATCGAAGACATGAGGAAGCAACACAGAAACGACCAGACAAGCGCCGGCTGGACGGTGGGCTTATTGGAGCAAGCAGTCCACAATGTATAGAAGGCTGCGGCACCTCATCACCAAACACTGTAACTCCGAATCTGAACGCGCATCAAGCAAAAGTTGAAACTGATGCGGTCACCGGATACCACGCGATAGCTATGTGCACATACAAGAAATTCTAACGTAGAACAAACCACAGAGCGCACCGCCAATGTTTGGATGGATTTGAAAAAGAAAAACACAGATCATAAGAACCGCAGACACAGAACACCACCGCAAAAGAGTCAAACAGTCCTAGCAAAAGCAGGGTCAGGGTGAGAAGGTAGCCTAAAAGCGAAGCACTGAAAGCGCGAGTAAACAACTTTATAAGCAACAAGACAATACGCCAATAAAGTCCAACAACAGAGGTGAGAACATTGAAATGACGGAAAGTCGGTTTATGAAACCACCCGAGTTATTGAGACAAGATAACGATAGTCGGTAAAGCGAAATTTGAGCGCAGCTCTTCGCACGTCTCCTTCCACCGCTCGCAAGTGGCATGTTACGCTGCTACCCAGCCTCCGGGATCTTCCCGTGGCAATCGCCTTGCGGTTTTCCATTCCTCCGCTCTGGCCGTGGCAGGTGGCGTTTCGCTCTGCTGCTGCCTCCCATGGTTGAGAGGTGGCGTGTTACGCCGACGACCACGGCGCGCAAACCACGAACGGGGGCCTAAGAAAGACCTCCTCACTAAAAGGCTCTTTCCGTTCCTGCTGGCGAAATTTAGAAATGGTGGGCTTAGTATGTTTTATAGTATGGTTTCATAGGATAATGAAGTATGTTCAGTTGCTTTATACCTCCTTTCCCTCGCCTACAGATGCACGGGCGCCTTTCTGGTGCGCGTCGCTAAAGCTTTGGCTATTAGGGGTGTGCGGCACAACAGGTTGCTATGGAGCTCATGAAGGTTGCTAGCTAAACTTGCTATGAAGCGCATGGTCCAGGTGACTTTTTCGCGGCGCTTACTATTCATCACACAGTATTCACCGCTAGACCTACCAGGGTTTCATATTTTACTGGCCCTGGGAACTCACTGCATATTGAGGATCCCATTCGCCGATTCCAGCCAAAGGTGAGTTTCCCAGAACCCAGGCTTCTTTCACCCGGCCGATCCTTGGAATCGGAAACAAGCTGGCTTTATACGGCTGGCACGCCCTTCTCACCGAGAGAGAGATCGTGGGGCATAGCCAGTTTACACGCTTTGATTTTTGCTTTCTTTTGAAGGCGGACCTACTCATGCCCAGCCCCCTGGACCCCCTGTGCACCTTCCACTACATCTGTCAACGGGCAACGTGGGCTACAGCTCGCTGTCAAAGCCGCTCTCAACTCTCCTGGGAATTCGCGACTCCTACAGCATGGGCCTCGGCTTGAATCCATCCCTACGGACTGCATTGCAACCTTACGTAACAAAGTAGACTTAATTCACTCGCTGAATTCTGCCGGCAGCAGGAACTGCGAGCAGATGCCAAAGGTTTTGGCTCCCACCAGGGACTGCATTTAACACCAGTAGTCACTTTTTCTGCGGAAGCAGTTTGAGTTCAATTAGGCGTAAATGGCGACGTGTGTCTTTGCGTGTTGTCGAGTGAAGCCTCCGCCGCCAGCAGAAAGCCATGCGCGAGAACCGCCTGATCAGCTGATCGAATGCCGATGAAGCAAAATTATTAGGAAGCCATGAAGCTATTTAAAATAATGGGAAGTGTAAATACTGCAAATGTAGAGCGTAAAATCATTAGCGAACCAACACAAAGCACAATAAACACACACAACTATCAGGAAATGGCATGCAACAAAAGGAGAGAACAATTGGAAAAGCATGAAATGGAAACTATCATCCTAAACGCGGATTATGCTTCCCAAGTTCATCGCATTCTGGACCATCTACACGTCTCTGTATTCAAAACTATTAGTTCTTTTTTATTCACAGAGAAGGCTTGCGAAACTTTACAGTGACCAAACAACATGATGGTACTGCGCCGTCTTTCTGTCTGTGTGGTAGCGAATAATCAAGGTGGGGTCAAAGATGCATTTCCCGAGCATTTCAGCCTGCAAAAGCCGAGCACCAGACAGGGGAAAGCTTGTACCCATTGCATCATCGGTGGCTACCCGGCGGCACTAAGTATCGAACCCCGCACCTGACCCCTTCAGAGGGTGGAAAAAGATCGAGTGCATCCCCCGAGTGATAATGACCACCGAGTGATAACGACTTTCCTTTGATTCCATCATGCACCATAAGTATGTAAAACGTAGGTGCAACGACCCAGTCCCGTTATGCAGTATTTACTTGCGGACGCAATCATTGCCTCAGACAGCAGGTTCTAAATATGAGCCCTCACTATGTCTCAGTGGCTGTGGTGCGGGCTGCTGATCCCAAGGTCGCGGGTTCGCTCCTGGTCACGGAGGCCGCACATCGATGGCGGCGAAATGCATAAACGCGCGTGTGCTATGCGATATGAGAGCATAATGAGGAACTCCAGCTGGCCTATGTTTGTCTGGAATCCTGTACTACAGTACCCCTGATAGCCCCCATGTCAGTTCGACACATTAGACCCCAGATAGTACTACTTTTGTCGCAAAAAAGGACATGCGAGCGCTCAATATTAGTTTGCCGAACGGACACACATTAAAAGTACCAAAGATTGATAACGCAAAATATCAGCAACTCCCTTTATATCTTCTTCATTTTGCAATCGAAAAATGAATAAATATCTTGCAAAATAATTGCCGATTCCACCCTTGGTAAGCGGATGGTAAGCGCTACCTGCTGAACCTGGTAATTTACCAATGATTAGAGCCACTGCGAATGCTGCTGCCATGCGTGAGTGCATGTCAATTTTGTTTCTGTTCTGGCGGAGTTGCTATGAATGAGTTATGGTCAGACGAAATGTGTTGTTACGGGCACGAGAAAGTTGTCTAGCAGCGCATTTCAAGTCATGCAGCTTTCCGAGAGCGCTAGTCATCTCTCTGATTACCACACGTTTCCACTCTGGCCCCTGCACACGTACAGAGTTCATAACATAATGCTCCGCCTCGGCTGCATCCATGAGACAGCCGCAAGTGTGACTGAGGGGCCACGTTGCCTCTGGCGGCTTTATTAATACTGCAGGCGCTACTCCGCAGGAAAGGGCGGATTTATGGAAGGTGGATGGCGAGGCGATTACCCCTCCCGTTTATCTGCCAACTCGTGCATGCGTCGAGTTTCTGAAGAATATGATGGGGCACTGCATGACGCAGAGACTTCCAGCTGAATGAAAGTAAAGAGGAAAAGCTTTCCCATCGCCCTAAGTTTACTCGATACAGAATCTAACCTCAATCCCGGAGGTGGTCTGCGTCCTAGAAATGTGGTCACCTAGAAGTCGGTCGCAGCTGAAAAACTAGCGGATTTTCTTGGAAGCTAATGACGCTGGAAGTGGAGCAGGAGAAAGAGAGTTGCCACACTCGGGACCAAACATATACAAAGAATAAAAAAAATGCAAACCAGTTCTTCGAGAACGAAGGTTACACTGGCGGGCCACGACGGACAACGAAGACGAAGTAATTAGGTGTGGTCATGGAGTACGCGTAGTAAAACATTCCTTTCGTGGAGTGTAATCTACGGGCCGCGATCCCAAAAGGATGTCAACGCGTCGGTGAAGCAAAATGAAGGAACTGTCTGAGTGATTGTTGAAATGGGAAATGAATGTATTGTTCAGAGCTGCACACGCTGTCATGGCTGCTTTCGCCGCGTTGCCTGTGATCTTGCTACAAGACATGCTCAGCGACCTCCGAAGGCATATTTTGCTCTTTTCCTGCTTCGGGTAGCTTTCTCCTGGGGGGACGTGGGCGAGTATGGCGCCGTTTCTGATTGTATGGCGCCGTTGACACACTTTATAACCGTCGTAAGGTTCACTGATTCCGTATCCACTCATAGTAACTACCTGGCATGAATACTCTTACAGCTTTTGCAGCAGATCGACGTTTCTTCTAACCGAAAAAATCCAGTTTATATTCGAGTGAAACTTCTGACAAAGTTCAACTTCTTTGAGCCCGTATTCAGGCAATGAATTGCACCTCAGCACGAATCCGATGTGTGGTCTCGTGAAATACACGCCCTGAAGCAAGTAGCGGGCGAAATTGCCGTCGAACCTGCTGTGGCCCGAACAAGCCCATAGTGTCGCAGGCACTCGCCAATCCCGAACATGTCAACTCAATTCGCTGACGTTCTTCCCCACGTAGAGCACAGCTACGCTAGATCCTCATGTATCTATCCCTTTCACGACGTATATCATGAGTGTATTGGAAAATGTCGACTCTGTGAAACAGGAATGAAAACACAATAGAATAGCTGCCAATAACGCAACCATTTTTGGCCACCCTGTCTCAGAAAAGGTACACTCATATATCTTATACGCGGAACTGCTACGGCGAGGGCAGTTTTCATCGGGCAAAGTACACTTGTTTAGTGCAATCACTGCTTAAAGACAGCGGTATTTAAGTGAGTAAGGGATCACGTTATATCACAATGAATGTTACCTTACAGAATGGCAAGCGAGTAGTTTCTGAATGCCGTGTGCATGTGTTGTGCTTTTTCAGTGCAATTTTATTTTCACAATGCTTTGAAGCTGTGTGATCGCGTGCCTGATGTCCATTCGTGACGGTTCTCAGACTTCGCTCTCTTTAAAATGTTTTGTGTCGTTGGCACATGGACCAACGTTTCAACTGTTTTGCGCTGTCGCTGGATCGTTCAGTTTGTTTTCCAATACATTAGCACAGTTCGTCGAAAGATGGCTACTATTCATTAAGGCAATGCTTTCTGGCACTCGAACTGTCCTTTCGTTTTCTGCGCAAACATTAGGATCGTTCTGAACCACTACAGGTATTAGCGCTTGAGCTTGAATCAATAAAAAATGAATTATGAGCGTGGCTCTAATGGAGAGGGAAAAGCGATCGCCCGTAGTAGCAAATCCCACTCGGGTCCTTGCGAATATAAATATACACCACAGCGCACAAAAACGAGGGCAGTGATTTAGAAGGAGGTGGATCCGCTAAAATAGGAGAGTATAAGTATCCACATGAATATAAATATCCTTCTGGCTACTGTATTACGGGCGCTAAGCAAGCCACTGAAGTTCCCTTTGCTACTATGTTTTACGCTTATACGGCACTACAGCAAATGAAAGTCTTACTTCCAGGCACAAAATTAATGTTTCACCCAAAGGCGATGCTTTTCTATATTTGGCTGCTGTCCTTGATGTACTCTGTTTGCTTTATAAATCGCCTATGAAGTTTACTGAAAGTAGAAAGGGCATAAACTTTAAAGAACTACATTTAAAGACGCACTCGTACATATCAGGCATATAAGTAAAGAAAAAACAGTTGCTCGTTATAAAATACAAGACGGAAGCCAACAGCCATCGAAACCAAGGGGCATTGAGGATGTTTTTTTCTTAACCAGTAGTTTTTCGACGCTCAGAAATTATAGAAACAGAAGAAACAACAACCACGTGCAGCCGACAGGATTCGAACCTACGACCTCTGAATTTCGCGGCCGGTGCTCTTCCAACTGAGCTACGAGGACGGCTGTGTAACCTTCTCCTTCGGGGGGGGGGGGGGGGATGAGGGGGTATTTATGTGTAGTGTAACTGAACCTTGAGAATGTTCACCAGCGCCACCCTCGTCCATAAAGGTGTACGTAGTACGAACTGTATTACCGCGAGTAGTAGAGCACCGGACACGAAATTCGGATGTCGTGGATTCGGATCCCACCGGGGGCATGTTGTTCTTTTTCTCTGCTTTTATTAATCTCCCGTTGGTGAAAAACTACAAATAAAAAAAAAACCTCAAGTGCTCCTTGGTTTCGATGGCTCTCGGCTTCCGTCCTGTCGTACATATCAGACCATTCAACGGCTTTGAGTGGTGTCTGAACGTCGAGCAACGCGAGACGGTTGTGCTGCTCGCGCTGGACATTACTCGAACAGTTCGTACTCAGCTACTGGACAGAGTTCAGAGGTGGTGGTCTCTCCTCCCCCGTACACTGGAAACGAACGCACAGAGGCCTGCCCCTGGACTTCAGGTACAATCTTCCGGTTCACCACAAAAGATCGGTTGTAATGTCGTTGACCACCCGCGTCATGGGCATCTCCAAAGAGAAATACGAACTGCAAGCCTAACTCAAATAGGTGCGCCGAGAGCCTTCAGCTGACTGCTCCTCCGCGCACTTCGGCGCAAGAATCAGGAAGCGGCCTCTACGACAGAAGACGGATAATCACAACGCCTTTACATACAGTATAGGTATTGCGTAGTGCAAGCAGAGAATAAGCCATGTTTTTTTTTATTGACATGAACATAAAAGGAAATGATGGTGCCTGGCTATGGCGCCGGCTACTAATTTTCACATAACTGAAGAAAAACACTTGAACTTGGGGCAGCTAGTGAGCGCAAATCCAAACCACGACTACGAAATAACTTGAATAAGAATGGGATGGAGCACATTTGGCAGGTTCTCTAAGATCATGAATGGCAGCTGACTAATATCCCTAAAAATAAAAGTACATAACAGCTGTATGATACCGGTACTCACCTGTGGAGCAGAAACATGCTGAATGACGAAAGGGGCTCAAGTTAAATTGAGAAGCACGCAGTGAGCCATAAGAACAAGTATCGTGGATGTGCAGATAGGAGACAGGAAGAGGTCAGAGAGCCAGGAACAACGAGGGTTAATGATATTGTAGTCGAAATCAAGGAGGAAGAAATGGGCATTGGCAGGGCATGTAAGCGAAGACAAGATAACCCATGATCCTTGAGAGTTACGGAATGGTTTCCACGAGAAGGCAAGTGTAGCAGGGGGTGGAAGAATGTTAGGTGGGTGGATACAAATAAGTTTCGCGGGGGTAGGATGGCCGCAGCTGATTACGGTTAATTGGACAAATCTGGGAGAGGCCTTTGCCCAGCAGTAGGCGTAGCAGGCTAATGATGGTCAAATCTGCATATATGGGCATTGACTTATTAATGCTATCGCGTCATATCCTTAAGGCGGAGCTAAAGTGTCCCTTCCAATTTTTTATCCAGGCACTTGTTTCAGGGTTTTTATTTTTCATAACCGCAACACACCTTTCAGCAGTGCTTATGAGGCGAATAAATGCTCATCTTTTTCTAGACATCGTCATGACGAACTTTAGTGCTGCCGTATTCGGTTTCCTCCCTCTTCACTCTTCCTTAGAACACCTGTAACGTTTCCCCAGAAGGCGGATGATAAAGGTTCTGATCGGTCAGTATACTTCCCTTATCCGTATACCTGCCGCCTTACCTAGGCTTTCTTGGCACCGGTGTATTAAAGCGAGTTCAACGGATGTAGGTTAAATAGGCCACGAAAACATTTTTAGACTTCAAATGGCGGCGACCTTACGCGTTAAGACGTGCCTTCGCGCCAAGGGGACATTTGTGCCGAGATCAGTGAATCACTGCTTGTACAAACAACGAGAAACTATGTAACTATGAAATCATTTGTGTTGTGTTGTACTCCTATGTTGGTTTGGGGCATACTTCCCAAGACTCTTAAAAAGTACACTCAGATCACGCTTTACAATATGAGATTTCTCTTTGTTACGAAAAACCTCGGAAATCCGCCTGGTAAAGCCGCATGATGGACACACACGCATTACTGCCGCGTTAAACGAGATCACTGTTCAGAGAACACTGCATTTTAGCGCAGTAGGTGTATGCTGCGGAAGTTGTCCCCTAACAGGCTGCCCTTTCTGAACATGTGCGTCTTTTGGCATTTTAATATGCGTGCAGAATTCAGTGCAGAATAAGCGAGTGATGGTGATTTGAGGCCGTACGCCGAGATCCCTGTATTCGACTTTGTTAATAAGGCACGAGGAGGGTCAGGAAGGTTCTTTTTGCTACGGAGCTTTTTGTTACATAGCCATTGGCTTGAATCCCACTCGGGGTTAGAGTATGCAAGTTCTTTACTGCATTAGCAGTATAACCTCCTGTCCAAAAAATGCACTGACATGTGTGTGTGTGTGCCTGTTTGCGTCTGTGTGTGTTTGCGTGTGCGTGTGCGTGCGTGCGTGCGTCCAGTTTAGCTGAATGGTGGTTAACGTTCCAAAGCGACTCTGGCTACGAGGGACGGCGTAGTGGAGGGCACCGGAGAATTTCGACCACCTGGGGCTCTTAGCGCTCACTGACATCGCACATTACACGGGCCACTAGCATTTCGCCTTTATCGAAATGCAACCGCGGCGGTCGGGATCGAACTCGCGTCTTTCGGGTCAGCAGTTGAGCACCGTAACCACTGAGCCACCGTGGTGGCTTTTGTTTGTGTGTGGGCGCGTGTGCGTGTGTGCGTTTGCCTCAGCATGCGCAAGTGCATGGTGGGCGCACATAAGTGCACTCACGTACTAATGCATCATCACACACCTTCACCTCCCCCCCCCCCACTTTCCCCCATCCACCTGCAGCCGATGTAGCCGTGGCGGATTGCTGTGAATGCTCCCCGTATGCCGTCGCCAAAGTGTTCTCAGAAAGAACGCCAACTAGGACAAGCCTCTCGTCTCAGACACTAACAAGCCGAAGAGCGACAGTGTGAGGCATATATGAGACGCCCGTGAGAGAAATCAAGATCCAGTCCTGCCAATAGCGATTAACATTTATTTTTGTGTGTGCAGAACTAATTAAGCGACTCGCCAAATAAACAAAATAATTTAATTGCAGTAGTAATAGAAGGCCTTTATTCGACCATAATTTACCGGCCGAGCATGTCGACCGCCTGGGCGACCAGAAGACGCTGTTCTTCATCCCCTTCAGCGACAAGCCACTAGAGCCAGGTAGTGATGGATAGAGAAGATGGGGAGTAAGAACTCGACTGCAGTAGTCGTCCAATAGAAGAGGCAATAGGCCAGGTCCGCATAGATACAGGGGCAATTGGTACAGGTAGAGTACGATCGATAGCGATAGAGGAAGAGGCGGAACGAGGTGATGACTACATTCATTTGGATGTGCCGAAGAAAGCGAGCCTCCGGCACCCTGAGTGATAGATGAGGGGGAGGGTAAAGGCGTTTGTCGAGGCGGAGCCAGAGGTAGACCTCTGTTATGGTGCGGTCAAGGGTGTCTCCCACCGTCCTCCGAGGGCTTGGGCCAGGGGATCAACGGTGCCCGGAAAAGTGTGTCGCGGGCGAGCTCATGGGCCAGCTCATTGCCGTCAGTCCCTGAATGCCCAGGGACCCAGAAGAGGAAAACGACGGAAAGCTGCATTGCAGGGACCTCTCGTTCGACATCCTGTTGGAGAGAAGGGGTTAGGTGCGTTTCTGTATGTGGTGTATAGTCGGAGTCTGAGTCCGAATAGACTGTGTACTCTTGGAGAGAGGGAAGGCGGGCAAATGACTGGAGGGCATGCTCAATGGCGAGGACCTCGAGGGCAGTGCGTCTGGAGGGTGTAGATACGGCCCGCTGGTGTAGGTTTCAGGAGCATCGAGGTGGGCATTGTACAGGGCAAAGCCGCAGGAACCGCGAGGAGCCACGATGGAGGCATTCGTGTGGACTACACCCTGGGTGTCAAAGAGGTGCTGCGCGGCCGCATGACGACGGCTCGCGCGCAGGACGTGGGACATGTTGGTCAGGAGGGAGAAGATATGAAGATTGGGAGCCGGGGTGGGAATAGGAGAGGTAAATGCGGCGATTGGAATGGGTCAGATACCCGCTTGAGTCAATAACCACTGACCCTGACGGGTAAGGGAAAGCCGGGTCAGGTGCGAGTCACGATAGAGAGTGAGAAGAGAACGTAGAGGATGGAAGAGGCCTGTGGCAAAGAGCTTAGCGGTAGAGGTAGTGATAGGGAGGTTGAGAGATGTCTTTTAGAGGCCCACAAGGGCAGTCTAGAGAGCGTTAAGTTGAGTCTGAGTGAAGGCAGCGAAGGGTGCAAAGTACAAGACCTTGTAGAGTGCCAGCGCGTGGGACACTCGACACGCATGAGCCTCGTGGAGACCTGAGCGTCGAGTTACTACGCGCCGCAGGAGGTGAGTTACCGAGTGACAGGTTGTGACAGTGCGGTGGAGGGCTTGTACATTCTTGGCCGCATGCAAAGGGAAGCCAAGAACTTTGCACTGCGTGAGGACAGGAATGGGAGAGACAGAAAGGTGGAGAAAGACGAAGTGGTTGTGTGAGCGCTGGTAGGAGGAACGGTTGAGAAGGAGAAGCTCAGACTGTTCAGGAGCAGGAGAGAGGCCAGCGGGGGTGAGAAAAGAGTAGATGAGATCTAGGCCACGTTGCAAGGTGTCCAGTATGTGACCGGGAGAGCCAGGCAAACACCAGAGAGTGATGTCATCGGTATAAAATATATGATGCAGGTCGGGAATTTCAGCTAGCTGGAAGACTAGAGGGGCCATAGCGTGATTGAAAAGGGTAGGAAAGAGAACAGCAAATTGAGGAGTGCCACGGGTGAGGTGGTGTGGGTCGGACAGATGAGTGTCTACGCGAGAGCGAACCACACGTTTAGATAGGAATGAGCGGAAAAAGTACATGCGGGAGCCACAGCCCAATGAGGCTAGTTGAATGATGTGATCGTGGCAAACACCGTCGAATGACATGCGAACATTGACGGTCACAAGTGCATGTATTTGAGAGTGGGTAGGTGACAGAAAGGTGTGCTGGGGAATCACAAACATGTCCTCTGCACTGACGCGGCGTTAGAAGGCGATGATAAAATGGGGAAGAATTCCCTCGCCTCCAGAACATTAGAGAGGCGAGTTAGGGCCATTCGCTCAAGGGTCTTACCAACGCACGACGTCAGGGATATTGGGCGGAAGTTAGAGAGAGAGGGAGGTTTCCCGTCTTTGGAATCAGAAATGAGGGAGGAGGCAGCCGCTGTCCCATGTCTCATTATAGGTTTGACGGATGAATTCTTTGGCGCACTCAGGAAGGTTACGAAGTGTGGTGTATGAAATGGCATCCTTACCGGCAGCCGAGCGTGTAGCATTAGCAGTCAGAGCCAATTAGAGCTCTCGGGGAGTAGAGCAGTGGTCCAGATCAGGGTTAGGTCCGCCAGAGTACATCGGGTAGGAGGGTGCCAGAGGGGGCGGGAGGTAGAGAGAGGCGAGCTGATCAAAAACATCGCAGAGAGTCGCCTGAGTTAGGGCTTTAGGTCGAGTGGGAGCAAGGGCAGGCTTAATGCCAGGAGGGATTTAAAGAGAGACCATGCGGATCCCGAGTGCAATGCGGAGTCAAGGCCATCACAAAGAGCACTCCAACGAGAGTGCTAGAGGAAGGCGCAGTGGGCGACCATCTCGGCCCGCACAGCATTTATCCGGAACGAAAGTTGGGCATTGTGTGGTTGGTAGCGAAAGGAGCGTTGAAGCGCTGCAGAGATGCGCGAGGTCCAGTCGTCGTAAGATTGAAAGGAGTCGGAGGCGAGATTAACGCGAAAGGCGGGTCAGTCCGTGTGAATAACCGGATGACACCTAGAGATGTGGGGAAGAGATGTGGTAATATGGTTGAGAAAGTGGTCACTGAGAAGGGCTTCAGCTGTCACCTGCCAGTGAAAGGGGAGTGAACCCCGAGAGAAAGTGAGGTCGGGTATCGTGGGGCGCTTTGAGGCAGTGCTCGCTGGAGTAGGGGAGCCAGGAGTATTAAGAAGGGTGAAGTGGTGTTCCTGGGCCAGACAAAGGAGGAGGCGGCCGGGTTTGAGGGTTTGGGATAGCCCCAGAGTGTGCGAGGGGCATTAAAGTCCCCACCAAAGAGGAGATGGGAGGTAGAAGGAAGAGAGTGAAGGAACTCGCCCAGGGCATTCAATAAAGAGGAAATGTCGGGGGGGTTGTAGAAAGAGAAAAGGGAGACTGAAATGCGGAAAGAAGCGTGGCAATAGACCGCACCAACTAAATTTTTAAGGAGAGTCGAGGGTATGTCAAGTGGCTCAACGAGCGCGTCGCTGCGCACATAAACAGACGCAAGTGGTATGGCCGCAGTGGCATGGTAGGCGCGGTAGATTAGGACAGTGCGGGCCGTCCGAGTCTCCTGGAGAAAGAGGAAATGGGGCAGAGAGGCGCGAGTGAGTAGATACTGGTGAAGGAGGGTCTTATTATGGCAAATATTTCAGCAGTTTCACTGCACAATCTCGAGGTCCACGCCAAACGCCATTATGACGGTGCAGAGGTAGAAGCTCGTGACGGGACGCGTTCCTACTTTTTGCCCGGGGGTGAGTGACTCATGCACGGAGTGGAGCATAGAAGTGAAGGATTCCAATTGCTTGGATTGTGCTTGGAGGGTGGCGAGAATCTGTAAAACCGAAGTCTCTAGCTGATCCAAGCGAGTGTGGTGTTCCTGTGGGGTGGTTTCGACAAGATCAGCCAAAGGGGGCAACCTGGACGGTGGAGGATGGAGCGGTGAATGTGGCAAGGTGCTCATTTAGATTGGTAAGTTGGGAGGTAAGAGAAGATGTGGTTGTGTGGGGGGTTTCAGTCAAGGCGTAGATGTGCTGTTGTAGATCATAGGAAATGCGCTGCTGCTGCCGCTGCTGGCGTTCCAGCATTGCTAGTCGGAGGTCGAAGGAGCGGCTCTCGTCACTCAAGGATGAAGAGGGTGGTGTAGTGGAAGAGAAGGACGCTGGCACCGAGGATCATTTAACTTTGGCGGCGTAGGAGCCCGGTGGTGACGTGATCGGAGCTGATGGAGGTTCATGATTACAGGAGGAGTGAGTGGGTTTGCGTGGTCCGGTCCAAAGCTATGCGTCGGAGGTATGCAGCTTTGGCACACTCACGTTGTTTAGCGAGGAGGAAAGGGCAAGTGGGGTCGAGGGAGGGATGGGTGTTTACCTGGCAATGAACGCACCAGGGCTGGGCACATACATGAGTGGAAGTGTCGGCGGGTAGAGGAGCAGCACAGCGACGGTACTTGGCCGGAACGCTGTGCTGTGGGCATCGGCGGGCGCGGTGTCCAAGAGCGAGACAACGGATGCAGGTAGCAGGCTTTGGTTTATGAGGACGGCACCGGAAGGCAACGCGTTTAAAATACACAAAGTGGAGGATAACGGTACCAGTGAAAGTTATGAGCACCGATTGAGTGGTGCCCATCATGTTAGCAGCAAGAATATCGGTTTTGAATGATTCGATTTTATGCATAAGGTCATCAGGGATGAAGTGGCCACCGACGTTATAGATGACGCCGAGGCAGAAGATGGGAGGATTAGGGGCATACGCTTTGATGGTGGTACGCTTACCGTGAAGCTGCGTGATAGAAGGAAGGAAGTGGGCGGTGGGAGGAGAGAGTTTTTAAAAACACAAGGCTTTGGGCTGGCTTGGCCTGAAGGGTGATGTCTGCACTGGTCTTGGAGGAGAGTTGTGCAGCGGTGATTACTGCGGAGAGCACGTCGTAGAGAGGTAGCTTGGGGTTGAGGGTACCAGGGGGAAGCTGGATGGAGCTCTGCGCGGGGTCGGGTGGCGGAGGCGGGCTTACGGCTGGCACCGACGGTGCTCCAGCCGATTTCCGGGGATGGAGTGTCGTCTACCGGGGACGCCGTGCGGTCCATGTCTGCCGACGAGTCGTCAGCCTGAGACGCAATATGCGACGCGGATGCGGGGCTGCAGGTCTTGGCGTCAGCGGGAAATGTGGCTGGAGTAGGCGCGGCGGCACTGGCGGCGGTAACGAACGCAGCCGGATGCGACGCGGCCGTCGATCCGGAGCTCCCAGCATCGCTCACAGCGTTGAATGCGACAGGAATGTGCGTGGTGGCGTGAGCGGCGTTGAATGTAGCCAGTTGAGACATGGCTGTCAGCGTGGTTGGAGTACACCCCGCGGCGGTGGCGTCGGAAGAAGCTGATGCCGGCGAGGCATCGGTGGGTCTCGGCTGCAAGGGCTTAGTCAGACGCTGCATTGCAGAGGTGCAGGGGCGGCGTGTTAGGGTTAGCGAGGCACCGTGCCGCTTCAGAGATTTGGAGGCGCTTGGAGGGCCAGCACGGCAGCGGGCCGTGATGCTGATGGTGTCCACGTGCTTCGGAAGCCTTCCTCAAGTGATGGAGAGTAAATCCAGGGGCGGGTGAGGCCCTGGACCAGGCCAAGGTCAGGTGAAAGTGGGGCAGGATAGGCAGCCAGCTAACCAGGGCGGCGCCACTTAGCGGAAATCCAGTTACATTTCATTGCAGTACCATATTTCGGGGCGTAATCGTTACTGCATGTCAGCGAGCACATGCATTGCCGCATTGCCCCTTTGTTGTGGTCCCTATTTATTGTTTTTCCTCAGTATCTCTACCACTGCTACAAAACTGGAAAATTGTTTTTTTTTGAGGAAAGGAAATGAGGCAGTAACTGTCTCAAATATCTCGGTGGACATTCGAACCACGCTGTAAGGGACGGGATAAGAGGGAGTGGCAGAAGAAGAAATAAAGAGAGAAAGAAGGAAGGAAAGAGAGAAAGAAAGAAAGGAAGAGAGAAAGAAGGAAAGCAAGAAAGAAAGGGAGAAAGAAAGAAAGAAAGAAAGAAAGAAAGGAAGAAAGGAAGAAAGAAAGAAAGAAAGAAAGAAAGAAAGAAAGAAAGAAAGAAAGAAAGAAAAGAAAGAAAGAAAGAAAGAAAGAAAGAAAGAAAGAAAGAAAGAAAGAAAGAAAGAAAGAAAGAAAGAAAGAAAGAAAGAAAGAAAGAAAGAAAGAAAGAAAGAAAGAAAGAAAGAAAGAAAGAAAGAAAGAAAGAAAGAAAGAAAGAAAGAAAGGAAGGAAGAAAGAGGTCCGGTATTGGAGCTCTGCGCAATTATTTCGATCAACTGGCGATCTTTAACGCGCTCTGACATCGCCGAGCCCATGGGAACCTTTTGCGTTTCGCCTCCATCGAATCGCAGCAGCCGAGGTCGTGTTTGACACAGGGTACTCAAAGCTCAGTAGACGAGCGTCTTACCACTGAGCCACCGCGGCGGGTAAAGATCGGATTACTATGAAAAAAAAAACTTCAACAATATGTACTTTTATTAAGGGAGCAAAGCAGGCCGAGTGTGAAAATCTGCTGGAAGACCTTGGCAGTGACCACTACATTCTAAGAACGGCAATCGAAGCAGACAACGTAAAGAAGAAGATCGGAACGGCCCACCTTACCAACTGCGACGCCTTCCGCAAGCACAGCGACCGGCTAAAAGGGGAAATCACTTCCATAGAGGAGTGGAGCCAACAGCTGAAACAAATACAAGAACTCTATACAAAGGAAATAGATAGAACAGAACAAGCACCGGAGGTGGACAGGCGGCTACTCGGGCTATGGGAGGCAAGACGCGGGCTCACCAAACGCTGGAAAAAACAAAAGCTAAACAGAAAACTCAAAAAGAAGATTGCGGAAATCACGACGAAGGCAGAGGAGTACGCGACGCAACTGGCCGGGCAGGGATGGCAGCAGTTCAGCAGCTCACTGAACGGCACGCTCAGCACGGCCAAGATGTGGCGCATACTCAAGGCCCTCATGGACCCAACCAAGACAAAAGCAGAAAGTGGCAAGGCAATTCAGAAATTGGCCTACCAGTACGAAGGATCGGACGAAGAACTGCTAGAAGCAGTCCGCATCAAATGCTACGGCAAGGACAACCCCCAGGGCTACAACGGGGAGTACCAAGGAGCAGACAATCCCGCAATGGACAGGCCGATCACAAGAAAGGAAGTCCAGGCGGCGATAAGCGCGACAACAAGAAATACAGCAGCCGGCGCCGACAAGATCAAGAACGCCTTGAACCGCAACCTCAGCGACGAGGCGATCGACCAGCTCACGGCGTACCTCAACACGCTGTGGGCAGAGGGAGTGGTGCCCAAGGAGTGGAAGCACGCTGTCGTGGTTATGATACCCAAACCCGGCAAGAAGCTTCAGATTGAAAACCTGAGACCCATTTCCCTCACGTCGTGCCTTGGCAAATTGTACGAGAGAATCGTCACCAGGCGAATTCAACAATACCTGGAGGACGAAGACCAGTACCCGCACAGCATGTTCGGCTTCCGGGCGAACCTGTCGACGCAAGACGTCCTGCTGCAGATCAAGGAAGATATCATAGACACGGCACCTAGAACTGGCGAAAACATTATCATGGCCCTGGACATCAAAGGGGCCTTCGACAATGTTAGCCACGAGGCCATTATGGAAGGCCTAAACAACATCAACTGCGGAAGAAGAACCCACGACTACGTAAGATCCTTCCTGCCAGAACGCACAGCGACAGTGGGATTGGGAGACCTGCGAAGCGACACCTTTACCACCCCCACGTAAGGGCACGCCGCAAGGATCCGTAATCTCACCAGTGCTTTTCAACATTGCAATGATCGGACTGGCCAGAAGACTCAGCAAGATCGATGGCATCCAGCACGCGATGTACGCCGACGACATTACGGTCTGGGTGAATCGAGGCTCGCTAGGACAAAAGCAAGAGAGACTACAAGAAGCAGCAACGTGTGTAGAAGAGTACGTGAGGGAAAGGGGCCTAGCCTGCTCCACGGAAAAGTCGGAACTTCTTAGGGTAGGGTCCAACCCTACCAAGGAGGAACTGACAGTAAAGTTAGAAGGCCAAAATATACCAGAAAGGGACATGATACGCATCCTGGGCATGTGGATCCAAGGAAGCAGGAGATGTACCTACACAATTAGCCTACTCAAGAAGTCAACAGAACAAATAAGCCGCATGATAAAGAGGGTATCACAGAACAGACGCGGGATGAAAGAAAGCGACACGATCAAGCTCGTCAGAAGCCTGATAGTCAGCAGAGTCACGTACTCGTTGCCATACCACCGCATGACCAAGAAAGACAAAGAACAGACGGAGGCGCTGCTAAGAATGGCGTACAAGACGGCACTCCACCTGCCAAGAAACACATCAAATGAAAAGCTGCTACAAATGGGCCTAAACAATACATTCGAAGAACTAACGGAAGCCCAGCTAAGTGCGCAAATAGCCAGGCTCCAGCAGACAGCCACCGGCCGCAAGCTCCTAAAGAGATTAGGGCACAACGTAGAAGGGATCGTAGATAGAACAGCCCGCATTCCAGACGAGGTCCGCCAGACACTGGACATCAGCCCTCTGCCGAGAAACATGGATCCCAACCTCCATGCCGCTAGAAGGCAGGCCAGGGCAGACTATGTGAAGCGGAATCTAGCCACAATGGCAAACACAGTATACACAGACGCGGCCCTCTATCCATGAGACCACAGGACCAGAAAGTTCCGAGTCGCGGCAGCAGTGGTAGACCACATGGGGGAACCAATTAGCAGCGCGACATTAAGAAACTGTACGGTAACGGAGGGGGAGGAAGCTGCCGTAGCTCTAGCGGCGGCCGAAGGTTACCGTAGGAACAAGTCTTTGATAATCCTAAGAGACTCCAAAGCAGCATGCAGGAACTACATACGAGGTCTGTTAGAAAAGTATCCGACCTTTGGCCGTAGAAAAAAAACTTGCATAACTGGAGCGTTCCAAACCTAGTCGCCTTCAAAGTAGTCTACTTGGGACTCCACACACTTCTCCCAGCGGTGCTGCCATTTTGGGAAGTATTCCGAAAAGGCCCCTTTCGGAATGGAGTTTAGCTCAGCTGTCGTTGCAGCCATAATGTTCTTCCTTGTCTGAAATTGCGTTTCTTTCAATGGCCTTTTGATTTTGGGAACCAGCCAGAAATCGCAGGGGCCATATCAGGAGAGTAAGGAGTCTGTTGAACTACAGGAGTCTGGTTTTTCGCCAAAAAAGTCTGAATCAAGTGCGAGGCATGTGCAGGAGCATTGTCGTAATGGATGCGCCACTTTCCTGTTGACCTCAACTCCGGGTTCTTGCGCCGCTCAGCATCACGTAGGCAACAAAGGACATCACTGTAGCACTCTTTGGTCATTGTTTGACCCTGTGGAGTGCGTACTCGTGGTCTGCCACACAGAGGGTGTCAAAGAAAGCAGTCCGCATCACTTTCACATTGCTGGGCACTTGGCGGGGCTTCTGAAGTCTTGGTGACGTGGAATGCTTCCACTGTGACGACTGGGATCTGGTTTCCGGGTCGTACCTGTACACCCAAGACTCGTCACCAGTTATTATGATGTTGATGAAGTCGGGGTCACTCTTTGCGGAATCCAGCATGTCCTGTGAGACTTCAACACGAAGCTGCTTTTGCTCCACCGTGAGCAGCTTCGGCACGAATTCGCCGCAACTCTCTCCATGGCCAAATCTTCGGTGATAATGGAATGTACGGAAATATTGCTCATGTCCACCTCTTCCTCAATTTCTCGGATAGTCACGCGACGGTCCCGCATCACTACAGCGTTCAGTTCGGCAATGACCTGGTCATTTCGGCATGTAGATGGCCGATTGGAGCGTGGCTCGCTCTCTCCGATGTGCGGCCATCTTTAAATCAATTGTACCACTGCTTAAACTCTGTGCTACTCATAGCATCGTCACCGAAAGCCGTCTGAATATTCCGAATGGTTTCCACTTGGCTGTCGCCCAGTTTATGGCAAAATTTGATGCAGTAGCGCTGCTCCTGTCACTCCGTCATTTTCCTTGCAATAAAAAACCGACGAGAGCACTGCGCACCGCCTCACTCAAATGCTGCGTCCCAGCGACTGACGCTATCGGCAGGCGGGAAAAACTTCGTGCATGCGCACGAAGGTTCAAGGTCACGTGATGCAAGCGCGCTTGTTTCATATCCATCAGGTGTTCGAAAAAAAAATAAAGTCGGATACTTTTCTAACAGACCTCGTACAGGGCAAAATAAGCAAGGAAGCGCTGAGCATCCTCCTCGAAGCAAAGCTTCCAAATAAGACCTTAAGACACAGGATTTTCTGGATACCGGCACACACCGGGATAGAGGGTAACTCGAGGGTAGACAGCCTAGTTCGCGAGATCACGAGCCGAGCAGGGCAGTCAGAAACCCTGGAGGACCCCATGACGGTGGAACCAACGTATGCAGATATATTAAAGTACCACAGAGGGCGGAGATTCAAATACCCACCACCCCACACATCATTAACACAGCACGAGGCGGTCTGCTGGCGGAGACTGCAAGCAGGGACTTTCCACAATTTATACATAGTACATAAGATGTTCCCTACACAATACAGGGACACATATCCGTGGTGCGGAGCAACCCCCCCGCTATATCACATCACATGGGAATGCGAACGTAACAGAGCATTTCACAAGCTAAATGACCCGAATGCGGAACAATGGGAGGGCCTGCTGACCAGCAGCGAGCTCACGGCCCAAAGGGCACTGGTGCAGCACGCCTGCGAAGCAGCAAGACTCAGCGGTGCCCTGGAATAGGGGCGCCGACCTTGTGAAGAGGCCGAAGACATGAAGACATCGGCCCACCGCTAAAACCTGATTTTTGGAGCAATAAATGTTTTTCACTCACTCACTCACTCCTCAGCGTGCACTATATCGCACAGCACACTAGCTTTTAAGGCGAAAGCCTTTAATGCCTCATACTGTCGTTAGCAGACGCGTCGGCAGCCATGTCGACAGACGCGTCGGCTGCCGTGTCGACAGACGCGTCGGCAGGAGTGTCGACAGACGCGTCGGCTGCGGTGTCGACAGACGCGTCGGCAGGAGTGTCGACAGACGCGTCGGCAGATTCGTCCGCCTTTCGGCGTCACTGCTTAAAAGGCTCAAGGTTCCGGCATGAATAAAGGCGCATCTAGCGAATGCATGGGCTTCATAAATAAAATAAAAGGAGTAAAGTCAGGCAAAGGGAAATAAAAAATAAGAATAAGAAAGTAAACAAAAATAAAAGCAAAATAAAAATAAGATGTGAAAATAAAAATAAAAACAATAAAATTAAGAAAAGAAGCAATGAAATAAATAAAAAACAACATACGAAAAATGAAAAGTAAATAAAAACAAACAGTGCGCCAGGAAGGAAGGAAGGGAAGGGAAAACTTTATTTACACTAATGGTTTTTCCTGCGGTTTGGGGACATCTTCAGAGACGTCTTGGTTCTACCCCCAGGAGCCTTCTCTGTCGAAGTCGTCCGCCTCTAATCAGTGGTCGGTTGCCCTCAGTCCAGGGCTCCGCTGGCCACTGCCGCCCGTTGAGCTCGCTGCACCAGACCTTGTTGGTCTTCATAGCTGTCGCTGGACAGCAGAGTCTCCCACTGCTCCGCACTCGGGTTTTGTATTTTGGGGACCACGTGCATGTTTTGGCAGGCCCATGTGATGTGGTATAGAGTAGGTTTTTCGTCGCACCAGGGACATTTGTCCGTATATATCGTAGGGTGCATTTTGTTTAGTATATGTAGGTTTGGGAAAGAGCCTGTTTGTAATTGTCTCCAAGTGACAGCTTCCTCTCTGCTGAGAGATTTGTGCGGTGGGGGATATCGCATTCTTCTGCCTCTATAGTTTTGTAGTATGGCCGAATATTCCCTGGGTGCTGGCGCGAGTTCGGCGGTCTCGTCGGATTCTCGGAAAGTAATGTATCCTCGAGCTATCCTGTCGGCCTCTTCGTTCCCTGCCACCCCCCGTGAAACGCTTTCGCCTTGCAGCACTTTAGAGAGCCGAAGTGCCCCCTGAATTTTTTTTGCATTTCGCAGCCATCAAATCGCGGCCTCGAGGCCAGGAACGAACCTGGGAGCTTGGGATCAGCAGCCGAGCGCCACAGCCACTGAGCCATCGTGAGAGGTCGTATTTAGTATTCTGCTGTCTCAGGTAACGAAAGCATCCCAAAGCAAATGTTGCGGAATGTCGTTGAGTCGTTGCGCTTATGTTGCACATACTTTCTGTAGATGACGCAAAGAACGAGAAGCAGTTCTCACTCGGTGCTTTATCAGTCAGAGCAGTCCTAATAATTCCATTAAAACTGTACGCAAACATGTGAAAGGGAAATACTATTAAACACATGATTTCACATCAGACTGCGGTACAATGCTTTATAGTTACCGGAAAAACATTACAGAAGCGCCAAATATGTTTTTTTCTATACCCCAGAATTCCTTCAATTTCATTGTCGCATCGACGGGTGCCACTTGCGCTCTGCCTAGAGCAGAGAGCATTCGGCGGTAAATCTGCGCACCAACACATGTTATTCTGTCTGAAAAGAAAAGTATGCCGGGGTACAAAAGAAGTAGGGCTGAACCGAGTGTCGAACCAGTTCAGAACGGTTCCTTTTAATCGTTCCGGTTCGGGTTCAGTTTCAAGATGGCAGAAAATATGGGTTCAGTTCGGTTCCGGTTTCGGGCAAGAATGCGGGTCCGGTTCCGTTTTCGGGTTAAGGTACGGTTCCGGTTCGACACTCTAATTCTCAGGAATTTTGTTTTCTTATTCAGTTTCATGCAGTCGTAACTTTTCTTCTGGACAGCAATTATACAGCCGTAAATGAATTGTCTGCGAAGGGAACACTAACATTACCTGCTTTGTATATGCACAAGCCGGTCTTACCTAAGCTGTACCGAAAAAAAAAACATTAGATCTAAACCTAGGTTCTGAACACAAAAGAGAGCGGTAAAAGTAGAGTCTTGAGCCTGAAGTGATAATCACGCATTTACGCATCGATATAAGAAGTTCAGCATTGCCACACGGTCATAAAGGCTGCGTCTTCGTGGAGTATGCAGTGAAAAATTAGCGGCTCCCGGCACTGCTCGAAACCTACCTGTGAAGGCTGAGCGGTGGGGTTCATCCTCGACGGCAAAGTAGGTCCCCGGTCTGGCACCTCCACCATTGTGACGAGCTGGCGACGTCATGGACGTTCATAGCTGACAATCAGGCTGGCGCAGAACTCAACGGCAGCAGTCAACATGGCGGAACTCGTGCAGCAAACAAAACGCAACTCAGAGGCGACGACAGCAGTCAGTGCGCTTGACTGTCGACTGGTTAACCCTTAACCAACAACCCTGAGCTGTACTCGTCATATATCGCCAATGTGCGCCAATGACAACTCATACAGCGTTGCTCCCATTACCAAAGAGACGAGTTACGGTCAGCAGTGGCGCTAGTTGAAATTTTTGACGTTAGGGCGCTGTAGTAATCGATGAAAAGCGTTTTGCACCTTTAGCACCTGTTTTGAGCCTGACAACGGTCATTTTCGCCAACATCGCCAAACAATTTAGTGGTTTTGGTACTTTTTTCGTGTATTAATTTGGTCATTAAAGGGTTCAGAACGGTCATCGCTCTCCGCAGTGCTCCCCCAAGTGGTCTAATATGAACGCCTGTCAAATAGACAGCAATGCGGAATCAAGCCCATTCTTGCAAATCTCTCTTGCCCCACCCCGCTCTCTAGCTATTCCGCCTATCAAGGCTCAGCCTGACCCCGTAGTTCCGCCATAATTCGCCTCGTCGCCGTAAGTGCAGGAAGCGAAGCGCGGATAGGCAGTTCAAGAAAGCCTACTGACTGGGTGACTGCCGGATTAACGTCGCGGATGCCCGATGAAGAAGGGATCTTCGCTACTCTAATCGGAAAGGCGAAGATCTGACAGGTAGTGGTAACAGAGGAGGTGTTTCCTCAATTTAACGGTGACGTCAAATATATGTAGTGAAGTTCGCAGTGCTGTAGATTGTATGCCGCATCCGGTTGGCGTTAGTGGAACGCCCATTACGTTCTTTCTCTTTCTCTTGTGCCATCCGCACAACTGCAGAGAAGGGGGTGAGTCACACTCGCTACCCAGCGGGGTAAGGTGGCGCCGGATAGCGGAGGATTACGGGAAAGGTCAAACTCCCTCCAGGGACGGATACATTAGGTCGCATCCTGTTGTGCACGTGCTTGCGGCGAGGCGGATCCTCGTCACAGTGCGTGACTTTGTCCCATGTCTGCAGCGGGGTGCGTTGACAGCTTGAATCGCGGTCAACAGGATATTGCCACGCTAGCTGTAGGCATGAGGAGTGACGATGCTGAGCAGATGGGTTTAAGTGACTTTCCTTGAACTTTAGTCAAGACGTTGAAATAATCTGCATCATGGGAAAGTGAGAGTGTTCGTAATGCTTGCAGCAGGAAAACATAATTCTCCAAAATCGTGATGGTAGAAAGTGTACATATATGTACAGTGTTTGTCGCGATGAGTTACCTTCTTTCCGCAATCATTGATTGGTTGTGTTGTCCTTTCCGAATTGTTGATTGGTGATGTTTTCCTTTCCCCAATAATTTATTGGTTGGATGTTTGTGCAGCTACCTGATTGGTTATTCTCCCCACCGATGGCGGCGACATAGGGTTTAAAACCAGCTGTTTCGGCAGGATCGAGGGCTGGTTTCGTCACGTAGAACTACGAGTCAGTCAAGTGTAAATATGTTTTCTCCTTGCTTGTATATTCCTTTGTGTTACTAATTGTTATTAAAAGTTAACCTCTCCAGAAGTGTCCTCTAGCAATGTGATTGAGCAATTCGAATCTGCAAGACGTCAAGCATCCTTCAACAATCATCATCAACTCAATTTCCCTCTACAAGATCTAGAGGGGACATCAAAAGTCGCAGTCGAGACAGGATTTGCTACGTCTTTCTGCTCGAGGTATCTGAGGAGGGGCGGAAGATCTAGTCAGTGGTCAAGCTGCAGTGCGGTACATCCTAAAGGAGGAATGTGAATCAGCGTCATAGAGTGACGTTGAAAGCTTCGGAGACTGCTCGTCAATGTCAACGGGACGTAGGAGGCTCAAGTCAGCGAGGAGCTGAAGGAGCTAGGCGACCGACGTGTCGTGGAGGTGCCAAGTCCGTGAGCTGCGGAAGGAACCAGGCGTCCACGTTGAGGTTCAAGACCTCACCAGGCGACCAGCGAGTCAAATGATGCAGACGTAAGCAGGCTGCTGAATAAACCGGGCTGTCGCAATTTTGCAGATAATTAATTAACTAATTAATCTACAGACATCAAACTTGGCTACTAGGTTCAAGTTTCCCTCTCTTTCTGAAGCAATTATTGGTTCTTTGTTATCTTTTTTAGTTCCCGAGTTAAACGCGTGTGACACGCTTTGTTAACGGACGACAGTATGAGCCATTAAAGGCTTTCGCCTTAATACAGCAACGTTTTCTCCGCAGCCAAAAACTCGCCGTTGGTGGTGATCATTCTGGTGATCATGAGAATGTGAAAATTAACTGTTACCGAATAAACCTTCATTATAAGCTAGCTTTAGTGTAAGGTTTCAGTAACTCCCGTCCGCCAAGGACCACAGTGTGCTCATGAAAAGACTTTCTTAGTGCCTCAGACACCATATTTGAGAAATCTTACAAAGTGCTCGCTAAAACTCCAGGTATAATAATGATCTGGTCAGTTGGAGCCAGGAATTGCGGAGCCGCAGCCATTGGGAAAGTTTGCAAAACCCAATATAATTGACCTTGCTCAGTTTGAATTAGAGACTTCAAAGTCTCCATCATCTTATCGAAATAAGTTAACTGACCAGTCCAACAATACTTAACTGAGACAAGAAAACCGTCTAGTTAAGGAGTGTATAGCAATAATAAATAATAAAATTCACACATTATGGTACATAAAGAGACAATGGCCGTAGAGAACAAAATAGCCGAACAATGGAAAGTAAAAACAGGTAGAAACACAGGGCTTTCGTAGAGCACGATATACCAGTAAGCAATATATGTACCTCGTACACGACGTCAGCAGTACCAGTAAGAAATAAATACCTCTCATAGACGACGTCTGCAAAAGATTGATAACAAAACAAACATCTTTGTCTAAAAACTTGAAAGCATGTGTAAAACGAAAATAAAGTCAACGAACACAGCACATACAAGAAAACCGAAAAACACGGCTTGAAAATAAAAATCCCGATGCAAACAAATTAAAGGGACGCAGAAAAAAAGGAAAACGAAGGACACAGAAGAGGAAGAGTCCAAAAGTGAAGTAAAAGCGATATGAAAAGAGCAGAAGTTAAATGCAATAAAAGGCTGCACATAAAAAAGCACTGGGAAAGCCAGATCGAAACCAACACAGTAAGTTTTAGAGAATATCCGCTAGTAAAAATTGAAAAAGTTCTGGCTTCTCTAAAGACAGGAGGGGGAATTGAGGAAGGCAAGCTGGAAACAGTCTGTAGACACGTATCATTTCTTGCGGAACAGAGAATTGAATATACGCTAGGAGCTGCAAGCACACGATAAGCATGAAACAGCCCGTACAAAAGTATTTGCCCTGGCATGAAGGCAATCATGAACAGGTATGCGCATTTATTTATTGAGTCTGGATCGAGTGGTGGAGGTCTTGAAACGAAACGAATGTTTTCATATGCGAAAAGCTTGATCAGTTCTGTTCATTTTGCAGAGTTCGATTTTAGAGTGCCAGCCGAAACGAAACACATAAACGAAACTGCCTCGAAAGCTTGCATACAGAACAAGTGGTGACCTTGTAGAGAATGCAGTGCCTGATAAGGGCTAAGTGGGTGCAATTTTAAGCAGAGCCACAGAAATGAAAACATGATGGAATCATTTACAAATGAGTTTTACACGCGTGCAAGCCTACCTTACGAAAATACAGACATTTGCTTCTCTCCTACTCTTAACGAAAACGTTCGCAATTGTGAACAAGCTGTTAGGAAAGAGGTTGCTTGGTTGACCATTTAAGTAGAAGTAGAGAAGTTAAGTAAAAGGCTCTAAAAACCGACGTCTTCGGAGCACGATAACAATATACGTCTTTGAGACAACGAAAACGTAAAAACGTTAGAAATGCAGGACACGCGCAGCATTTTCAAAGATATAACTCAGGTTGCACAGACAAGGAGGGTAGGCAAATGAGGGTCTTGATACGACATGCATGTGAAGCAAGCCAACAGTAACCAAAATCAAGAAAGCAATGGGGAATTTTGTATTTCGTTTATGATGTCATTCAATGGTAAATTAGTAGCTCAAGCATTTTATGCCTGAGTAGTGGAGTTAGATGTGTTTATTTATTTATTTATTTCATATACCCTCGTGGCCATTGGCATTAGAGAAGGGAGTGGTTACTGGTAAAAAAAAAACATAACAATACAATAAACGATATGGGGCTATTATAAAAAAGTTAGAGATGTGTCTAATCATACAATGTTAGCTAAGGCGTTCTTGAAAAGCTGGTAATCTTTGATGGTTGCTGTTGGTGCGGGAAGGTGATTCCACTCTGCTGCTGTTCGAGGTAAAAATGACTGAAAGAAAGCGTTAGTTCTGCAAAATGGGACACCGACTTTGTAGGCAAGATCTAATCTTGATGATAGGGGATGCGAAATGAATAGGTGATGAAAGGATCTACCTGGTATCTAAGAAACCTGCTATACGTGAACGCCAAGCGACTCTGCGTTTTTTCGATTTCATCGGGAAAATGTCTGTTTTTCAGAACATTTTAAGTAGAGAAGTAATTTTCACAAATGGCTATCTCGGAAGCCTTCTTAAAGGTGCACTGAAGAGGAATCTGAACTCGTCTTTTTGCCGCGGGAACTCAATCTACATGTTCCGAGCATTCTTAGAAACTTCGATTTATTGCCCTGTGTGGCCGATTTCCCTAATTAAATCGAATTAACGCCCGGCTCCCGCCTTTTTTTTTTAATTCTCCCTCGTACGGTGGACGGAGCCGACCAACGCGGGGAGTGCCTTCCACCCAGTCCCGTGGCGGCTTGCCGCTCTGCCATCGGCAGAGTAATACGTAGTAGTCCGTAGAAGCAAATAGTCCGCGCGTAATTTTATTTCTGCGGGATTATTTTGCGGTTATATTATCTGCAAATGAAACTATTTATTCGCGGAAACCTAAAAAAACAAAATGAAGCGAAAGCAAAGCCTCCACGGAGCTGTCTGAAAGGCACTCCCCGCGTTGGTCGACTCCGCCCACCGTACGAGGGAGAATTAAAAAAAAAGGCGGGAGCCGGACGTTAATTCGATTTAATTAGGGAAATCGGCCACACAGGGCAATAAATCGAGGTTTCTAAGAATGCTCGGAAGGTGTAGATTGAGTTCCTGCGGCAAAAAGACGAGTTCAGATTCCTGTTTAGTGCACCTTTAAAGACTGTCCACGCTCCGCTCCAGACGCCCTATTCCGACCTCGGCATGTTGTCCACCCTCGATTAGTCAGGATGACTCCCTCTTTCCTCGTGGGTTGAGTGTAGTGACGGAAATGGCGTTGCGGCCACACCGGTACCTCTAATATACAACGGCGAGGAAATGAGCCTAGGGTGTCATCATGAATCCTGTAGCAGCCAACATAGCGACCATCTTTTTTACCCTGCCATTATGCCCTTTAATGACATCCCTGTGAAAATTAACAATATCGTGGCCCAGCTATCTTTGCAAAACAGGCATGAAACGCCTTCTTAATGAGTCCTCCTTTCCTTTCTTTAATAAAACTGCTTTCCTGCAAAACACGTGCTTCCTAAATTCGCCTATATACCTGCATGCCGCCAAAGAAGTGCGTGGTAGAGATAGGGCAGGGAGATAAGTTTCCTGAGGAGCAATCCTCAGAGTGCTGAACCTGGATCAGCATTATGAGGCTCACTCCCCCCTTGTTCACTTTATGTGACCAAAAAGTGCAGCAGTTTAAAATCCTTTCGGGCAATACTTTCAGTACTACTTGGAATACAACGGCCAGCATGGCTTAGTCTAATTTTCCAACAGGGATGGAACCTGCGCAGAGATATCAAATTCTATGGCGTCGTCCTGAGATCCTCTTGTTTGAATTAAACTGTTTACAGCAAAGAAACAGATGGAGCCATCCACTTTGACGTGTTCGTTCAGTTTATTTTGAACAGCATTACATGGTGCGTGCGGGGAGAGGCGAAAATACACAGAAACGTATTCCAACGAGAAGTACACCGCGCATTACGCATCAGGAATAGATGGCAGGCAGCCAAGCATCATTGAGAATACGGATACAGTAAGCATAGTGAAGTAGCAAGGAATGTCGCAAAAGTCAGCTTTAGTGAATGGTACAGTGACCAAGGCATAACTACACTGTTCAGGCGGCAAAATACGAAGACAAATCACATTCCCACGCAAGACATGAACACCAATGATGAAATATATTGCCAATGGCAGAGCTTGACTTCCCAATAAAAGTGAAATTCGTGCTTAATAGACTCATAATTGACATATTCAAGGCTGTAGGTACCCAGAGCCGTTAAAACGTTTGCTCAATTGATCAATAGTGACACTATCCGGCACACAAGCAATCACTGGGTGATGCATTTCACATAACATTTTTATTTGGTGATCTGCACTTTTGCTGCTGTAATTAGTTAGGTGCCCAGAATTAACAAAATACATGGTAGCCAACTTTAGCTTGGTGTGTCTATTTAAATAAGAATTAGAAATTATTCGGACTTGTTTCACTTCTTGGTAGACTGACAGAGCTGCGTAATGGGTGCAGCAGAAAAGTCTAACCCGTTACAACATTAAGCATCCATCGATAATGGTGCTAACGCCCAAATCACATCCCACAAGATGAGAGTGATTAAGAGAACAATATTGCTACGACGAAGAGGAAGTGGAAGTCGAATTGGCCTCCCGCGTGAAAGGGTCGCACGAAGAAGAAGAGGTTGATGGTGCTTCCTGCTGGCGTTGGTGCCATAGAGTTTCTTACTATTACCTAGAGGGAAAGCTGGCAGCCCGTCTATGGGAGTTTGCATGGCGACCCCTCGAGACCACTTCAGCCACCATGGGCGCTCAAAGCATCATGGGGCGGTGAGCTACTTGTTGCGGAACTGCAACTTTTAGCCAAAAAATAATAGAAAAATAAAGCTGTTTGATAACTACAAACGTCCTAGCATTGAATATCTTGTCTAATGATTGCAACAAACGAGCAGAAAAGCATTTAAGTGCAAAGTTTGCCCAAAATAAGAGCGACTCGCTCTCCTATTGGCCAAGTAATGAACACTATAAAAACTAATATTTTGTAATTAATAGGCGCATTTTTAAAAGTAAATACGTTTTCAAAAAAAATGTTGTTGCTTAGATACTTTAAGAAGTTTTTTAATGGCATTTCGGAAAAGTGAAACCTTTTATTGGCGTCGTGTGTCTATGCGTTTTTATTACTATGGTTTTTGCACACTGCGTTCGCGCGAAAGTCGTCTGCGCACACACGAACAGCGTTTTTGGAATGAAACATCTTAGTAATAACACTCCGTGTTCCTGAAAAACTACGACTGTTCCGCAACAAGTAGCTCACCGCATGATGCTTTGAGCGTCCATGGTGGCTGATGGGCAGCACCGCCAGCTTTCCCTCTAGGTAATAGTAAGAAACTCTATGGTTGGTGCTTCCTGCTGCTCGCCGCTAGGAACTATTCACCTGTCTCTTGACTTGTAATGAAAGAAGATAACGTAGCCGTTGAATAAAACCTGACTGATCTTATTATTTCATCTTCATACTATTCGCATAATTGAATGAGCCAAAGTTATTGTAGAAAATCTTTAAAATTATTCTGAACTTTTTTTCCACAATTTTAGCGTTACCAAAATTTTATTGAACATCATGATCCAGCGGCTCATTTAAGTCGTAAAAAATCGTTAATTTAGTTTTTGTAATGTTTAGTTCAAGTTTCCTGGCATCAAGCCAACCTTGCACTCCGCAAGGTCGAGTGTTAGAACGCTGTTTTAGTATTCTGAGACTTCGACCAAAACTTGAGATCTCAGTGCCATAAGTGTATGACACTACGTTAGAAGTTAACTGAATGTTCCCGATATCGATATCGTACAAAATGAAAAGCACAGGACCGAATATAGAGCCTTAGTATACATCTAATTTCTTTGTATCAGCGTCGTATTTTAGCTTCTCTAACCATTGTAGACTGGTTCCGTTCTCCAAAAAAAGTATTTATCAATTTGTGCGATATACCATGAATTCAATGAAGTTCGAGTTCGGCAAATAAATTTTGTGTTTAACTGCATCAAAGGCAGTGCGAAAATTTAAGAAGGAATCCAACCATGAAAATTTTATGTTCAAAATTGAAAACAAGGCAGCATTGCATGTCACGCGCTGTAGTTTGCGGTTTTTCAAAACTTTGGCAATATCTCAACAAGACGATAGATCATCCTCCTCGTCTGTTGATTGTAGGTGCGCTCGAAATAAAACGCTTTTATCTCATCAGGGATAATACGAGCCGGAGTATGCCAATGCGTATGTGTGAGGACCGGTCTGTTACTGGTTATAGCGGCTTCAAGTGAAAAGCTTGCTTGAGAGGAAAAGCGTGTTGACTCGTGAGCTTTCAGTCTTGAACGGCTTTACGACCGCTACTTTTATCTTCTTCAGACGTGACGACCGAAACATCTCCTCAGAAGAATTACATCGCACGTATGTCAATAGGTTTCTCGAGTATGTTGCCTCATTAACAACGGGAAGACCCTGCGTTTGAAAAATGCGCGTTGAATATATTTTCCAGTGATAAACAGCAGCAGGATGTTCCCCCACTTGTAGCTTGGTAGCTACAGGAGGTTCAGCTCTAGATAATGTGTAATATGGTATTGTGTAATAATACAGGGATTTATGCTAATATCGTAATACATCAGCATTATAACGGGCCGGAGGCTGTAATTACGCATACAGAGAAAGAAAAGGAACAACCCAATCAAGTTCTATTTCAATTATATTGTTTTCAGCTTGCTACAGCTGGCTTAATCGACACTACAAATCGTCATCTCCTGGATTAGACAAAAGCCACGCGAACAATAAGAACGGAACAGAAGAGTCAATGCTCCCAGGGGCCTTATATTCTGAAACGAGTTATTCCCGATTCATTATCTGTCTCTTTTGCCACTGGTGGCCGGGCCCTGACACGTTAATGCTGAAAGAAAACATGCTGTGTATTTCGATTGCTCTGGCATCAAAGGCGGAACTTACCGATTGCAAAGAGGCATATAGACAGGTGGAAAGCTGAATCTTTACAAAATAGCACCTAACGATCTTTTTCTACAAGGGGCGTCATTTCTGTCCAGCTTAGTGGCACAAGATATATCGCTGAGATGTTCTTGCGTCTCGAAATAAATCATGCAGCATCAATTCGTAATTGTGATTCCGTTCAATGGCCAATAATCAATTAAGGCTGTCCTGCACCAAGTGCAGGGTTAGACATGTATGTCTTGTGCAACAGAAAAAAAAGCAGCTTTTAAGACATCGTAACTTTACTAAATATTAACAAAGTCCTTATTTTTAACTAGTTGCAATATAAGGATAACTGCCGGATTATTTTCTAGACCCATTCTCACCGAAATCTTAATGTCCGATACATGCCGCAAGTACTCTTCAACGCGTTCACCTTAGGTTACCGCTTGTTTTTAGGGATATCAACATTCGACTGACCGCTGCAGACCGCGGTCGACTAACGTGAACAATTGACAACAACTCTCGGATGCGGCGCCGTCGCTTCAAAGCAAAGCAACGACGATGTATCATCTCCGCAATTAAAGCAATGACGGACAGAGTGCAACCCACAGCGTAAGCACACACGTAATTTCCAAATGGCATGCCCACGGAGACAAGTCTTCTCCGGCGGGACTTTGTCCAGTTGCGGGATTCCATGGCTATAATCAGCCCCGATTCGTCCAGAGCCAGGAGCAGCCGACGGTGCTGGTGCCTGCAGAGATTAAAAAATGGTCGAGAAAAAGGATCTTTTGAAATAGTTCGGGAGTAGGTCTCTATGGTGTACTCAGTTTCGCCTGATATATATCCTATTTGTGCTACGCGATATATGCCGAAAATTGCGTTTCCTTCCCGTTGGGTTTTAAAATACAAAAGTAGCTAGAAGACAGGGACAAAGGGTATAGCAAAACGAGACTTTTTCTGAAGCCTGTAAAGGGTGTTAACACAAGGACACATGACGCAGCAAACACAACCGACGTAAATAATGCAAGCGGCCAAGTGTACTACACTTAGGGCTGTAAGACCTAATACCAACCAATAAGACGGAATAAGTCGCATCCAGGAGCCTGCCTTGTATACAGCTCTATACGGTGAATGCGCAATGATTTAATTGCCCAGACATATAAAAACAGTAAGAATGAATGGCAGTTGAGTAGGAATCCTGCACAGAAATAACAGAGCAAGCAACACAAAAATATTACGTTGCACTCTTTTCAAGTCTCCGAGGAAAAATAAAAACCAAGAAATGGTTATGCTTGAAGAACTTGCAGCGCTATGATGCCCAAACTTCGGCTGATACTAGTCGCTCTGCGTTCATGTGATTCTGTATTGTGATACGGTCTGGAACAGTCTGACTGCGTACTTTACGCGAGTGCCTTCATGGGCATGTATTTGCTTTGTAAGTGTTTGTATTCCTTAACTCAGCTGACACAGATGTTGCCTGTAGTAAAAACGCTCTAA
This sequence comes from Amblyomma mixtum, assembly GCF_055824585.1. Classification (NCBI taxonomy): domain Eukaryota; kingdom Metazoa; phylum Arthropoda; class Arachnida; order Ixodida; family Ixodidae; genus Amblyomma; species Amblyomma mixtum. Next base: position 123,553,007 of record NC_143016.1, on the reverse strand, counting down.
TTGCGTATAAGAAGGATGATAGGGAGTGTCCAGAATACAAAACAAAAAGATGGCTTCAGTGAACTGCTTGTGCGCAAAATAGCTTCAGTCAGGTTTGGCTACTTTACTGTTATGGAAATATTCTTAGCCGGGGAAGAACCCCTGGTTACTCCTGTAATTGCAGATGCGTGATTTGTGCATTATCATCATCTCCTGTGCAATATGATCATCAATTACCTCAAAGGATATCTTCCGTGTGCGGGAGATATTCGTAGCATTGTCAAGAAACTATCTTCCCCGAGCGCAAGTCCAAGCTTGAGCGCGCCGGTCACGGTGTACACAGTGTACATAGCAATGGTCGCATGAGTCCCGTTGAGAACTTTTTTTAAACAGCTGTCGCCGTCACTTTCAACGCATGCACTCCCACAGTTCTTCAAAGCCCTGTGCAATGATTCCAGGTATGGCGTGCTGCTGGCGGCGTCCTTAAGCATCTGGAACGTACCTCGAGACATGCACGGCAAGAGAGTTTGAGAATCAAACCTCGCGGTGAGCTCCCCAGTCTGTCGAATCTCCGAAGCAAACAATGGAACACTGCGAGATGCAGTGAGTTCTGTCTGAACGAAGTTCAACAAGACGAACATGCCGATCATCCAAGCAGCTATACTCAGCCTGCTGGATGTGCAACGCGACTCCAATCCTGGGGGTGGAGAGCGCCCAAGGAAAGTACTCACTAAAAAATCAGTGGCAGCCGAAACACTGCAAGCTAAATGCGGAAGGAGGCGACGTTGCGTGAGGAGCAGCAGAAAAAACAATGCCACGCACGGAGACAGTGCTGCGAACAGGACAAGAACGGACAACCAGCTGCCGACGAAAGAAGGGTACGCAGGGGCCCCGCGGCGGGAAAAGAACACACATCCAGTGGGGGCATGCATGGAGTACCCGTAGAAGAAACAGCCTGAGTGGGGCCAACAGTTCACTGCCCGCGACCCTAAAAGAAGATCAGCCTGCCTTTCCAGGAGCAAAGAATGATTCTCGTTGTCACTGTTGCACTGATAAATCAGCGTGTTATTCAGTGTTATGTAGGCTTCCATGGCGGTTTTAGCAGCGTTGCCAGCGAAACTGGTGCACTTACTAGCAGCAGTATCCATAAGGGCGTAATTCACCTTCCCATGCTTGGGATACGTCCCTGCTGGTGGCGAGTGCTCAAGCGAAAGCGCGTCCGCTTCTTTCAACACTCTACGTCGTTCGCACAATTTGTACCCATCGTAAGACGCGCTGATTTCATGCTCGTTAACAGTAACCACCTGGCAAGAGTGCTCTGACAGCTTTTTAAGCACATCCTCGTGGTTTCGCACTGAAAAGAACCAGTTTACGTTGGAATGGTATTTCTGGAATACTGCAACAAGTTCGAACACTTCAGCTGGGAGGGAGCTGTACAGAGGCACGAAGACCTCACCTGGACCCGAAAATTCACCCCCTTGAGACAAGTAGCTTAGGAAACCGGCGTTGCAACTGCCGCTACGAGAGCAAGTCCAAAGGGTTACCGACGTTGGCAAGTCTCGAACAAGTTTGCCCCCAGTTCGGGCATCTTCTGCCGACAAGAGTACGGCTACACGAGCGGCTGGCGGGCTCCTGATTTTCATAACATCAAGCATTAGCGGACTCATCAGGGCTGACACCGTGACGCAACGTGAGAGCAGTGAAAACGCTAGTGGAAAAGTAACGACCTTTCGAGCAGGCTCAGCAGTCCTAGCTGGGCTCATTTCAAGGCCCGAAAAGAACCGGCGCTTTCGGAACTTTCCTACTCGTCGTGCACTCTGCTATTGATGCACTGAATAAGGGTGAAAGAGGGGATCTTGGGAAGGAGATGTGGAATCGAGAAAGAGTAAAGATATACACAAAAAATAACCATAAGTGAAAACAACTCACTAGACTGAAAAGACATGCCCTGGTTTCCCATTCCCAAGTGCTTTTACACGCATGTGTAGCGTGCCAAGTGCCATTACTTCCCAGAAGGCAATTTGGCCCACTTGAGCATTGTAAGTGCTACCAGCGTATATAAGGTGGTGATTGAGAACCACTTGCATGCAAGTGGCCTCTGTTTACGAACGCATTATCTGAAACAAGCCGGACTCCTTCCCCGAATCGATTCGAACAAGCAGTGGCTCCAAACCGTTGCGCAACCTCAAATCGAGGATGAAAGCAAGCAAATGTGTTCTGCAATTGTGTTCTGCAAGCAAATGTTTCATGTCCAGCATTTTTGCGCAAATCTTTTGAATATCAGAATAAGGTAAGGTACTGTAATGGAAATATTGCAAGTAATGGTCTATTCTTCGGATGCGGAGCGAAAACTTTCTCATAAAGTTTTTCCACCAGAAGGAGGAAGACTACTGACGATAGCAAAAATGTTAATGGCAAAAAGATGCAAGCCTGCTGACGGCAGAGCTACGGATATATTGATTGATATAATGATCTTACAAATATATGTAAAAATCCATTCATGAACTCTTTCCCGTTGATAAAGGTTTCTGTCGAGAATAGCTGGGTACGGTGTTCTGCACTCAAGACAAAACTTGGTCTGCAGCAGTACTGATTGCCCAGCACTTTTTGAAGAAGCTCAACTGTTTCTGTGTGCTGCAGTGTGATGAGGACGGAATGAAAGTCAATACTGAAAAAGCTTAGAACAAATAGCTCAATGTTAAATACCGGCTACCAAGCAAGAAAGCACTGGCCTTTTTTTTACGCGCACCGTGGTTAAAGTCCATTGAACTGCTGTGGCTCTCGGCCAAATTCAATTCAAAACCAAAGAGTATTTTTTGCAGATAACCAGCGCACGACATTGCCTCGCACTGTTCACTAAACGTTACGTGTGTTGGCAGTCTGTCGCGATTAAAATAGTCATCTCACGGGAAAATACACCACGTGAAAAAATTCACCCTCCATGTCGCAACGAGAAATGGGAACTTAACAAGAATAGCCCGAAAACAAACGAAGGAAAAGCTCCCGACGTTACGGAAAGGCGCCTAGAAAAGAATCTTTCTTCTGTCCCTCTGTCTGGTGACAGTGAGAGAGTCAAATAAAATTGTGACTCAGCAGAGGATAATTACGCCGATTTAGAATATTACGAAGCATGTTTTCTTCTCGGATGCATGCCTTTTCGCCACAGTCAACTGAGTTGTTGAGTAATGCCCCAAGGGGTATTTTCGGTTGAGTGTCTGAGTTGAAAAAATGGAACAGCCAGTTTTACAACCTGCTAGAAATTTAGAGGCCAGCTGAGCCGCTTGAATGGCTCTAGCAAGAAATATAAGGCGCTACAAAATTCGCGTTGACGTGAAGGATGTTGCTCTGAGTTGCTTGCTATTTCCTAGGTGCGGTTACATTTAGTCGCACACCATTGTTATGCAAATTTGGGCGTAACTTTTGGTGGACGATCAATGCTGGATGCGACCTCATCACATGATGGAAGAAGTGAAGCCATCAAGGAAGACTCCGTCAAATGTCCACGGGAGAAACACCAGCTGCAGTATACCAAATATCTCGAAGAAATCAATGTTTCGTACATGCTACAATCCCTTGCTGTGGTTCTGCATCGCCGTGCTTGGACTAATTTTCTGGTTATATTCTTCAGAACATTATGACTGTATCAGTCGTTGAAATAAATTTCAGTGTTCTGCCTTCATGCTAAAAAGGCATGTTTAACAGGAGAACACGACCCAGACAATTTTTATCTGGTGCTTCACAAAAGAACAACATCGACAATCCCAGACACTCATTCATTTATGAACCTCTAAATCACTATTCAGTTAGATTTAAAGATTTTGAAAGCACTTAGCCAAAGGCAACCATACTCACCCGAGTTTCTAAACAAAGAAATTGCATGTGAAACAGCCATATGATTTGCGGACACATCATTCATTAGTTTTTACTTGCTATATCTATTTCTTCTTTCGCACATTTAAACAGGCACTCACTATTTCCTTAACCACGCCGCGGTGGCTCACTGGTTACGGCGCTCCACTGCTGACCCGAAAGAAGTGGCTTCGATCCCGGCCGCAGCGGCCGAATTTCGATGAAGGCGAAATTCTAGAAGCCCATGTGCTGTGCGCTGTCAGCGCACGTTAAAGAACCCCAGGTGGTCGAAATTTTCGGAGCATTTCACTACGGCGTCTCTAATAGCCTGAGTTGCTTTGGGACGTTAAACCCCAATAAAGCAAACCAAACTATTTCCTTAATAAGCGAAGTTTGTTTTAGTTTGCGCCCACGATTCTTCGATTGCGCTAATGCTGATCCTAGTGACTGACGAACGTTTACTCGCCGGAGAACATCATGGTGGTCTCTCATGGACGTCCATTCGTCACCCGTCCACAAAACGTCGTCACCTGCCAACTGAAGACAGGCCTCTTTTTTCGCTCTTAAGCAGTCTAAGCCCTGATATGCAATGCGGCGGTGAGGCTCCCCCCATCCCGCAGATGTAGCGTTCGCAGAATGGCTGGAAGTTCTGCTGTCAATGTCAATTCTCAATGAAACCACTCATTGAACGTTGGCTCAAGGTTGACAGCAGCAGCGACGAACAGGTCTTCATCCGATGTATTAGCAGGTGACCGACGTCGACGCGAGTCTTTGACGCGGCCCTCATATGTACACTCTTAATCTGCTTCCACATAGTTTAAAGCTACTAAATGAAACTTGGTCAAATGTTTTAGGGGAATCCCCCAAGGTGGAGTAGATTTGTAGTAAGGGAGGCATACGGCTTCAAAGGAAAGCTAAACAGCTTTCTCAGAAACTTCGCAGTTAAAGAAAAATTTGCCTTGGTCCGGGGTTCGAACCCGGGACCACCGCTTCACCGGAGCAGTCGCTCTACCAATTGAGCTCAAAGGGACGGCAAGCTTATGGTAGGGCGAGAGCGAATTGATCAATAACTCGACCGGGACGGCAAGCTTATGGTAGGGCGAGAGCGAATTGATCTATAACTCGAGTCATTGATCAATTCGCTCTCGCCCTACCATAAGCTTGCCGTCCCGTTGAGCTCAATTGGTAGAGCGACTGCTCCGGTGAAGCGGTGGTCCCGGGTCGTACCATTAACTTGCCGTCCCGGTGAGCTCAATTGGTAGAGCGACTGCTCCGGTGAAGCTGTGGTCCCGGGTTCGAACCCCGGACCAGGACGAATTTTTCCTTAACTGCGAAGTTTCTGAGAAAACTGTTTAGCTTTCCTTTGCAGCCGTGTGGCTGCGCTTGGGTGGACGTCAGTGAGTAATTACTCCCTTATTACAAATGCACCTTAAGATAAAATTAAAAAATAAACTGCTTCTAAGAAGGATACGTATGGAAAAATAAGTGGTGACCAGTTGAGAACATCAACCTCATTTTGAAGTCATATAAGGTGCCCATTGACTATTGAAGCTTGTGTTACCTGTTTATCATACCGGACTCTAACTAAATACTCAGAAGCATGTTAGCGTGGATTTAAGAGTTCCGCGAAAGTGGCTGTGAAAAAAAATTTGCCAGAGTTTCGCGATGGGCATATGGTAACTCTCGAAACGGCCGCTTAATTTGAAATGAGTTTTAAGTATACCACGACGCCACAAAAGCAATGCCTAAGGACAACTGCAAAAAACACGACCACCTAATAGGCTTGAATACAAAATTATTGTTATTGCGCATAGTTACTGCGTTTACATAAACATTTACCGGGCTAGACAGTGAGCATTTGCGCATACCCAGCCAGTACCGCTGTGCGAACACTTCAGGGGGTCTCTTTTAGCGTTGCGGAAAGTTAGCTTTCGCTTACTTGCCATTCATGGCAGCGCACTTGTCGACAGCTTCCTCTAAATCAAATCATTCGATTTTACTTCGTATACTCCCGCTTATACGACAGGATATAAGCGACAATGTGCACATGTTTTTCATATAGCTTTCCATATATTATATAATAATTTAAATTATATAACATAATTTCCTACACTCCTCCTCATCCTTCCGGCTAAAAATGCAGACGCCTACCGTCAAAAGGGCTCTGAAACACCTTCCGAGGAGAGCACATCAACTCGCTAAATAACTGCACTGTGTTGTCATGAAGACTCAGACAAATAATACACTGCTATACGCAGCAAGGGCACTACAGTCACGCGCGAAAGTTGGCGATCCGTTTTCGGCGAGTTTTTCATGCTCACACCGTCCTTCGTCGCTCGCGCCTGCGTATACACTAGCTGAGACGTCGCTATTGGTTAGATTCTTTCAGACGTGAGGCAGCTGCCATAGCCGCGACCAATAAGCCGCCCTGCTCAGGCTGTTCAGGAAGCTCCGCCCCCCGAGGTGTGGCCGGTGGAGAAGCGCCGACCATTCAGCGTGCAAAAAGTGACGAGAAAAGAGGGAAAGGCATGAGGGCGCTGAACTTCAAATTTTGACTACAGATAACTCCGCTTCTACAAAGTGCATTTAAAAAATTCTCGCTCGACAATAATCCTGAAGAAGCGTGCTTTGGCATGCCATGCATACCGCAGCTTTATTAGAGCCCCTTTCAGAGCGCCTTTAAGAACCTCACGAGGAGCATTTCTTAAATTTTGGGCGATTCCATGAACAACGCACAACCTATTCCAGGCTCGTATACTCCTTTTCCCCCTTCCGCTTTTGGAGGATGTGAAAATTAGTGACAGCGCTAAAATTTGCTTTTGGGAAAACTGGACTGGTGATCCACACCTACATTTTTCAGTGACAAGTGTCCTACTTTTAATCAAAGCAAGCACCTTTCAAATCGAGAAAGCATATTCGGCCAAAGCACTGCGAACACGAACCACTATGCTATGCCCTACATTGCATTCCATGTGGAGGTGCGTTTGCGTGAAATCTCCCGTTCCTATCTGCGTTCTGAGGTTTCGTGCTGTGCCCTGAGTGTGTCCATTGGACATCCTGCTAGACTTTGGCGGTGCGCGTGCTCGTACCATTTCAGGACATTTTCTTTTCATTATATTCTACATTAGGTGCATTGCAATAGCACTATTCCAACCCCTTTAAGGAATGCTCTGGCGGAATCACGCACCACTCTGATGAAGACTGGTCTCCACTAGAAATGTCAGCAAACCGTTGTTATGCGGTATCATCTATGCAGCAGAAACATGGCATGTGTGTGTGTGCGTGTGTGCGTGCGTTAGTGCGTGCGCGCGCGTTTGTGTGTGTGTGTGTGTGTGTGTGTGTGTGTGTGTGTGTGTGTGTGTGTGTGTGTGTGTGTGTGTGTGTGTGTGTGTGTGTGTGTGTGTGTGTGTGTGTCTGTGTGTGTGCGTGTGCGTGCGTGCGTGCGTGCGTGCGCATGCAGCGCGAGCCAACAGGATGTGACCTCGTGCAGCCCTGAGAAACACCATGAGCAAGGCATGATGCTGGGCGAGTTAGTAGAGCATTCTTTTGAAACACCATCACGTCAAAAGCTGTTCACTGACTGCCTTAACCCATGAAGGCGTCATCACAGCCTGCAGCCTTGGAAAAGAAGTTCTGCAGGCTGCACGCAACGAACCGAAAGGTGGACCGTTAGGGTTCACCCGCACCCTAACCAAAATTCAAAGCAAGTACTGCTGGCCGACGTTGCACGATGCGTTCACACATGTCAAGATAGTCAGCAACGAACAAGACCACCGATCAAACCAGCAGCACTTCTCGAGTCGATGTCACCATCAACAAAGCCATTCGAGCAGGTCGGCATGGACATCGCGGGCCCCTATATGACGTCTAAGTCTGGAAAGAAAAGGATAAATGCCTTGACTGAATACTTGACCTGCTACGCCGAAGAAAAAGCGCTACCAAAGGTCACAGCAGCAGAAGTCGAGAAAGTTTGATGGAATGAATTGTGCAGCTACACGGCACTCCCGAAGTGCTCATCGTGGACAGGAGAGCTGCGCTGATGGCTGAGCCGACCCAAGCCATCCTGCTCTGGAGTCAGATTACGAAAAGCAGCACGACTGCGCGCCATCCGCCGACATACGGCTTCACTGAGTGTTACAACAAGACCATCACGGAATGCTTTCCATCTGTATCAAGGAGGAACACAATGCCTGGGAAGCAGCGACCACGCTCGACGCCATGCTCCAATACGTCACTGAAGAAGAAAACCTCAACGTAGCAGCCCTTCTCAGCGCGTAGAAGCCCGATGGCTTGCTCGACTACGGATCAAGCACCAGCAACGCACCGATGTTACAACCTACGACGACACGACGCAGCCAGGCCAGGGGATAGAGTCTGGGTTTGGACACCAATCCGCTGTCGAGAACTTCCTGAAAGCTGATAATCCGTTATTTCTGACCTTATGAAATTCTTCGATGAATTGCGTTTTCGTTTACGACGGAGCGACAGCATCGCAGCGGCGCCGCGTACGCCCAGGAATGGTGCACGTTGTGCGTCTGAAGCACTATTACGTGTTGTATTGGAGATTGATCTTCTCATGTTCAGTGCGTATATTTATTGTCTTCTTGCACTCGCTAATCTAGGATAGAATCTGCATTTCCACTGCTTGTTTTCGCTACCTTTTTTTTTAAGCATCGGTTCGATAGTTATTTGGAAAGGGGCAACGGGGCGAAGGTTTGTAACATTTGCTTGCTCATGCTCTACGCGGTCTTCACGCGACTTTTTCACTGTTTGTGACGATAAATTCCATAAAACAGATTTGGAATGTTTGATGTCCTGCGCAGCTACTTCTACGTTGTTCAAATTATAACAACCTACTTCCTCGCCTTATATCGAAAGTTGCTCGTCTGTCTTAAATTGACCGGGGCCGAGAATGGCAGTGATCCTCTTCTTCGACGGTCGTCGAGTGCACTTGTTCATGCCGCCGCCACCGGGATGTTTTTTATGAGGGCGCAAGTCAGCCCCAATCAAGGGTGCATCTCAGTGGCACACGAATCTTCTCGCTTTTTATCTAAGTTGTCACCACCCCGTGGCCTTATGTAACTCCGATAAAAAAAAAACAATCATGGACCCTTCTCGACTTAATTCGATACACTAATTTGTTACCAAAAGTTTAGTTTCACCCTTGTATGCCTTGCGCCAATGGTCAGTACCAAAGAAGTGATTTAAAAATAAATCCTTTGGGCAACAGTTAATTCTCTCATGCTATCTTTTACTCCTTCAGACGCGAGGCACATATCTGCGCATGTATTATATAGAGACAGTCGTATTCTTCGTCTAGTTCTTGTTCTACACCATCCTCTGCTCCTTCATCCAGACATCATGGCTACACTATACGTAGACTGGACACTAGTTTGCCCTTAATATGCTTCTCATTTAATACATAATTAAGAGTTTAAGAAAACTTACAACGGGACATATCTTACGGAAGGCACGCTTCTCACATTGTCTGTCGACCGCGAGAGTCCAGCAGTTTCTGCAGATGTCGCTCAAACCCGCGCATCGCTGACTTCATCGTACACACATTGCAGGTTACTGAAGCACCACGCACTGCTCGCTAAAGAGCCGCTGCATTGTTTGTACCGACAGGCTAGGATGACTATGGCGAAGATACCTGCGAGTCATTAGCACTATTCACAATATCTGGTCCTGACGGGAAAAATTCAGCAGTAGTCTCAACGCCTTCACTTTCCACACCTCCTCGATGCTGAACTGCCGACCAAACATCTTCCTTAGTCGCTCTGGAAGCCGCGCCTTCAGGTGTAGACTTGTCTTCACCGCGATCCGGTTGCAAAGTTGCAGCGAGGAAATCGCCGTCTGTAAAATTCTCGTTGGGCCGGATGCCGCGCTGGCGTAGCATGTAGGCTACCATTATGCTTCCAATGAACACGATCACAACGAGATACACGCCCGCAAAGTGCATCCACGCGTAATCCATGACAGACCGCTCGTCGGCGCCAGCCAACGGCGAACGTAGTTTTCTCTGCTTCTGTTTGGCGCCGTTAGGTGGCGTCTTTTCTGGCTGGGCAGAAGGCGCTGCGATAGTGGACAGTGCCGTGACCATGGTCTGATTGTCTGGGAAGAGAAAAAACAAAACAAAAGATTAAGGGGCACTTTGGCTCTATAAAGTGCTGCAAGGCGAAAGCGTTTCCTGGCGCACTGTTTGTTCCTTATTTTTATTTTCATAATTTATTTTTTCATGTTTTGTTTTTGTTTCTTTTCTTATTTTTGTTGTTTTTATTTTTTATCTTTCATATTTTATTTTTTATTTTTGGTTCTTGTTCATTTTTTACTTTTCATTTCCTTATTTTACTTTTTTATTCCTTTTATTTCATTTATGAAACCCATGCATTCACTAGATGCGCCTTTATTCATGCTCGAACCTTGAGCCTTCGTGGCGGAGTGGCAGCGTCTCCGCTTCAAATGCCAAAGTCCCTGGTTTGGTTCCCAGCATCGACGCAGTTTCTTTTTAAGTAGTGACGCCAAAACGCGGACAAATCTACCGACACTGCTGCCGACACGCCTGCTAACGTCAGCATGAGGCATTAAGGGCTTTCGCCTTAATAGGGGGGGGACAAGAAAGTGAACATTTCTTTGGTATATCCGGGGGCATTTTTTGACTCCAACAACGAATAAAGGAGAGATAAATTAAATTCAGAGGAAGCAATATTTACAATTGTTTATTCCATGACATCAAATCTGAAATGTAAAGTTAGCGGAACGACTACTATTTCTGCAAATCACGGCAGAACACTAAACTTTGATGCATGAAGCTTACGTAAATGCTACTTTCACGCGTTTTGCCATTACCTAGAGGATATGCATGCTGGTATAACCTATGTATTCTCGAGAACAGCCGTTATCACTCCTGCAGCGAATCTGTACCCTCAAGATAAATAAAGCATACGCACACGCCGCGGTGGCTCAGTGGTACGGCCCCCCGTCTACCGAGCCGATGTACCCGGGTTCGAACCCGACCGCGGCGGCCGCGATTCGATGCAGGCGAAACGCAAGAGGCGCCCGTGTGCTTTGCGATGTCAGTGCACGTTAAAGATCCCCAGGTGGTCGAAATTATTCCGGAGACCTCCACTACGGCACCTCTTTCTCTCTTTCTTATTTCTCTCCTACCTTCCTCCCTTCCCTTACGGCGCGGTTCAGGAGTCCGCCGAGATATGCGAGACAGATACTGCGCCATTTCCTTTCCTCAAGAACCAATTTACCAATTTATCACGCTCCTGCCATCATAGTACTGTATAAAAGGTCGTTATAAATGCGCCGATATTCCTGTAGCCATCTGAATTATTTGATTAGGTCGGCAATCAGAATGAAGCACTAGGCTAATATAATGCGTCCAACCACTTCGCTCACTTTTTACCCTATAAGAGAAAAAATTCTGCTATACGCTGGCGCTGGCTAGCTGAGAGGAACCGGATGTTCTCAAATCTTCAAGCACACATGACATGGTGTAAGCGCAGAAAATGAACTGTAAGCCTATCGAAGGCTCCTGTGTAGGTATCGCCTGCATACTGGTAGACATATTGTCATTTTTCATTTTAACTTGCCATGAAATGATAAAAGGCGTTCGTAGGTAAGGGTTATTCGAGTATGGATTTGGGAGCTTATAATGCGAAAGCCGTTTATGAGGTTTAATGAACTTTAAGCGAACTGCATTCAGTATATTTTTCTTCAAAATATGCTCTACGTTAAATCCAGTTTTTCGACAAGTATAATTAACCCACAAGGTTTATCAGCGAAACCAGTATGTATTGTTCAGAAGCTTAGTTTTGGTGGTTACCCAACCCGTATTTGAACTAAAGGATCCTTTCTAAACAAGAAATTCTAGAGGCCCGTGTACTGTGCGATGTCAGTGCACGTTAAAGAACCCCAGGGAGTAGAAATTTCCGGAGCCCTTCACTACGGCGTCCGTCATAGCCTGAGTTGCTTCGGGACGTTAAACCCCAATAAAGCAAACCAAACCTTTCTAAATAGGAGATAAATGTATCGATGAATATTGCATGCCTCGGTTTCAGAAGGATTTCATATGACCTTACCGGTGCTTTCAGTTGCTTGTTTTCTTTTGCCGGCCTCAAGAGGTTGCGCATTTGTCGTCTCGGCGTTGCTTCGCTTCTCCTGGCTCGGAGTAGCCGCACCGTTGTCTTCAGCTGGATCCGTCGACCTCCTGACGACCGCTGTCTGACCTCCATCCCCAGCGGCGGCCGTCGTGGCTGGGACGAGCGAAGGCACTGCAGCATTACTTTTCTCGCGACCTGCTGACCACGGACCCAAGGGACGTTGTTTTTGTTGTGCCCTTGGAAATTGGCGAACTAAAGGAGGTCCTTCTGTGCCGTCCATTAGCTTCTTCTTCTTCGTTATCTTGGACACTCCGTGTTCGAAACTAACGTCCTGTATATACAGGACGTTAGTTTCGAACAAGCCTTTTTATGATTCCAATAATAAACACCATTTGCATTCGAAATAAAAATTTAGTTATTTTATAACCTTAGGAAAAGTTGCACCTGCCATTGTAGGGCTCCCCTTTCTATTCCATCGTTTTTTTTTTGTTTCTGGCGGCAGCTGTATAAAGATGTAGGAAACGCTTTAGTTTTATTACTTTTTATTCCACCGGTCTTCTGTAACTGACACCAGCTCCAGTATTACCGCGTTTATCGGGGTTCATGCCGTCACACCAAACCCATGAACACATCTGTTAGAAAAGAAGCGCTCAGAGATTAAGTTCAGCGTTGGGAAATAGTGAGTGAATCGCAGTCTAGACGTCCGGTCGGCCACTCGTTTTTGTAGGAAGGGTGCTCTTGAAAACGTTAGCCTGTGGGCACCACTTCCAAAAATAAAATATCATTTATAAGAAAATTTAAAGTTAAGCAGACAGTATTGAGCGGGACTATGCGCGGAGCTCCCGCTCTGGAACGTTTGCCAGGAAGGCTCTAGGAAGGCCCGGATCTGCTACATTATCACTCTGCTGAGACTCGGCCCAGCCCGCCAAGCTGGACGTGAGGCCCGGGCGCTGGCCCTAACCTTGGCCCTGATCCATTTCCGCAGAAGCTCAAGAATTGCTCACTATCTGCAAGCAGACTCCTGCACCCAAGTAAAAAAGTAGCCAGCAAAGGCGCTCGAATCGTATCACCGCCCCGCCGAAGTGCCTCAGTGGTTGGGGCACTCGGCTGCTGACCTGAAAGATGCGCGTTCGATCCCGGCCGCAGCGGCCGAATTTCGATGGAGGCGAAATTCTAGAGCCACGTGTACTGTGCGATATCAGTGCATGTTACAGAACCCCAGGTGGTCGAAATTTCCGGGACCCTTCACTACGGCGTCCCTCATAGCCTGAGTCGCTTTGGGACGTTAAACTCCAATAAACCAATAATCCAACCAATCGTATCGCCCTTGAAAAACTTTGTTTAGCCGTTATCTCGTCTTCTTTTTCTGTTTAATCACAAAGAGAAGGCAAGATAAGGCGGTTTCACCAGCTCGGTTTTTAGAACAGTTATCTCGTTCGAACAGCCAAATGAAAAGGGTTGCATGCACGCGCAAGAAACTTGGTGCTACATCTATAGTTTTAATCAGCAGGTTTTTAAGCCCCGCGATATTTAAATAGCATAACGCCCTCGAAGCCGCAGCAACTACATTTCTGCCTTTTTTTTACGAGCTCGATTTCCCTGGTTTAATTCATGGCCGCACTGGCCGCGTTTCGATGGAGGCGAAAAGCACGATCAACTTTTTTTTTGTGTAGTATGTGTTTGAAGACCCAAGGTTCCTTAAACTAATATGTTCTTCATCAATGCCGCTTATCGTACCGGCAAGATGTGTTTTCCGCAGCCGAAAGCAGACAGTGAGAGGCTATCCAAGGTGATGGACTATCTTCGAGCATACGGTAGCTCGCCGACGAATCGAACGACGGTCCTTCTACAACGGGTGTTAAGAAGCTTTAAATGTCCGGCTGAGAGCGGAAATACAAAGCACAGCACACGCGGAACACCTTCTGGCAGATCCGATGGCGTGTGCTAGCTGAAACAACCCACGCCAGTGGTGCTTTGTGCTTGAGTAAACGAAAATGTGAATCATGTGCCGTTGCAACGCTCCTCTAAGACCGCCGCTGTTGTACACCCTGCTGCTCGATTTTAAAATCTGTGCATCACTCCATCAGAATGCTCGGTTGCAAGAAATCTTCTCCTTTTTCAGGAAGGGGATGGGAAGACGAAGAGTGGGTGGAGCGTGCCTTGTGTTGGGTTAAAAAGTTGGCCAAAGGAACTTACCCACCTAGGAGAGGAGGGAACATATCGGAAAAAGAAGACAAAGAGAGGGCAAGGGACGGCGGAAGGCGAGTGAGGGAGAGCGGAGACGACTACGGCGTGTCCCAGAGTGATTGCTGGATTGGATAGGGAGAGGGTAGGCATGTGACACCGTGATCGATGGACTGGATCAAGCTACCCACTCTCACAGTCTGGAGCCGTGAACGGTAGTGGCTGCTTCGTCAGGGGGGCCAGGGAAATGCTTAAGGTAATGCATAATCCGCCGAATCAATGACTTGGATCGCCTATAATTTTTAAACTTCTCCTTTTATCGTTCAGCACGGTCAGGAGTGTGCGTGTGAAGTTGCTTAGACATATAACTCCGAGTGACTTCGATCAAACTTGGCTTCCAAATGAACTTGCTATCATTTCCCGTCAACAGAAAAGTAGCAGCAGTGAGTTAATGGCAAACATCACGAAAGATTTGTGCTCCAGGATTCCTTCATTTTCTAGACATTCCGGGCAAGAGTAAAAAAAGAAACAGCAGGGGACACTTAAGATCCACCATAAGGGTATGACACGATAGAGTTAATGAGTAACGCCCATATATACGGATCGTGGCTCCAATTTTGGAGGCATCACCGTCGCTTGAGTTTGATACCACCGAAAACAAATACACAACGGGCCGTAGTCGTAAGGCTGTGGTGTCTGGCTTCGCGCGAACCTGTACCTCAAGGTAACTCGCCTTGCAGACGGGTTCAGGAAACTCCTTCGCACGAACACTCTCTCACTCCCCAAACCTCGATTCCGCTGCTCGTGCACTCAAAGTTATTCTGCTCCAGGTTTTGGCTGCTTTCACCACTAATAATATTGTAGCGTGCAACGCCAAAAAGAACACCCGCGCAGAGACGAAAAACCTGCGGCGGTCCCCTAGTGGTTCGAGCGCGCGCGAGAGAGCCAACTAACTTCTTCCTCTTCTAGCGCATGCGCTACTTCTGTCTCTTCTTCGAATGCATGTATCACTGCCCCCCTCTTCTGCAGCATCGACACGATGCGGCTGGGAGTGAAAAGTCAGCGAAAGGGTAGAACACAGCTGCAGTGGACCGCAGTTCAGTCAGGTAGCCGGTCGTGGTAAGGCTTCATGCGAACAACGTGTACGACTTCAGTTCGGTGCGACCGGCGCGATGAACAAGCTGTCGGGGCGGGAGCAACTGCATAAGTCACATCACTGATGCGGCGCACTACTTCGTAAGGGCCGAAGTATCGGCGCAGCAGCTTTTCAGAGAGCCCGCGGCGACGAACTGGTATCCAAATCCACACAAGGTCGCCGGGAGCATAACTGACGAAACGGCGTCCACAGTTCTACTTAGTGGCGTCAGCCTCCTGTTGACGGTGGATGCGCAGGCGGGCCAGTTGACGCGCTTCCTCAGCACGCTGAACGAAGGTATCTACGTCGATGTCAGCGTCAGAGTCGCAGTAAGGGTCGACGGGCAACACAGCATCCAACGGAGTGGTCACCTGGCGACCGAAGACAAGCTGAAAGGGGGTCAGTCGGGTTGTTTCCTGCAGGGCGGTGTTGTACGCAAACGTTACGTACGGCAGAATGGCGTCCCAAGTTCGATGCTCGACGTCAACGTACATTGATAGCATGTCGGCTAGTGTGCGGTTGAGTCGCTCTACCAACCCGTTTGTCTGCGGGTGATACGCCGTAGCACGTCGGTGGCTCGTGTGCGTCAGAGTCATCACGGACTGGGTTAAGCGGGCCGTGAAAGCAGTTCCCCGGTCAGTAACAACAACGGCGGGTGCTCCATGACGCAAGACAATGTTGTGGACGAAGAACTGCGCCACTTCAGCAGCAGTGCCTTTGGCAAGAGACGTGGTCTCAGCGTACCGTGTGAGGTAGTCAGTCGCAACGACTATCCAACGCTTTCCAGACGAAGACTTCGGAAATGGGCCAAGGAGGTCCATGCCCACTTGATGGAAAGGGGTCTTCGGTGGATCGACGGGGTGAAGAAATCCGGCCGGTTTCAATGGAGGAGTCTTCCGACGTTGGCATTCACAATGCGCAATGTAGCACAATGCGCAACCGCTCCAAGTGTTGGTCAAAGGTGGGCGAAAATATAACAACATTGTCCAGGTACACCAGGCAGGACTGCCATTTCAAGCCGGAGAGGACAGTGTCCATCATGCGTTGGAAAGTGGCCGGTGCTGAGCACAGACCAAATGGGAGCACTTTAAACTGATAGAGGCCGTCAGGCGTCACGAAAGCCGTCTTCTCCCGGTCTCTCTCGTCCACTTCGATTTGCCAGTACCCGCTTTTAAGATCCAATGACGAGAAGTATCTGGCGTTCCGCAATCGGTCGAGCGCGTCATCTATCCTGGGCAGCGGGTAAACGTCCTTTTTGGTCACGCTGTTAAGTTTCCTGTAGTCCACGCAGAAACGCAGAGTATTGTCCTTCTTTTTGACAAGAACCACAGGCGATGCCCACGGACTGGTGGACGGCTGAATAACATCGTCTGCAAGCATCTCGGCAACCTGATTCTGAATGGCTTCTCTCTCCACCGGGGAAACACGATATGGGCGCTGGCAGACGGGTCACGTAGTCTCGTCAGTGATGATACGATGCTTGGCGAGTGGAGTTCGGCCGACCTTCGAGCACGTAGCGAAACAGTCCGCAAATTCTGCCAAGAGGGCCGACAGAAGATCCCTCTGAACCGACGGCAAGGCAGGATTTATTCTGACTGACTGAAGAACGTGATGTGGGCCAGCATACTCCGGAGAGGGTCCTCCCACGGTGCACAAACCTGGAACCTCAGCAACGTCGTGGAGGAAGGCAATAGCCATGCCTTTGGCCAGGTGCTGATATTCGTTGGCAAAGTTAGTCAGGAGGACGTGGGTGCGGCCGTCACGTAGTTGGACGAGACCTCTTGCAACGGCAAGTCCCCGCTTAAGCAGCAGTGGACTATGGCTGTCCGCTAGGCCCTCGTAGTCATGAAAGAGGTCGTTCCGCACGAGCACCAGAACACTGCACCGCGGCGGCACCGTGACGTCGTTCTCGACAATGCGCAGAGCGTTGCTGCAGGGATCGCTGGAGTCAAAGCGCGCCACGGCCTGTTTGGTCGAGAACGTGACACGTGCCTCCTGAAAGTCAATCACAGCGCCGTTCGACTGCAGGAAGTCGATCCCCAGAATCAAGTCTCTGGAACACTCGGGGAGTACGACAAATTCACCAACGTACGTAAAACCACTAATCCCAACTCTAGCCGTGCACTTGCCCACAGGGGAAATTAGGTGGCCACCAGCGGTGCGAATGGGGGTCCCCGTCCACGGTGTCAGAACCTTCTTAAGTTCTCCAGCGAAGGCACGGCTCATAACAGAGTAATCAGCACCGGTATCGAGCAGCGCGGTAATGTCAGTGCCATCAATTGTCACAGGCAAATCGGATGCAGCGTATCTGATACTGTCGCTTCCTCTCTCTGTCCGGGTATCGTCGGCTCGAGGGTTCTGCGATGGAGGATGTTGACACGTCCCGACGTCAGCGGCCTTGCCTCCAGAGGTCGCTGGTGTTAGTTTTCCCGACGCGGACTCGGCGAGCGACGGCCAGCAGAGCTACTCTGGCAGCCAGGGCTGGAAGAGCGATAACGGAGAGGCGAAGGGGAACGGGACTCGCGCCTTCCAGAGTAGGCAGGGTTCTGGCGTGCCCAGAGATGCTGTGCAATCTCATGCGGTCGTTCGCCGTTCTGAGGGCAGGGTGCGTCGGGATGGAAACCGCGAAGGCCCACTTGGCGGTACGGACAGGCGCGGTAGAGGTGACCAGGCTCCCCACAGTGGTAGCAGAGAGGCCTGCGGTCCGGTGTACGCCACAAATCCGACTTGCGAGGGCGTGGCCCAGCTGTAGCAGATGCGGTTGCAGAATACGTGGCGATGTTACTCACGGAGGTCGACGGGGTCACACCGTAGCCAGGCACGCTTGCGTGACATGTGCCGATGTTGCTCACGCCAGGCGTTGGGGTAATGGGACCGTAGCCTGTCGTGCGACGTACAACAGATGCGTACGTGGGTCGGTCATCGAACCGGGATGGCGCTTCGGGGACAGGAGGTGCTTGCGCAGCCTGTCGCACCTCGTCCCTGACAACTTCGGACAGCGCTGCCAGCGGCGCAGGTCCAACCTGAGGCAGATGGAGCCGTTGCAGTTCCTCCCGGACAACGGAGCGAATTAGTTCACGCAAGGTGTCTGCACTGCCGCCGAGACACGACGAAAAGCCTTCGGGCACCATGCAGTTGATGTCCCGGTTGTACTGGCGGGCCCGTTGTTGCAGCGTCGTCTCCATCGTGGTCGCCTCGGTTAGAAATTCCGCCACCGTGCGGGGTGGGCTGCGCACGAGGCCCGCGAACAGCTCCTGCCTAACCCCACGCATGAGATGGCGCAGCTTCTTCTCCTCTGTCATGTTGGGGTCGGCGCGCTTGAAAAGACGGGCCATGTCTTCGGTGTACATGCGCACGCTTTCGTTCGTGCGCTGATTTCGGGAGTGCAGCGCAGCTTCGGCCTTCTCCCGGCGGTCAGCGTTGGGGAACGTAGCCAGGAGACTCCGGCAAAACGTCTCCCAGGTGGGAAGTGTAGCCTCGTGGTTTTCAAACCACGTCCGAGCAGACTCTTCCAGGGCAAAGTAGACGTTATTCAGCTTGCGCTCGTCGCACCAGCCGTTGTAGCGTGCGACCCGCTCGAACGTCTCCAGCCAGTCCTCAGCGTCTTCGAACACATCACCGTGAAAAGATGGCGGTGTTCGCGGTGGGTGGCAAAGGATCGGCGCCAGGGGCCTGGTGTCAGCGGCCATGGCAGTTGGACTCGACGGTAGAGGCTGGATCGGCGGCTGGGTCCTGGTGTCAGTGGCCATGTCAGTTGGACTCGGCGGTCGAGGCTGCGTCGTCCTTGTTGGCAGGGGAAGGGGCCCAAATTCAGGCGACTCTCCGCGGAGACGGCGGCTGGGTCGCTGATGAACCGGTGTGAGGTCCGTAGTGACGCTGTACGGAGTTTGCAGGTCGGGAAGCGTACCCAGCACCTCCACCAAACTGTAGCGTGCAACGCCAAAAAGAACACCCGCGCAGAGACGAAAAACCTGCGGCGGTCCCCTAGTGGTTCGAGCGCGCGCGAGAGAGCCAACTAACTTCTTCCTCTTCTAGCGCATGCGCTACTTCTGTCTCTTCTTCGAATGCATGTATCAATATTTTGTAATCACAATGAATCGCTCAGGAAAGCACCAACAAAGGTAACAGTTACAAGAACATAGAAAAGCAGCGGTTCTTCTCTTCTCCGAAATTTGGCTGAATATGGCTTACTCACATATGAGGCTTGATGATGAGCAAGGTCCAAAGTTTATAGTCTATGACGGTTTAAGTCCAAAAGCGAGTCAGGTTTTGAAGAACGACGCAGTGAAGGGCTCCAGACATTTCGACCATTCGGGATTCTTTAACATGCACTGACATCGCACAGTACACGGGCCTCTAAAAGTTTGCCTCCATCGAAATTCGACTGCCATGGCCGGGATCTAACGCGCGCCCTTCGGGTCAGCAGCCGAGCACCATAACAACTGAGTCACCGCGTTGGCCTCAAGGTCACAAAGTTATCCCTAATAAGCGTACCAGAGGCACAGTAATTTACATAATAGAAAGCAATAGATGACACCCATACTCACAGCCTTTCACCATCTTTACTGGTATCCAAGGACGATTCATGTTACCTGAGCCTATTATTTAAGCATCGCCCTGAATACCCTATCCAAAGAAGGCCACAAATAAGGGTAATCTCATACCGTATATTACACCAACAGTACAAGCGATGTGTTTGCTGTAGTGTTTGATGTCATATACTTCGTGTCCATCTATGCGCCTGCTGGCCAGAGTTTACTGGGAGCCCTAAAAAAAACGGTGACACCGATTGACATCAAACTTGCTTTTACCCTTTTTGCATTATTGTAAAGTCTGCGGCCACACCAGTGGACATAAAATGATTTTGGACATTAGCGGGCCAGTCAAACTGCAGCCGTTTCTTCGAAAAAAGCATCCGACTCAAAGCTATGTA
The DNA here is from genome assembly GCF_055824585.1 of Amblyomma mixtum. NCBI lineage: Eukaryota > Metazoa > Arthropoda > Arachnida > Ixodida > Ixodidae > Amblyomma > Amblyomma mixtum. The sequence continues at coordinate 123,532,816 of NC_143016.1, read as the reverse complement.
CCCAACGCAGAAAGCCTGCCTCTTCAGTGCACTGGACTTGAAGACCAAGACGGGAGTTCGCTCTGTGTGGGCAAAGTTTATAGTGGCTGGATATCTAATGAGATGAAGCGATACTGCGTTTTACATGCTGTCAAAGGACAAGGTCAAAAAGTAAAAGATCATTCTTATATCACTTCTTATAAGCCCATCAGAGGTGGCATGCAAGACTCACCATTTTACGCTACTTATTCGCTGTGATGCTTCTCCAACGGGACCAGCACTTTCTACTACTTGAACCTCTCTTGGCAGGGAAAGAATGCACGTCACCGTAATTCATCTAGGCCTTAGCTACATGCTTCAATTTAATGTGATTTACTGCAATGAAGAGCGGCTTTGTGAGTGAAAATTATATACTTGATCCTATGTGGTAACAAAGTCGCTGGATAGCTCCTTGGATGCGTCCAAGAATGCCATGCATGTCAGCAATTTTTATCTATTTCGCTCACCTTCCACAGGCTTTCCGGAAGGAAAATGAACATAAAGAGATCAAATGCTCATGAACCATTCATAAACAAGGAAATAATCGAATTCGGTTTCTTGAAATAGCAAATGAGGGAAGTGGCGTACATGCAAGAAGGTGCCAGAAATCTTACTTCTTAATCAAAAAATAAAACAAAATATAAATGAACTAACAGCAATGATAATAAGGGTAAAAACCCAATGCCACAGAAATGCCTTCAAAGCTTGCAAGAAAAACTATACTTGTAATGTCAATTCATTACGTGGCAGGCAGAAAGAGGGGATCATTCATGGCACTGTTATTGCCAGTTTCCCTTTTTAACACCTGGAACAACTAGCTACAGAATTTACATTTCCTTCTGGCGCCAACAGCGTGAGAAAATATGGTGTCAAATTTATTTATCTTCCTTTTAATTTCATCAAAATATAATTTCAACATATATTATAGGCAGAAATGAAAAATATATAAGGAAACTTACTGCATATATTTTGTGTGTGTGTGTGTGTCGGGCCTCCTGGTTTTAATGTGATTAGAATCAGATGTTACCACCTTTGGTAAGCCAACAGTTCGCGTTTGTAACTGGTTTCAAATATAGTAATCTCACACATTCCCGCAATGTGACTCTCAGCAGTTAGACCAATCTACAAAGATGGTAATAACCAGCACTCCGGGTGTTACAGACCTACCGCTGTTTTTCGGCTATGGTAAGTCTATACTTGAGAAATATTGTTGAAACAAAAATATCTTCCTTCTGTGAGAAATATACTGCACCCTCTCTGAAGCCCACCATGGCTTTTGTAGCGCTGACTTCATAGATCAGAAAACTGATCCTTGCTAAGTTGTTTTCAGTTTTTTCTAGACCTAAAAAAGGCAATGAACACCTTAAACTAAATGTTATTATGGAGAAGATTGTTAATTTTGGGCTTTCGTACCAGTTAATCTTCGATTGTTTTTCTAGCGAACAGAGCAGCTGGTTAGGACAAAGAATGCGAATAGTCCTCTACTGCTGTCAAGGTCCTCGGTCCCCGGCTCGGAAGGCTGCTGCTTTGAAGTGACGAGGAAGGACGCCTCCGAGGAGAGCAGTTTACAAGGGGCTTATTTTACAGATTTACACGAATACGAGAGATGCAAGAAGCAATCAGATTACTGTCGCACACATGTCGTCTAGCCGCTTAAATAAGGTTGGTCATCCCGTCATTCCTAGCTGGAGAAATTTGATACATTGTCAATGCACAATCACTTGGTCGCACATATGTTGACCTGGGGAGCCGCCCACCGCAAGAGGCAGAACTTCTGACGTATCGCTGCTCTTCCGGTGGAGAGGGTTCGCTGTCCCAGTAGCGATGGCGATTTGTCGCAGCCTTCCAACCTCCTTGGTAATGGCTTAGAGAAATGCATTCCCATGGACAGCATGCCCCGGTCGCACCGGTCATTGATCAAAGTTAACTGAAAGAACGTTGTGCAGCAAGGCCACCGAATTCGGGCCTCGATGCTCCTTTGAGAAAGGAGGGGGTGGCCGCCATTGCCAGTGACTTCGGGAGAAAAAAGAGTTCGATTCCACTAACTTGCCAATTGGGAAAGTTATTTTCTACGCTGCCATTCCTCCACACAAGATAGAAGGCTTGTTCTCTCAACACAATTAGCGCCGAGTGGTCACGCAACGTAGCATTCACCTTGCAAATGCTGGACGGCGAACCCTTTATCGCGCAGACAAAGTAAGATACATCCGTTGATGACGCAGGTACCACGGTGAAGCTCAGGAAAATGTCTGCACGCTGACATCTCTCTGTATCGGCACATTTGCTGACAGCTTACTGGAAATTCGTCTCAAATTGGAGGCCTCCATTAGTAGCACAGCATAATTCAGAAGTGCCTCAAGCATCGATTTTAGCCCTTTTCTTTTTAAACTGCATATAACTGATCTGTCTAATCGACCATTAAAATGTTTAAGCTTTAAGTAGGATGATGGTGGTCTGGAAGTGGCTACAGGTGCATGTTGGTGCAACACTGTTTCTCCAATGCAAGGAGATACAAAATGCTATGCAAGCGTGGTGTCATGGGAATTATATTTTTCTTAATAACCATAAGACACAAGTGATCTGCTTTCGCAACCAACACAACAGAATTGAATTTTCAGCCGCACTTCATATATGCCCCAAAAAAATTGTTTGGCGTAAACTATTCTGCTGCGGTGGCATTTCTAAGTATTCTTTCTTACTATACATCGTCCAGAACTTAAGACATTTATTATGCTGCTCAGAGGCTAGGAAGAGTGCATGCTGTTGTATACAAATAAGGTTAGTGTGGAACATGCAAATATGGTTGGTGCCATTTAATGTGCTTGCTGAATGAGTGTTGCAGTAAGAATTATTATGGACGAGTATTCGGAAGCAAACTTAATCTGCTAAACAACATAATGCAAAGAATTGTCGTGAGAGAGAGAGCGAGAAAAACTTTATTGAGGCAAGTGTGTTAGACCCCCCATGGGTCCCTGGATCACCGCACGCTCCCACTATACGTCGAAACGTTCATTTGGCGTTGGTTCATGACGTCGGCACCCCATATCACCGCAGCAAGCTGCGATGTCGGGTCCAGAGATGAGAGCACGACCTCACAGTCCTCCCAACTTGATATGCGGGCTGTCCAGGTTAAGTAAAACTACAGACAGTGAATAAATTCGCAATTCTTAATGTACAAAAGTTCCTACCGACGAATGTTTGCTAAAATATTTCTTTTGCAATGCTTTCAAAATAACAAGCAGAAAGCAGTTCGACTTACATGTTCTAACCTTCTCTTAACCAACAGTGCATTCTAACTCTGATAAAAGGACTAGCGGTTATTAATATATTTCGTTCTATTTTAATCCACTGTTTGTGGGAACAGCAGCAGTTTCAGTATATTTACGTGTGCGCATGGAATCGGCAGCGTATAAAAAGGGACCTGGTGGACAAGGCATTGAGCTTTAAAAAAGTGTGTGTCTTGTTTGCCTTCAATTTTCATCATGCCGTGCCCACCACGAAACTTCCCCTCAAAACGGGAATGCTGTCTTAGTTAGAGTTCAGCCAACGTTTCTTTCTGCGCACGTTCCGCAGGTAACAAAGCCAACCCTACAAGTAAGCCCGATCGGCGGCATGTCAGGGGTTGCTGTTCAGTGCAGCATACTATAAATGATTGATCAGTTTCCTTTATCTGGAATGCATTCTGTTCCTTCATCGTCAGGAGACTTTCCTCCAGCGCCGTCTGCGTGGTCATGCTGTTTCTTTTTTGTACGACGGCCTTCCTTCAAGGGCACCATTATTTCTACTGATCTACAGGCGCGTCAGACGTCTATCAGGCTGCGAGACTCGTGTGTGCCTTTTACCATCTGTGAGTAGCACCCACAATGTTTATTGTCTGAAAAATGGGGTTAACTAGGCGTTCAAGAGCTGTCGAATCTACCATTTCTTTTTTTCTTTCGATTTAGCACATGGTTAAAACGGAATATTCAATTTCTTGTATTTCGTGTACTGTATTCACGAGGTTCTGTAGAGCTGCACTGGCGTAGCAGCACAGTGGATCGGCATTCGAAGCCCAAAATAAACGTCCTATCGTCGTGAAGTACAGCAGGCATTATTGCAGTCAAATAATATAGTTTTGTGAGAGGCATTCTTGACGGCTTTGAACTTATTTATTTGCTTTGTGTGAAGAAACATTGGAGGAAACTTCTTGCGGAGAATTATGGTACCCTTTAATTTAACCAGGAGCCCTCCACTACGGCGTCTCTCATAGCCTGAGTCGCTTTGGGACGTTAAACCCCATAAACCAACCAACCAACTATCTAAATATTGTCCAATCGTTTTCCAGTCTAATTTTTCTAATTGCTAAACCGCCCCCCCCCCATTTCGCGCTTTCCCGCGATCGAACCAGCGTGCTAACCATTCAGATGAGCATAGTGTCTTAAAAAAACCACATTAACGCCTTTTAGGCAGTAAAACATGTGAGGTACACTTGGGTTTCAGGTTTTAAAAATTGTGTGCGCACTTTTTGTCTAAGTACACGGTGTTATGGCGAAGCTGGCGCTAATATTCAGATTTATTAGTCTTGTTGCCTTAGGATTTCAAGCGGTATAACTTGCGCGCACGTCGACTGAAGTTTAAAGCTAGCAGCTCAAACATTATCTAGCCCATCTTCGTTATTACGAAACGCGTGAGAGATGGAAAGAAAATATCTAATATATGCGAGTATCTCTGTTGTGTAGCTTTATTTTACACAGCTTTGGAAGACAGAAGAAGAGCCATGGTAAAGCGGTTTTGCATAACGTGGTGATTAGCAATGCTAAACATCAGTTTCAAAGGCAATGGTGATTGTGTCGCTGAGCGGCGATGTCGGGTCGAAACAATCAGATTGATAATAGATTTCCGTCGCATCAGTGGACACATTACTCCTTAGTAGCATGGCTGCATAATAGATAGGTCTAAAATATCCCCAACTCGAATCCTCACATTCCGAATTTGCAGTCATTTTTAAACGTACAGTTTCTGTCAAAAATATACAGCCCAAATATTTTGCTTCCAAGCTGTGTAGCGGGGACCTAAGCTTGGGAGGGTTGAGGACTTGAGTTCCTTCCGCCCTCGTGAGGTTAGGGTTCTTTAGTATGCAAGAGGAACCGCGCTGCAGGGCTCAGAAGAAGATCCCTTTGGGCTGTATGCTTTTTACAAGGGCTGTACATGCCCCGTACATTACAACCATTGAATTGCTTAGCATTAGTTGCAAGGATTACAATTTGTTTTTTTCGCCCATTGCGCACACAAAGGCTTAATCTGTTGCCTGCTTGCAGCTTTAAAGCATTCTTCAACAAGCCGGCTCAAGATCATCACACGCACAGCAATGAAGAACCTTAGTGCCACTTGCATCCTGCTCCTCGCGCTCACAACTGCATTAGGTGAAACGCAATTACTCGAGCGAAAACCCCACCTTTCAAAATACCAAGATGCTTGGAAGGTAAGATCTCGGATGTTTACAGACATTGATATGGGCTAAACAAGGTACAGAAAAGATGCATGCAACAGACATTGCCATGTCTGTTACATGCAACCTTTTTGACTTTAGGCACGTGCTACTCACATTCCTTGAATGGTCGTTTCCATAGAAAGCCCAGTTAAAAGTTTAGTAGCTCAGAGAAAAGGTTTTGCAAAAATGTCTTTCGACTTTCGGCGACTTTCCCGTTTCTGTTGACGGTTTGCAAAGCGCTTCTCATTTGGGCGATACAAGAAAGGCAAACACCTCAGGCACACAGCCCGCGCACACGAACTGGTGCTTTATTGCTATTGTTACGGTCCTAGAAAAGCGATGATCAGAGTATGCCTAATGCTTCCATGACGCCTGTGGTAGAACAGTGCTGCTGGAAATAACATCGAGGAAATTCATGGCTGAGGCTTTAGTAATCCCTCCTAGTTCACCTAATCCGTCCCGGTGGACTCGGTTGCCATAACAAAGTTTTATGTGCAAAATAGGGCAAGTTGTTTTCTAGTGAACTTAAATAGAAAGCATTCGGTATGTATACAAAAAAACATTTATAAGCGTGTATGCTGAGAGGATGTTCTGAAGTGTTTCTACTAACCTGCCGCTCTATACAAAAGTTACAACAAAGAGAACAAAGTAGAATATGATGAATATCGATGAGATTGAGAAAGGATGGGTGAAAATTTGCAGAAAAGCTGGATTCCAGTAGGCTTCAGCATAGCTGATACACAAGTCAGGGCTCGTTAAGCTTCGCTTAGGTACCACATGACAAAGCAAACAAATTTCTGTGCATTTTTATATTCTTCTCAATTCAACTTAACTGCAAAGTCTGTAGCGTTTCAGCATCCAAAAGGAAATATAATGCTACAAGAGCTATTGATACCAGCTGGGTTATGGCATTTCCAAAAACAAATAGGCAGTTAACATGAAACGAACCCAAATACAAAAACGAGCCGTTATAGCTTCCGTTCTTTCTTCACTGAAGGGTTAATCCGCTGTCTAATATTCCCGTCGAAAAAACTGGCTGCTTTTATCCCACGCGAATGAGCAGGGGGGAGGACACGGGTAAAAGTTAAGACAATTCAGTGAGCCCCCTCGCCTGACAGTTCTGTTCACCATCTTTTGTCCTTGTGCCTTTAAGTCATGTCTGCCTAGACTAAGCGGGCTTGGTGACAGCACTGCAATTTTGGCTTCAGCAACTAACACAAGCAAAGGAATGTAATGAAATCACGATTCAACGACTGTGCCATAGAACTGTGTCTCGGTCAAAACCATCTCGCTTGAACAGCGAACAACGCACGATAGTTTAATCTTCAGAATTTACTAAACCACGCCCTCAGGTATTTTCCGATGTGTCATTCGTGCAAGCTGTCGAATATGGTTTGAAGCGGAGGTTTTTGTACCGCAACGGACGGAAAGTGTTTTTGTCACATTTCATGACACGTTGAGAAAAAACAAAATATATTTTAGCGTTTACATTATAGAATTCGTTCGTGCCTTTCCGGAAGCAAAAAAATATTGCATTTGTTTTTATATTTTTCCAGTTGCTGAAGGTACCAGGCAGGTACTACCTGTACATGAGATCTTACGAGAACGAGGCGTTCTACGGAGCAAACAGGAAATGTGTCTTCAGTGAATTAGATTCAGTGAACGAAGAAGGCAAATACACCATCCACGAGTTCGGATCCATTGATCTCACGGACGGATTGACGTAAGAATTATTTTATTCAGCATTCCTGATTATGTCTCTCGTTATATTGTCAACGTATTTTTTATTATTCGCAAAATAATTTGCGTCGCAACTGTGCTTAGTTTTAATGATTTGTGATTGTTTAGTGTAGAAAAATACCAATAAGCAAGCAACTGTCATATACGGTATTAAGGCTTTCTGAAGAATAAAAAAGGCGAGGGGTTTAAGTTAAAGTGAACAAAAATATGCCCACGCAGAATAAGCTTCAGAAGACTGATAAATTGCGTTTCTTGAAAAATATCAGTTTTTCCTGCACAGAAACCTTACTGCATTATTGCGAAAAATCGCGCATGGGGTTTCCGATTTCCTCCGTCATTTCCATCTCAGCGAGACTCGAGGGTGTCACGTAATTCTTTGAACGTGCATGCTTTGCAGTTGTCTTAGTGAATCTGAGAAAACAAACGAAAATAAAACTGATGGACGCGCTAGGGACATAGCCCCTTCTTACAGTATCTACAAAGAGATGGCACCACTATACCCCTTACATCCTCTCTCCTGGCCTTGCCGTCTGGCGGTAGCTGCAGTCGAAAGAGCGGTCTCATAACTAAGGCGTTAACCATCGAGCTTACATGTATTCGCACCCTAAACATACGCAAACAGCTCCAGAAATGACCGCAAGTGTACGCACCCCACCTAAACAAGGGCAGAGTAAAATTTCCTGCCCAGTATGAGTTATGCTGGTGCCTTTCCTGCCTTGGAAAGGGGGGTTATGATGATGCCTTTCCGGCCTTGGAAAGGAGCGGTGGAGTGCTGTTTGAACAAGAAACGAGAAACTAGAGCCCGAACCTCCAAAAGACGAAGCCCCACAGGTTTTTCGATTATCTAATTGTGAACTACGACCTGTGCAAAGCTACGGCATCAACTAAGAGGCAACAAACGTTCCCCTAAACATTTTACCAACACAGTTCCCACTTCGAGTTATTGATCGATTCGCTCTCGCCCTACCATAAGCTTGCCGTCCTGGTTAGCTCAATTGGTAGAGCGACTGCTCCGGTGAAGCGGTGGTCCTGGGTTCGAACCCCGGACCAGGACGAATTTTGCTTTAACTACGAAGTTTATCAGAAAGCTGCATAGCTTTCCTTTGTAGCCGTATGGCTGCTCTCGGGTGTATGCCAATGAGTAATTACGCCCTTATTACAAACGTTATAACGTGCCGACGCCGTGATTAGATGAGTTCTAGAGGGGCGTTAGAGCGATAGCGGACATAAGGAAATTTACGTTCACGTGCCGTAAGCCACTCATATCCACAAAGATATTTAGTACACGTTTTGAAAATGTTAAACGGGTTGTAAATTGTATAGAGGTATGGAAGCCTCTTTAGAAATTTTTGGTGCAGCAGCTAATTTGCGAAAATAACGCTTAGATAATTCTTTTCTCTCCTTTTAATATAGTAAGGCTTATTTCCACCAACGAAATGCCCAAGAAAATGCCTAGGTGATTCAAAGTATGTGAAATTAGAAAAACATCGTGGCGCCAGCATGTCAGTGACTTGCTAAGTACAAACCACTCGAGGAAGCATGATTTTCATTACATGACAGGGGCTGCGCGAGGTATATACTAAAACAAAGTTAGTGTCATTTGCTCGCTTCAGTAGTTTAAATACATAAAACAGCATGGCTAAGCTCGAAACCTATTTCTGTTGCGTTCCGAGCATTTGTAGACGGTTGCAACGCAGCGGCAAACCCCATTAGTCTCGAGAAAACTAGTACTGAGAGCATAGCTAAAAAACTGCGCAGGCTCCATAGCAGCTAACACTTTGACGTCGAAGCAAAGTAAGTCATAGTGGAAGGCAACAACATCAGCAGTTACCGTTAAACCTGTCGACCGGTACCGCAAGGACTGCTTGTTGGGCTGAAGCGGGCGGCTGTCACTTGGTAGGACGTCGCCATGTTTTCACGCTAAGTACGCGAAACAAGAGTTTTGTAAGAATGGTAAAAGCGCTATCAAAACTTCCCAAGGCAAGCACTGCAAACATTTAAAAGATGTTTTAGAAGGCACTGTGAAAACAAGTATGTCAACAGATATTTTTGTTCGGGGAACTCGAACCTAGTGGGGCGTTTCGGGAAGTAAGGCTGCCCTTGTCGCAGAAAGCAAGTTAATTCTGTAATTGCAGTATCACTGAAATCTGCTTAAGTTCACTCCATTGTGAACTAATTTTGAGACTTGACCACTCGTTCCTTTGCTTTCCACACGGAGTGAAGCATTTCTGACTGGCGCTACCAATAATTTCATTGTAGAGTTATATACTAACTGTTTTCGCCGCCTCTTCCCCTTTTTAACTTGGAAATGGAGCGATAGCGAGGCGCCTTTCACTGTTATAGCATCAGCCGGTGACTTTAAGAGTCTGAAAAAAAAAAAACTAAACGTACAAGACGGCTGCAAATTCTCAACTGTGCAATGTCTACAACCCTAGCTTAGAGGATTTAGGCCACAAAGGCTAAGCCAATCATCGATCATTGCACAAACAGTGTTCGAAAGCATAAAACGTGCATTTAATTTTCCCAGAAGTCGGTACAACTACACACTTCACACTCTTTCCGTTTACCAGGAAAACTCGCAAAGTTTATTCGTTTGTCCGTGCATCTGATGGATACAGCGTGCCCAATATTATCGAAGCAGCGGACTCCAAAGGTGAGTACAGCAATTCAACGTTAGGCTATCTTAAAGGCAAGTATACTTAAGGTACTAACATTTGCTTACTTTATTTTTGCTGCTTAACGTATTCCGCAACAGTTGTAACGTTTCTTGTCTATATATTCAAACAGAAAGTACAAGAGGTGCTGCTAAAGCAGCTATAGCATCGTGCCTCTCATTATGCATTAATAAATATACTTCATTTTCCCACGCGAAGTTCCAACGTATACAAGGAGTTCCTGAACCTTCCTCTAGCTAATGTCTACATAGCGCCAGCATTTCTTCAAGCAAGTGGCTCTGAGTTCTGGTTGCTGTTTTGTCAAGCACATAGCAACATGTTTTAGCAGCATAGCATGCAGGATACACATACTTCTCGAATGTGTCTTATTTTCACAGTTAAGGATTACTTGTACTAGACTGGCATTGAATTTAGAAAATTCGAGAAGCGTACCTCTGCGTCTTCTAACTTATACTTAGCGAAAATTTTAAATGCAGTGTTTTAAATACATTTAATATATTTTCCAATCTTAAGTGATCCATTAGCAATGTTACCGTTTCTATGGCGAATTCTGTGCAAAGTGCTCTCAGTCTCGTATCGTGTGTCCTAAGCACGCATCATTTATCGGTTATGCCACTCCAATTGAATTTATTTTTTTAGCCTAGCAGCGCTAGATCTCACTGCCAGGAACCTTAAAATACATTGATTTTGCTCTAAGGCAAATATGAAAGTCTGAGCTAATTTTACGAGCATGCCGCTATGCTATATAAGCACTACAGAGGTACACTGGTTTTACGCCAGTGCATAAGGCGGTGTCAAACACAGAATGATTGTCAGGAATTTTCTCAACATAATATTCGCTCTCTTGCCATCCCTAGACGAAATGGTTTGAAAATGCACAGAATAAAGCAAGGAAACGTTAATGATACTAAAATTTCAGCTGCAACAATGTTGATCTTGCCGGGGAACACTGAAAATTCGCAGCACAGTGCCAACACGAAGCCTTAAATGTTTATTTATCAACCTCCGCGAGTTCTCTTAATGTGCGCGGCAATATGGGGAAGTTTTATTACCACAAGAACAGAAAAGATCTTACCCTTCCAACAGTGCTACTGTCACGCATATAAAAAATTTTGAATCCAAACTGTCACATGGTTCAATAAACGTTTACCGACTTTCATTTTACTCCACCGTTTTGCTCGGTGCCAGCAGTGTTATGGCAGAAGCGCAAAGCGCACCAAGGGCCGAGGACTTAAGAAGAGACATGGTATACTCCACAGGCTTCTTCCAACAGGGTATTTCAATCTTGGCCAACACCTAGTGCATTTGTTAACGCTGGGAAAACGCATTTAACTAAATCTGTTGCATAGAATGGATTGCCTTCGTGGATCATTACTATGTAAACTGAGATAAAAACGATTTATGTTGAGAAAACAAAACTCTCACAAACATTGAACTTATTTCTGACCCCGCTGCGGAGGCTGTGTTGATAAATCACTTGGCTGCGAAGCCCCACGGCGCGTTTTCGATCATGGCCAAGGCGCCCCCCTTCGGTGGAGGCGAAACGCAACACGCCCGAGTACTGTGCGTTGTCAGAGTACGTTAAAGAAACCGAGGTGGCCGAAATTAGTCTGAAGCCCAACACTGAGATGTCCCCATAGCCCGTGTCGCCTTAGGGCGTTAAACGTCATATACCACACCATAAAGTATCGTACCATACCGTGAACTGATTTGTCGTCTTCTTCTAGACAAATTGTTCACCGTTGACTACCCTGTGGCCTTCTCGGAGTACGACAACTGCGACATCATGAGGGTTCCTCACAGAAACAATGGTGAGAGCTGCTAAAGTTAGAAAGCCGCAGGCTTCTTTGTAGACGCAGCCCTTGAATCCATTTGAACGAGCCTAATCGATAAAATATTTTTGCTTTCCAGGCTGCGAACTTTGGGCGAAAGCGGGACAGGTTCATAACATCAAGTCTCTATGCTTCTTTGCTTTCCACCTGCTCTGTGGACCGGAAAAGCACATTGTCTACGACAGAGACCTTTGCGGCCAAGATGTAGGAAAATCACCTACCTTGGTGTCTGTGCAACTTTAGTGTGTTGATTGTACTTCCTTTCAATAACAATAACTGCCAACTGGATCTTTCTGTCGTGATTTGGCGACTCAGTATTTCGCATGGCGCGGGAGGAGTACGAACATCATCGCCTAAAATGGCAAGTGTACGCCTGATTCAGACAATAAACCTCTTAAACCAACAATTTCGCTGTCTAATTCAAGTAATGTATTGCTCTGGCTTTCGCCATTAATATTATCAAGTGCTTGAGATCGAGTCAATCATCTCGTCGGCCGTGATTAATGTAGATTGTCTCAAAAGCTCACACTGATGGCCGCCCGTTCTGAAGGGAGTTTGACGCCAGCGCACGCACTAGCTGTTTTTCTCCGTACGATGAATAAAAAAAAGGGGGGGGGGGGTGGCTTTTGAGAACAACTATCCGCTGTACTAGCAACGTCTTCGTCACACGTGAATGAAACAACCACACGTATTTTTGGACGACGATGGGCGGGCCTTCCTGCCATACATACTAACGGGTGGCGCCGATACTAGGTTAAAGAGATATCAGAGCGCCCTCCAAAGTTGGGTTTCAATGGGATTTCAATCGTACTATTCAACCAAAATAGTTGAAGCCAAGAAGGCAGACTTTATATATTGCCCATAAACTGCGTGCAATGCGTAATTTACAATGTACCACTGACATGCAGACTGGCGTATGTGGGACAGACGGCCAGGAACCTGAATGAGAGGCTGCGAGAGCACAAGCGCGCGTGTCATGATGATAGGGTGCATCCGGGCAGCCTAGCGATACACACTGTAAAAGGGCGCCTTGAAAAAGAAAAAAGCCTCCTTGTAGTCCTGCATTCCGAAAGATAACGATAATCGAAAAAGTAAGAGGATTAATTTGAGCCTTTTCCATGATGACCGCACAAGAACGTGAATACCTGAGCAACCCATCTGTGCACTCACCGAAAAAATATTTTGCTATTTCAAAGCAAACAGCCAAGAGAATCTGCCCAAGTGAATGTTGGAAAGAAATGTCACTCTGAGTGCACCTTGCCTTTTACTTCAAGATGGTTGGTTGGTTTATTGGGGTTTAACGTCCCAAAGCGACTGAGGCTATGGGAGACGCCGTAGTGAAGGGCTCCTGAAATTTCGACCACCTGGGGTTCTTTAACGTGCACTGACATCGCACAGCACACGGGCCTCTAGAATTTTGCCTTCAAGAAATTCAGCCACCACGGCCGGGATCGAACCCTCGTCTTTCGGGTCACCAGCCGAGCGCCGTAACTACTGAGCCACCGCGGCGGGGCTTTACTTCAAGATGTCTTTACCCGCTCGAGAAATAAACATTTGCCAGTAGTCACTCGTCTTGTGTGTTTCTCTATCTTTCGTTCAAAAAAATTGTCCTCTTTAATGCTGCGGAATTCAACACTTTCGGGGCAGCGGTTATTCTCTCAGCACAGTTATTCCCTCATTGTCCAGCTTTTAGATCCAGGCAAGTTTCTAAACGGCAGCGAAGTGCACGCTACGCGCACAGACTGGTAAGCCTCAATCCCCTAGAGCAACTGCTGCAGGCCTTTTTTCCTAGTCAAGCGCGCTTTTATTGCCATAAGGGAAGACTGCTTAAATTTGGCAAGTCGGATGTCTAGCACAAACACAAACATATTCTGGGCGCCTTTGTTGGCAAAATTTTAACGCGTGAGTGTTAAAGGCCCCATTCCCCTGAAAATCTGGTGGCGGCACTGTCGCCGTCGGCGTTGTGATCGAAAAATTAATGGCATGGCTCTGGCAGGTGGTCTCCAAAGAGCAACCTTGGTCACGTGGCCTTGCACTTCATGACGATCTGCCCACCAGCGGCAGTCAGCAAGCTGTCTACCGTGGCAGGTGCAAGCAAAACTAATGATTGGTAGCTCAGGGAGAGCAACCTGGAACCGCACAAGGCCAATCGCCGGAGGAAGCGGCCATCGCTGGGGGAAGCTGCTATCCCAGGGAAGTGGCGCATCGTTTAACCGCCGCACCAATGCGCCAGGAGAGGCATGAAGACTCCCTGAGGTCTATGATTGTAAAGTAGAATACGACCTTCTGCATGTCTGCGAAATACCCTTCAGGCGGAGCTTAAAGGGAAGGTGAAACGTCGTTTAAGAACTCGACAATTTAAGAATTAGAATCTATGAAACCTGTACGCGAAGCTTGCATAGTATAGTTTTGCGCTAGCATTCAACATAGTGACATCATCACAGACTAAAACCGCGGCGATGTTCAGTCTTCGCCTCACTGCGTTGGAGGAGTGCAGAAAGCTTGCGGTGACGTTGTTCTTGCCGAAAATTCAGATGTCTGTGGCCTTCGTCTACATGCTACCTTGCTCCTTCCGATACCGCTAAACAATGCATCGTGAGCTTCACCTTCGACGACATTCGTCTTCTTCCTTGAAACAAACGCTTCTTCGCTGGAAACTTATTGCCGCCCTACGTGACGTCATCACAGCGGCCTCTGCCTTTCGCTGTGCACCGCAGAGAAGCCTAAACGCTGACGCTGCTTTATTCGGCAATTGCGTCAACATTTCAAACGCTAGTGTATAAAGAGTTCGCATGCTTTACTTGCAAATTTAACACAGTGGGCTCTTCTAAACTCGTCCAATTCTAAAACCTGTTCACTTGCACATTAAGTGTCCCCTCGAAGTTTTTCTTAACAGAATGCCATATGCTAACATATAACATACTACCTAATCCAGAGACGCCTTCGGCCGAATCAACGCCAGGAACAACGCCGGGCTCTGTATCGCTGGCGTTGAGAAGCGCGGATAGAGGCTGCAATTGAAATATCGCACATTATAGTCAATGAGATAGTGACGCAGGTGCCTGAGATTCATGTGCGGTTATGCTGCAGTGGGAGCAGCTGCTAAAGCCGGAGAGCACAAAGTTTTCCTGTGCCACTCCACTCGCTTGCGAGTGCGTTAAAGTAAGTAACCACACGAGCGGGTGCTTGAATATACCACTCGCAACTATCTACCAGGCGAGTTTTCATCGACTCGAAAATAAAACAGCTAAACCGCTCCATTTTCTTAACCAATTTTTTTGCTGCTGAATTCCGTGCACATACACAGCGCTATCACTACCAGCGCGATGCAGGCAACAAGACCATACATACAGACCCCGCAGGGCAGAGAAAAGAAGGTGAAACATTTTCTGCCAAATAACGGTCGCTCAAAGGCGCACCCTGCCTAGGACAAAAATGCAGGAACTGAACCGCCCATCTTAGACTGAGCAGTGATATCCTCAGGCCTTCATCGTCGCACAGCGTTGAGATGTGCCCACAATGGTTACATGAGCGGATCGTGCTTTCATATTTTATGTGACAAATCACACCGCGCAACTGGAAGGCATTACGCTTTGTCATGTAGTCTCTACTTTTTTCTTGTGAGCGTTTGTTTAGCGCACAGACTTTCAAAAAAGTTCATGCACCATCTAGCCCACGAAAAAGTTTTACTTCAGCATTAGGCACAAGACAGAATCCAGGCTGCATTCACGCGCATTCTGTCAGCTATTATAGTTAAAAACGTGTGTCTTGACTGTCGTTAAATTTTATAGCCGTGATATTCGCCGTATCCTTAGTAATTATGTGCATTCCCTGTCAAGCAGCCATCGTACCATTAAATGCGTCAGCACACAATTCTACATCTTAGGCTGCGTTTTAAGCTGTGTTAATTTACATTCTCTACATACATCTAAGTTGCATAAAATACCGCAACGAAAGAGCACAAATGGGCACCGCCTTCAAGCACAGACGATCGAGTCCGCGTATGTGCTGCCAATATCAGTGGTCTGCAGTCAAACGGCGCACGATGGCTTTTTAACAGCAGCCATAGTGCTTAAGGACAATGAACATGCCGTTCATCGAACACCACGGGTTTGACGAAGCTCTCGGTGTATTAAGTCGCCAATTTGAGCATCATGGGAATGGCTAGACTTCTCTATGAATGCTTGAAGCACGCCGCTCTTCTTCCATCGTCTCAAAACTGGGGCGCAGAGGCGCACAGCCTTTTCGACGCCTAAGAGAGACGGTACCAAAAAACCGTGCTTCTTGGTGCAGTTTCCTCGCCTCTCCGGTGTTTTCCTCCGGTCTCAGATGTCAATAACTCCGGGCAAGAAATGCGAGGCAGTTGATAACTTCCACCCAAATAAAATGTACTTTCCTAGTCGGTCAACGCCTGCCCCTCTACGCTGCATGCCGCGACCTCATGTTTTCAGTGACAGTCGGGAAATGAGCGCATTTAACTAGCATGAATGCATCAGCATAGAGAAGAAGAAAAAATAACTCAAACTTTGCAGCAAAATCAAAGAAACATGCTTAAACAATGAACAACACGAGCAAGCTAAGTGCAAGTGTACGCAAAAGAAAAAATAAACGAGAACCAAGGTAGGTGACAGCGAAAGGCTAGGTTAAAAGTATGTAGTTACACCCAAATTCGCAAGCACGTTTCCCTGTTACAGGATGACTTAAGGGCACGTATAGTATTTAAATATTTAATACATAAGGAAATAATAGGGACTTATATTTAGTGATTATGCTGAATCCAGTGATACAACCATTCAATGTGGCGTACCTCAAGGCCGTCTTCTTGACCCCTTCCTGTTTAATGTGTACATTAATGACCTAATTGAAATATATAAAAAACCCAATGATATTTTGTATGCTGACGACACTAGCCAATTTTGAGCGGGTGCTTTCAAATAAATGGTTCACGGTGAGTGGGTTAACAATAAACACTAAAGCTGTACAAAAAATCTCAAGCTGTACTGTTTCGATCTGTAAACTGCAATATTGCATCGACCGATCTCCTTATGTTTGGCGATAATTGCATTCAGCTAGATAAAAGCTTCAGGTTCCTTTTGGCTGTTTTCGATAGCACCATGAGATGCAACGGGCATGTAAATTACATCGTTAAAGATGACGATCAGAATCTCCCACATGCTTGAACTAAGCTTTCATAATGCATTATTTCACTCGTACTTAAACTACTACCAACTGCATCGGTGAACAACATCAAACACAAACCTCAATAAATTATTTCTGCTACAGCAAAAGGTAATAAGACATGTAGCTGGAATCATTTCCACAGTGCACACCGGTTCTTTCTTCATTGAATATAAAATTATATCAGTTAACATTGTGCACGAATATCGACTAATGTACTATCTTACGTTTTCATCACCCATAGTGACTGAATTTCTGAAGTCCATAGGCAAAGAAACACTGAAAGCGAAAATTTTTTTTTACAAGATCTAAAAAACAATGGGCGAACTCCACTAGCAGGACAAACTACGGATGTCAAACACCACATTTTCTGATACCAGTCATTTTAAACAAATACAACCCATACGGTAATAATACATCGTGGGAGGGAACAGCGCGAACAAGACGACAGACGAAGCAAGAGGACACGAAGACGAGCGCTGTTCTCCAGTTTTTTAGTATTAAGTTGTCTTTCAAGAACGACCATGTTTGTTGGCTTTACTCCCCAAGATCCCAGAAACACGTTTTGCAGTATTCTTCCGGACATTCAAAAAATGTAAAAAATGGAATAGCTGTGTCTGCCGTCCGCTCGAGCTTACAGAATTCTTGTTTTCACCGGACCGAAGAGAGTGTACTGTTACAGGTCAGCAGGCTGAAAACCGCAGGGTACCCTGATTCGGTTATTTCGGCAACGTGCGAAAAGTTGATGCGGCTGGTGAGGACGGATTTCGTCAAGTCAAAGAAGGACAAGACATGTAAGAAAAGGGCGGTCATCCCCTACATTCACAAAGTAGCCCATAATCTGAAAAATGTAGCTGGTAGGTTTGAAGTCGAAGTTGTTTTTTCGGCACCTTGTAAGTTGAGCGGGCTTTGCCGGGCCGTTAGGAACCGTAGTGAAAATGTATTAGGAGTTAGTCCGTTCAAATGCCGTGTTACTCACAGGTCACCGTTGGTGGAATGCGCATGCTCTGTAGTCTATGAACTGCCACTCTCGTGCAAAAAAGTCTACATTGGTCAGACAGGCCGCTGTATTAACGTTCGCCTGAGGGAACATCTTAACTCACTATCAGACACCAGATACTCCCATCTTAAAAATCACTGCCGCGATTGTGGGAAGGAAAATGATGAAAATAAACAGAAAAAGCGCCACCCTTTGGTCACAAAAACTAAAATTTTGTTTAGACACCAAGATAAATTGACCAGGGAGGTTATGGAAGCTTATTTCATAAGGAAGAAAGAATCACAGTGTATCAGCCAGCCTTCTTTGCCATTAGTTGACACAGAAGTATCGTTTTTAGATAATTCGTGACTTGTTTCATTTCGGTTCTCAGGGTGCCTTTGTTCGGAGTTCACCACGTGGCATATTGTGCGATTGGTGATCTTGATTCCGCTAGACCAATGCTCGTTGCTCTGTTTGTTCACGTGATTATGATGTATATATGTTTTTTTTCTTTTCAATACAAAATTCAGTTTCAAAACACAGCGCTCGTCTCCTTGTCCTCTTGCTTCGTCTGTCGTCTTGTTCGCGCTGTTCCCTCCCACGATGTATTATTACAAACTCGCCCAGCTATCCATCCGTCTTCAAGGTACTAATGTTCACACCATACGTTCCAACGAGTTTAAGATGCATTTTGTGCTGATAAATACGTACGATTCTACATCGACACTTATTCTCTTTTCTTCTACTGTACGGAGTATGCGCCATGCGTACCGCACAGGTTTCGACATGTCCATTGGGCATAGTACCATACCTTAATACCATAGTACTATAAAGCTCACCACGTGCGTTGTAGCCTCTGCCTTCTGTTTTTACAACCTTGCTTTTTGTCACTTTTCTCTTCGGTCTTGATTTCAATTACTTTAGAACATACTTATGCTGTGCGCTGGATGATTACTCACGAGTATTATTTCTTACTTTTTATTCTTTTAAATGAGCAATATACGCGTAAGCGTTAAAGAAACAAAAAATGAGTAATTTAAGCAAGACTCTCGACGCTTTGAGTGTGTGAGAAGAGGCTTTCAACATGCACAGTCGAGACGAGTGTATGCGGAGGAAACTGCTTTACCGAGGACGTTACGCTGACCCCGTATCGACCACAGTATTTATTAGGACCTTCAAAGCAAGATAGAGCCAGGAAATAGCCCGTAGACTATTAAACACATGAAAATATTTACTGTGCAGTTGGAACGACAGTTACGGCGCCTTGTTTATCTTCTAGCCAGCCTCTTTGTGCTGTCTTTTTTGGTCACCGAACTGCGCAAAAAGTGCTGCTTAGCGACCCACGTATTCAACACGCGAACCAGGTTCACTGTAGTTCTTTCACAAGAAAAGAACTTAAGAAATCCCAGTCGGAGTGATTACAATATAGCTAGAAAAACATTTTAAGGTTTGTTATATAGAGTTCAGAAACTTTCTACAATATCTGTGTATTCATATTGCTTGCAGCAAAAAGGTACAGGATGCATAGAATGTGAGCCTTCTGTAACAACACAACAAATTCCCGCAAAAATCTGCAATGCAGTGTGCAGCGTGCGGTGATGAAAATAAAATTAGAGTGCGCATCTGATAAACTTAAGTTGTTATTGGCGTCCCGTGTTAGGATGAATGACTGCATAATACGCGGACAGAAATAGTAGCCATGTGTCGGCACAGCCTGTTCTGTATGCGAGCCTGTAATCCGCGGGTCGCAGCAAGGGCATCAGACACGCGTAAGCTGCTTAGCTACAGAAGTGCATAGCCAAGCGACAATCAATTTTTTTCCTGGCTTGCACGTGCCGTCAAAGACATTTTCCTGGTGCTTCGAAGTCCTGTTTTCCGATACTCACTATTCCGAGAAGACGCCGTTGTAGACAGAGCGGAGAGCTCCAGGTGAGAGCGTTTTTTTTTTTTGTCGATTTTTACCTTTTATTTCAGTCCTCCTTTGTAAAGACTTCCACAAAGGGCATTTTCTTTCGCACTAAAAGCCATTAACATATCGTATTTTCGAGCACTCCTTCTCAGCGCAATGAAAATTATGATCGTAACGAGGGCTTGCATAAACACAGATCGCAGCCCATGTCGTTTATAGGGCAAAACCTCCTCCTGTCAGTGTGACATTCAGTTTATTCTATACCACCATGTTTAAATATAGTTACCAAGGCCCATTTATTACCTTACTCAATGCGCAACCATTCATTGGCTGAGCGACTGTATTCGCATGAAGTTGTTTTCAAGAAAATATTTGATGGATTGTGCGTGCATCACCAATGAATAATTATTGGCAATTGGGCTAAAAATTGCATGACAGCAAAGCTGTAGCCGAGTTTAAATGAAAAATCATCATTTTACGCAGGAATTAGCATGCACGCCTGAAAGGTCAACTACGATGTCTGCCTACCCGCACCAGCGACTAATTTTTTATGGAGTTCTATTGCCAATTCCTAGATGGCACGAACGAGTCCCGGTCGCGGCTACAGCATTTTGATATTGGTGAAATGAAGGAATGCTCATGTGTTGCAAAGTGTCGGCGCACACTAAAGAACCAAAGCTGCTCTAAATTTATTCGTAGACCTCGTATATATAGACCTCTTATACCTAGATCATACCGTCCCCCAGAAAATACAGTGTCGCCGTTAACGGCGTCAGCGTTGTGAGCGAAAATTCACTGGCATGGCTCTGGGAGGTGTTCGCCAGTGAGCAACCGAGGAGGCAAGTGGGTCAGCTAGGTCACGTGACCTTGCAGCGTCATCAAAACCTGCCCATCGTATATTGAGCAAACCACCTACCATAGCAGCTGGCACTTAGATTAATGATTGGTCACTCGGGAAGAACAACCTGGGTGCACAAAGCCCACCGCTTGAAGCACCTGCAAGCGCAGGGCAGCGGCGCATCGCTTAACCGCTGCACTACTATGCCAAGAGGGGTATGAGGACTCTCAGGGATCCATTAATGTAAACTAGACAATGACCGTCTGTATAATACGAATTAACCCATTACGCTATTGAGTAATATCACTAAGACGAAGATGATGGGTCCCCACCAATTTTCAATAAGAGTTGGCCATAGGCGTTAGTCGTTACACGGAGATTAAAATTCAGGTTCCTTTCATATCTGGTGTAACTATATCTGGCAGAATAACCAGGACAATTGTGAAGGGGATATTGCCGTATATAGTAAGGCTGTAGGAAAGTGGTAGGTGAGAAGAAAAAGTGACGTGCGCTTACTCCAATGGTACAGCGAGTAATCGAGGTGCTAATGGGTGCACTATATGAATGAGGAAATGACGATTCACACTATAAGGTAGGTAGGTTGGTTGGTTGGTTGGTTGGTTGGTTGGTTGGTTGGTTGGTTGGTTGGTTGGTTGGTTGGTTGGTTGGTTGGTTGGTTGGTTGGTTGGTTGGTTGGTTGGTTGGTTGGTTGGTTGGTTGGTTGGTTGGTTGGTTGGTTGGTCGGTCGGTTGGTCGGTCGGTCGGTTGGTCGGTCGGTGGGTCGGTCGGTGGGTCGGTCGGTGGGTCGGTCGGTCGGTCGGTCGGTCGGTCGGTCGGTCGGTCGGTCGGTCGGTCGGTCGGTCGGTCGGTCGGTCGGTCGGTCGGTCGGTCGGTCGGTCGGTCGGTCGGTCGGTCGGTCGGTCGGTCGGTCGGTCGGTCGGTCGGTCGGTCGGTCGGTCGGTCGGTCGGTCGGTCGGTCGGTCGGTCGGTCGGTCGGTCGGTCGGTCGGTCGGTCGGTCGGTCGGTCGGTCGGTCGGTCGGTCGGTCGGTCGGTCGGTCGGTCGGTCGGTCGGTCGGTCGGTCGGTCGGTCGGTCGGTCGGTCGGTCGGTCGGTCGGTCGGTCGGTCGGTCGGTCGGTCGGTCGGTCGGTCGGTCGGTCGGTCGGTCGGTCGGTCGGTCGGTCGGTCGGTCGGTCGGTCGGTCGGTCGGTCGGTCGGTCGGTCGGTCGGTCGGTCGGTCGGTCGGTCGGTCGGTCGGTCGGTCGGTCGGTCGGTCGGTCGGTCGGTCGGTCGGTCGGTCGGTCGGTCGGTCGGTCGGTCGGTCGGTCGGTCGGTCGGTCGGTCGGTCGGTCGGTCGGTCGGTCGGTCGGTCGGTCGGTCGGTCGGTCGGTCGGTCGGTCGGTCGGTCGGTCGGTCGGTCGGTCGGTCGGTCGGTCGGTCGGTCGGTCGGTCGGTCGGTCGGTCGGTCGGTCGGTCGGTCGGTCGGTCGGTCGGTCGGTCGGTTGGTTGGTTGGTTGGTTGGTTGGTTTATGGGGTTTAACGTCCCAAAGCGACTAAGGCTGTGAGAGACGCCGTAGTGGAGGGCTCCGGAAATTTCGACCACCTGGGGTTCTTTAACGTGCACTGACATCACACAGTACACGGGCCTCGAATTTCTCCTCCAAAGAAATTCAACCGCCGCGGCCGGGATCGAACCCGCGTCTTTCGGGTCAGCAGCCGAGCACCATAACCACTGATATAAGGATCTTTCTTATTGTAATTCTGCGATGGCCTAGTGAGTTTATAGCTAAAGGTCAGGAAAGAACATGGATATGAGCTAATCACTTTTACTATTCACTGCCGACTTAACTCCGGATCGATACACTTGTTTCCTGATGTCACTGCGTTGGAGTGCTTTCGAGAGAGAACATTTAAGATTCCCAATTCCCACGAACTGTCTGTGCTTCATGTAGTCTACGCTGAAGTCACCAGCAAGAACGCGTATCGAAGCTTGATCAAAACCGGCTAGGGAGGTGGTCAAATATCGCAGAGTTTTTTCGTGAGTATTTTTTATTCATTCGGGGGAGTCTTGTTCGTATCGCGCGCGCCATCCGAAAACGGCGAATACAAGAGGAGGAGGAAGAACATTTATTAAGACCATAAACTCTGGATGGGTTCATTAGGAAAATACATTGGCTGTCATCATAGTCCGGCCTCTTTCAACCAAATATTTCTGGTCGCGGGGACTGTGGCTATCAAGGGATACCTCACAGCGCTCATATGTCCGATTTGGATTGGGGTCCAAGTCTGGGTTGTCTTCACATTCTCAAACTGTGCGAGGTTCCGTACTCGCTTCCCACGAGAACGACGAAGAAAGGACGAGGCACGAGAAATAGGCAGCTTTGCTGGGGACGGTGGTGGTGGTGGAACTTTATTTCCAGCGGATATAGAGGAGCGACCCGAAGTCGCCCCCCGCTTAAACGGCGGCCGCTATCCCTTGGGCAGCGGCGGCGTCTTCAGCCAGCTGGAGGAGCTCGATCTGTGTCCCCGGGTCGGGGCTGAGCAATAGAGCCTCCCAATGATGAGAGTCGGTAATGAAGCGACTCGCGGGTAGGGACTGCGGGCAGTTCCAGATCATATGATTTAGATCGGCTTTGGCATCGGAGACAAATGCTGGGGACGGTCGCAGAATTGCGAGAAAGCGCGCTGCATACCCGGCAGCCGCGAAATTATCGTGAATCACGTGTTCTCACGTGGAGGAGGTTGAGGACGCGCTCGTTAATGATCGCTGCAGACACCGGTGTGGTGATGTAACTGGCAGGCTGCTCAAGTTGAGGGCTATAATTATGAAGCAAAACATATTTACCGAAAGCACTCTAGCCGCCACCTTGGCTCACTGGTTATGGCGCTCGGCTACTGACCCGAAAGACATGGTTTCGATTCCGGATGCGGTGGTCGAATTTCGATGGGGGCGAAATTTTAGAGGCCCGTGTACCGCGCGATATCAGTGCATGTTAAAGAATCCCAGGTAGTCGAAATTCCCGCAGCCCTTCACTGCGGCGTCCCAAATAGCCTCAGTTGCTTTGTGATGCTAATCCTCCATAAACCATAAGCCAAAACACTCGGTCACTTACACATACACACGCGCAGGGTTGCCAACGGATGCGTACAGAACCCACACTTGAAGAAATTGTAACACGGCTTTGTTTTCCCGCAGCGCCGACGCTTTGTCACACCATGTTCCATGTACATTCAACACAATTAAGGTGTAGTGCTTTCGGTGAACTATTGGAGCTTTTAATGCTCTGCGGCATGTGTCAAAATTACTGCTACTACAGATTAAATGACCGAAGGTTTTGCGCACAGCCAATTTGCTGGAGGAGGTTTTTAGTGGTTAATACGTCGAAGCAAGTACACTGGAGCCATGAGCAGTCACGCCCATCTAGGTCAGGCGGCATGCAGAAATCCCATTTGTGGTTGATGTATAGTGACGGCCCGGGTCACATTACAAAGTGCGTTGAAGCGCCAGGCTACAGCAGCCACTTACTGAGACATAATATGAACTTTTACTTGAAAGTAAAATTACGTGGAGTCCTGACCAGCGTACATTTAATCAGATACGAGCCATTCAGGCATGTTTCATGGTCCACTCTGCTACTTCGGTCAAAAAAAAAATACAATCACTAGTAGAGAGACCCAAACCTTTTCATTATTATGGCAATACAGAAAGTGACACTTTTAATTTGTCGATCGTAAATAATGCCTTACTCTATATCCTGTGTGACGCTGCGCCCTTTGGCGAAACTGAAGTGCCTTCCCCTTTTTGTTCGAGAGTCGAAGCAACACAGCTTCGGGCCAATGCAACTGCAAAATCAAATCGAACCTCTGCTCACACCGAGACGTTTCGTGGGGATATCTGAGGGTACCAGTTTGATCGCTCACAGAGCACGATGATAATCGTGAATGATGGGTCGCGGGAGCTATACGCCGACTCACGCGCTTTGTGTACTGCGGCAGTCGGCAGCGGACCTCTCTCACAGGTACTATATTCGGCCAGCGGAATCGACAGAGAACAAGTCGCAGACGCCGTTCCTCATTGCTACTCAATTGGCAGGCGGCGTCTTCCCGCGAACCCTTCTTGCCTATTCCGACCTGCTCTAAGCTATGCTTACGCCGCTCATTGTCCTCCTTCCCCGAAACAGCTGTCACGTACAAGCGTGAGCACGACTGTCTATACCTTTGGAGAGGTGTCCTACGGAACACGGAAAATGAAATGTTCTCTCGGCTGCTGTTACTGGAAAAGTGCAGTTTCCAGGGAAAATTCTACCTTCTTGCCCTTTCGCTACAGCTTGAGCACTGTGTTTAGAACCGGGTAACAGACTTCACTTCCTTTGTTCGACAGCGCGACGTAACCGTTCTCGATGCTTTACGCCGTTTACTGCTCTCAGAACGGTGACATTCTCTGGAGTTCCTCCTTCATTTATTTGCAGATGCAAATAAATGAAATAATCCTGCAGCGCCGAAGAATTGGAGCCGTAGGGCAGGTTAAAAAACTAATAGAAATAACTATACAATCTAGCGATGCCAATGGGCTTAGCTTGGCAGAAGCGCGATGAGGGACGAAGGCGAGCTAACCAATATGATGCCCCGGGCACCTGCCAAAACAGCACATTGTGTACAATACGAAAGTTGCCACATGCCTTCTTTGTTTGCGATGCGAATTTTACATATTGGTGTGCTGTGGACGTCAGGTACTCAAAAATCTATTCTTTTTTTCTATTTTTTGCAGGGGACCCCAATGAGAGCTATCGCCATGGATCTTAAATATGCTGCCATCTCCTGTGCGGTCGTCACGACAGTGATGTTATTCGCCACTGCCACTGATTTCCCAGAAAGAAAGGAATATCTTTCGTCATATCAGGATGCCTGGAAGGTGATCGGCTGCCTTTTCGATGAGTGCTGTGTCCTTTTTCGTAGTCTGATTCCCGCAAAGAATGTTGATATCAAAATCACTGTGTATTCAAATTTTATCGAATACATAGGTGTGTTTTGTCATGCGTGAATAGCTAACTTGGCACAGAAGAATTCAAAGGCTCCAAAATTCAAGCGCCGGAAACAGTTATGACCTTAGCCAGAGGAGGAGTCGCCGCGGGGTGGGAATACCAAGCACCGCGGCAGTGTTCAGCAATGAGGCTGATGCGACAGTAGCGGAAGCAGATTGGTTGTTCATTCACCGTGCGCTACGCGTCCGGATTGCGGTAAACGTCGTAGGAAGTAATTGCAGGGACGGAATGGCAGATAGGTGGCTGAGGGTCGGCCCGGCTTCCGATGGCGCACATAGCCAGAGGGATGTTCAAGTTGGCTTTGTGGTGCCAGCTAGGTGCCAACATTGTGGCACCTTTTGGATCCGCGTGTTTTTGTCTTTCCTTCTCTGTCGTCGTTTTGTTCGCGCTCCTTTCGCTTTCTCCGGAACACCCTTCAAACTCCCGAATTTTGCCCGCCAATCTAGCCTTCCGCCTATCCCTGCTAGTCTGTATAATCCTCGGCAAGGAAGACAGAAATCATCTAGTCGAAGACAAGGCCCACTGCACTTTCTGGGTAAAGTCAGTAGAATACGTCTTTGAGTAGTGTTTTGGGGAATATATAGATCACAATAAAAAAAGTAAACAGTGTAGAAAGCTTCTTCTTGCTGTGACTGCCACCTGTGCCCACACGTTTTTCTCATACCGCACTAATGGGATCGAGTTGGCCAAAATTCGCAGCAGCCATCCACCACGACGTGCCTCAACGACGAAATTATAAATTGGTTTTTGAAGAAAGGAAATCACGCAGTAATTGTCTCACATTTCGGTCGATACCTGAAGCGCGCCGTAAGGGAAGGCAGGGAGGTGGGAATGAAAGAAAAAAGGAAGAAAGAGGTGCCTTAGTCGAGGTCTCCGGAATAATTTTGACCACCTGGGGATCTTTAACGTGCACTGACATTGCACATCGCACGGGCGCCTTTTGCGTTTCAACTCCATCGAAACTCGGCCGACGTGGTCGGGTTCGAACCCGGGTACTCCGGCTCAGTAGCCGAGCGCTCTAATCCCTGAGCCACCACGGCGGGTACATGACGCCTTTGCAATCCAAACCCCCGAACTCCGCATGTTGCGAACGGTGCTCTAACAATCGAGCTAGAGCAGTTGTCATCTACTTTTAGATTATATTTTTGTTGTGTGCAGCGTAACCAGGACAATATTCACCAGCGCCACCCTTGATCATAATAGTCCCTTTTATATCCCTGCCCTCCTCTCGGTTCTGGTAATCTTGATGTCACTGGTAGCACAAGATGGTTCTCGCAGCTTGCGACTGCAGCGTCACGTTCCATGTGAAACTTTCGATATAACCGTACCTTCAGCGTCTGCCGCTATGGTCGTGGGTGGCGCTGGTGAACTCTAAAGGGCACATATACACGGAAAAGCACGAACAGGCTCTTAGGGCAAAAGGACGAAGAGACGCCGGGATAATGAAACATAGGGCATTATGGGGGTACAACAAATATGAAGTACTAAGAGGTATTTGGAAAGGAATAATGGTGCCGGGACTTACTTTCGGCAATGCGGTTCTGTGCTTAAGGGCAGAAGTTCAGTCGAGATTAGATGTAAATCAGAGAGCTGTTGGAGGATTAGCACTAGGTGCCCACGGCAAAACAACAAACGAGGCAGTACAAGGGGATATGGGCTGGGCATCGTTCGAAGCACGGGAAGCTAAGAGTAAAATACTATATGAAGAACGCCTGAGGAAATTGGACGATAAAAGGTGGGCAGCTAAGGTATTTAAATATTTATACAGAAAGAGCGTTGACTCACAGTGGCGGAAAAGAACTAGAAAACTAACCAGTAAGTATGCCAGTCATGAGGACGGAGAAAGAAAGAGCATTAAACGACAGGTTAAAAACGCGGAAGTTAAAAATTGGATGAATTCAATGGAAAAGAAACATAGTGTAGAACTATATCGATGCTGGAAAAGGCAGATCAGGAAAGAATTTTTCTATGATAACTCATGAGGCAGTGCCCTACTTTTTGAAGCTAGGTCAGGGTGTCTTAGAACGCGCAGCTACAAAAAGAAATTTAACGAAGAAGATGACACATGTGCAGTGTGTGGTAGATCTGTGGAAACAATTGAACACCTCATAATCAAATGTGACGGTATCCGTCCGGATGTCGATGCAGGCGCAGTCACTCTTCCTGAGGCCCTACGGTTTTAGAGATAACAATGGTCATGTAAATAAATCTGCAGTGGAAGTCAGCAAAAAGCGATTGGAGGATTGGTGGCTGAAAAGCAGAGATGTGGCATAAAGTTAGAATTGTACGAAACCGTAGATAAAGATGGTGGCGATTCTTAATGAGAATTGCCAACACAGTAAACAAAAAAAATTTAGAAAAGCTGATCATGGTGGCATTTGCCACCACCCCGTTTCAAAGGGGGCGCTCCTATCCATCCATCCATCCATCCATCCATCCATCCATCCATCCATCCATCCATCCATCCGTCCGTCCGTCCGTCCGTCCGTCCGTCCGTCCGTCCGTCCATCCATCCATCCATCCATCCATCCATCCATCCATCCATCGGTTAGGCTACAACACAGATGCACTCGATAGCCAAAGGTAGGGCGGCCGCCGCTGTAGCTGATGTGGTAGAGAGCACTCTATGTGACATGTGCAGGTCATGTGTCATGATTCCACGAGCATATGTGGTTATCTTTTCCTCTACTACGCAACGAAATATCTTTCAGATAAAGGCGATCACATTGAAAATTTCCCTTTCATCCACGAAATGAAAAATAGTAAAACGTAGGTGACACTATAAGTTCATCTTAAGAGTATGATGCAGTACCGTTAAATAGCCGCTAGGTCCTTTGCGGCGCCCCTGGAGCACCCTTTTGCAGACACCGACACGCTTGTTGCCATCAAGTACTGCTTTATTAGACATCATTCATAAAAATTAGTTGCGCTAATTAGTGACTGTAATTAAGTAACTGTTCCTGTACTCTAATTCGCCTACTTTGTGGTGTGAGGCGCTCGTGCACGGCCGCCATTTATCCCTCTGTGCGAATTTCTCTTTTCTCTTTTCAGAGAAAAGAGAAACCTCTTTTCTTTTCAGAGAAACTGCTTTTCTACGTCCCTACCCTGTCGACCAATCAGAATTCCCCAGTAGCAACGACGCCGATCTCGGTTCTTCCACCAAATACCTTTAAAGCTATCGCTTTAAAAACACATTCCCCTATGCTTTCCCTCATTTCAATGGCTAGTAGCTTCGTTTATGCATTTGGCGTAGAAATATCCGCAGGTTACATTTAAGCTCCATTTCAAGTGCCCTTACTTCCAACGGCACTGCACCCCACAGTAGTTGTAGGAAGCGCGCGTTCACGCTGTCGTAGTCCGCCAAAAACCGCCACTCAAAACAGTATGAAAATATGTCATGGCCCGTATATAGCTGCCTTTTTTTTACGTGCTTGTTCACTGGTTTGCTGAAGGTTCGTCACCAGGCTACAAACTACAGACTAACATCTGATTCTATTTTTGTTTTCAGTCGTTTTATCAGCCTTATGAGTTTGTACTCCATCAACGATCGTTCAAATACGACCCAATAACTGGCTGGGACGGGCTCTGCCACCACGGCAGCGTCGTATATCTGAATCCTGAAGAAAAGTACGCCATAAGTGAAACATGCTATTGGGACACTTATAGAGGAGCATAGTAAGCAGAGAGCGCCCGTACTCATAATCACTTTTTTATTATCAATATGAACAATACGATATTTTTTGTAAAGCAGGAAAAACATTTTTTTTTTTCACTCAGGATTAACATCACTGCGTACCTTACTACAGAGGCAACCAATGGCTACGAAGTACCCAATGCTATGAGGGTGTCCAAGGACAAAGGTGAGCCTCGGAAACCAGCTTCAATAATTCCGTTTTGTGTATCGCTAGCAAATCCAGAAACTATTCGTGTTTTTATGACTGAGATGTAGTCGTGTTTCCTAGAGCGAAAGCAATCGCTCTCAAGCATGGTCATCGTTTCGTCTTTGTCTCACGCCTGGCCGCCGACAGCATTTCATAAATCTGTGACGTGTGTCACCCAACTCAAAGAATTCTCAGAAGCGCTTATTCTTTCTTTTTCAGTATTTCGAATGGCGACGCTAATTCAGGTATTTCGAAAACTGGGCTTGCCTATAAGATACAGTATATTACAATATAATCTTGCATTGTAAAATAACAAACAATTTGATTAGGCTAGTTATTTATTTGGCGTTTAGTAGCTACGAGAAGCATTAGCCCGCTTTGGCGCACTATCCACCTGCACATACCACACCTACGTATTTTTAAAGTCAGAAAAGTGTTCCAAAAGATAACATGAGTAGCAGTATACAGGGTGTTGCACCTAAGACATTACAAAATTTTTAACGATCGGCTTTTTGAGTTAGACAGCCGTTTTTTTTGGCACAGCATTGTCAGCTGTGTAGTACATCAGAATACAGCTAAGACGTGCTAACTATCAGGCTGGTTAACTAATACTACATAGTTAAATTTTTAACTATTACTGTTGGATCTTTAATTACTGAAAAGCATGTAGTCCACCGTAAGTAATATTCATATCAGTTTTAAGGATTTTTAAACTGCAATTACGCTAGGCTCTGTGCCCCTACAAATTTCGGCTATTTCGATGAGTTTCGTGCAATGGAGAAGCTGCTTTGCATGCAAACTTCTCGAAAGCGCATACATTTTGGCGCAATGGAGCTAAAGACGATTCGCCGATTTTCTGGCGTCCGCCAACACTCGCAATACTTTCCTGAAAAAGCCATATTTTTACCTCAAAAGCCTATTTTTGAGAATTACTTACTCTTCCCTAAAAGAACTTGTATAAATAAGCAAGTAGTATACAAAGGGATGCCTGACTAATATCTGTTCGGGAAGGCTGCAATATGCTGCGCCCTTTTCTATAGAGAAATAATTGGATGAAGTAGGCTTTTTTGTGTGTTGGCCCAAGGTTAGCACTCTTATGTCAAATGGCAATGCAAAAAAGAAAATTTAATAATCTTCAGCAAGTGCTGCCCTCGTCAAAAGTATACAGACTAAAGGGTTTTGCTCCTAAGCTGTTTAGCCTAGCTTTCTAGCGCATCAAGCAGTCCAAACCTTGCGTGGATTGAGGGCGCAAAACCATTCCTCTTTCGAAAGATTACGGTCGTTGATGATCCATAACGCGGCATGCTGTAGGCCTCAATAGTAAACCCCTTGGGCAGTATACTTTTGACGAGGGGAGTACATGTCAAGAAACCCCCTAGTTTTGAGTTAGACGCGATTACAAAGCCGAAACAACATTACAGCGCAAATTATTGATATGGCGTTGCAAGTTAAGGTCGACTTGTTCGGTTGATAGCTAATGTTACATGAAGTTTTTTAAAGCACCGACCACTGACCAAAGCGTGTCATGGTGGCGGAAATGAAACGATCATGCCTCATAATGTAAAAATCGAAAAATGCAATTTCAAAGCAAACAGGATATTTAATTTTAAATTCGCATTGAAAATCGCATAAAAAACTACCTCCCGGTGAAACCCGCCATTATCAGTGTAGGCCCCGTGACTACGTCTCGGCAAAATATCGCTTATTTGTTCTAAGTGCATGGTGTCTTTTTTTTTAGGAGTTTTTCAGACTATGTTTTATCACAGTTTACACTCTCTCCAGTGTGCCCTTCGTTCCAAAGCAACACTCCCTTCGCGAAGTCAACCATACGTTCTTCGCTTTTGTAACTAAATGTCGCCAGACTATTTTTTCTTGGATGGAGCGGACACTACAGTCCACTAAAAAATTTTCGTCGACGAGGCGAACATAACTGTGCAGTAACAACTTTCAGTGTGGAAACTTAAGTGAACGCTGCTCTACTAAAATTACGGTATTGCTGTTTGGCGGTGAGATTTACATTAATCTTATACTTTGCCGACTTGAAATCGCCGTCGCGCTCAATCATGGTTTCGAGCATCGCGACGCTCAAAAACTGCAGCATGCACTGATTTAAGAATTCTTTGTAAAATATTGGCGGGGGCTTAGCTTTAGTTGAAGGGACATTGAGGAGAAATTGAAGTTGGCTTGTATCGACAGAATACCAGCTCCTGGTTACAAAAACGCCACTCATACTGACAACAAAGCTCTTGTAACGTAGAAAAGAGCAGGAAACAAAATACAGGTATCGCCGCTACAGGCCAAAGTCGCTAGTACAAGCGTGATGACGTCATAGGACAAAGCAGTGTTGCTAGAACCAAATGTTCTAGCAACTCTAGGACCCGAGAAGCCACAAATCACTGAGGCGCAGCCAATGCATGCGCAAATCTTCTTTACGTCGCCAGATGGCGCCACGTTCCCGGCAGCTCGGCACGCGCCTGAAGCATCGGGACCAATCAGCGCCTGCTCACCGGCGTTAGGCGAGCTCCCGGTATTCCGCTAGCGGTAACAATTAAGGTACACGGTATGCTAAAGGTGTCTTGCAAGAACTTCTTTCACGACTTCGAGAACGAGATCCATCGTAACGCTGGCAAAACGCCAATGCAAACGTAAGCGAAGCGACTGTAGCGACGGCCGCAATAGCCGATAGATGCCTTCAACGTGCGGCCGGCGGTTGATTTCTTTTCGGCTGCTGCTAGGCCGCACTGCTGGCCGCTAGAAATCACGGACTCTGCGTTACGTCATGTTCACGTCATGTTTCACGTTACTTAGTCCTGTGTCGTCATAGGAGAATCCCAAGTTTGAATCAGAGCGGCAGGAAAAACTTTTTCAACTTCGAATCCAAATTTCTTAGAAATAAACGCATCTTTCGATGCCGGCCAAGTGGCAACAAAGCCATGACATGCCGAACTATCGGATTTTGCTATAAAAAAAATATAAATAGTGCTCTCCTCACTGTCCTTTTAAGCCTGGTAGGTTGCGAAAGCAGGTGTTTTATACTGCATATGCAGCACCTGTAGTGGGAAGAGCGCGGCGCGCCGTGCCAAGCGGCCGCCGTTACCCGACGAGCCGAGTCGGTGGCCCGTCTCTCACTCCTGGTATGACGTCACGCTGTGACGTCACTAGGCATGGTATGACGTCAGGGGTCATTCTAAAGGTCAAATGTGCCAAGTGGCCGCCGCTACGCGAAAGGCCGTTCTTGGGAGTAGTATTGCTTTCGCGATTAAATTTCTGCAGCCTTTCCAACAAAACCTTTGCGGATTCCAATATCTTGAACAGCGAGCTGTCCATTGTGCCGAGGGAAATTGGGTCCTTGAATTTCAGTGCCCTGTCCCTTTAATGACGTCCATCTGCCCAGTTAGTACATTGTGGAGGAGAATATATAAGTGCGTAGAACGGCAACGTTTGTTTAGCTGACTAATCAGGGTCACTTCTTCTTACCTGTATTTAATGCCATTATATTAGCTTTAAACCGTGCTAAAAACTGGGAAAAAATGTTGTTTATCAGGGGTTCAATTTCTAAATGTATATTGTTACGAGGTACCAAGCAAAGAAGCAGGACGACATGATGACAGATGAAATACTATTTTTAATGGCTGCGGGTCTAGCACGAGCGCTCGTTTCGCGCCACTACCCGCTTCTTCGTCGTCTTCGTAACAATATTGCCTCTGTAGTTATTGCAGTGCCACCGGCGCCCATCGCTGTTTCTGGATGTGTCAAGGAAAGAGGGAAGTCAATAACGCAAAGACAAAATAGCGCAGAACCCTTGAGGAAAACCAGTACACCCTATTTTCCGACTTGATTTCAAGTCTTTCATGAGGACTTGTTTTTAGTTGCACAGGTAGCTTGAAAAGCAATCAAGAGTGGAGTTCCTTATACCAAAGTGCATTAACTATTGTGATAGATTGGAGTAATTAGCAGCGTCAAGTCACGGCTTGTGAAATCACTTCTTGTGAAACGAACCCTCCTGTACGAAGTGTACTGCTTCCTACCGTGTATATATTTTTAATAGTGGATGAATTCTCTTACAGACGCCGCTATCTCTGTTTACTACCCGATTGCTGTCTCTGAAGACGACAACTGCGACATACTACGTGTTCCACACAGATCAAACGGTGAGAGGACTCGCTCAGGATGTTAGCGTTGTCTGGGGGGAGGGGGGCGGGGCTTTGTTGGGCACGATTGGACACTACATTATGCCTCCTCTATATCGCAAAATAGAACTCTGCTTACATAGCCCCATGACGAAGGCTAAAATAGATAAGCGCTGAAGCAGAGAGGATTCAGTTACCACTAATATTCGCAAGCTAAAACTAATGTCAGCAACAGCATCAATGATGGCCGCAAAATGATAAATAACGACAGAAAGCGAAAACAGATTTTCTTTCCTTCATTTGCCTAGAAATGTCAAAAATAGGTTTCTACATGACGGACGCCAACACCAAAACAAAATAGCATAGTGGATGCTTTTTTATTTTTATTTCTGGTGTTCATAAGCGAAAGATTAATGGACATTTCTTTAAAGATAATACATTTGATAACAGAATAAAACGCCACCAGCCACCGGTGGCATCCGAGCCCATGACCTCCGAATTTCGCCTCCAGTGTGCTCTACCAACGTAGCTACGGTGACGGCAGTGCAGTGTTCTGTTTTGGGGGTATTTATTTATGGTATGACCGAAACTTCAAAGTGTTACCCAGCGCCACGCTCGTCCATAGCGGCGGTCGTAATATGTCCTCTATTTTTCATCGTCACAGGTTGCGGGCTTTGGGTGGATAGGAATCGCACGACCGAAGTCAATGGCATTTGCTTCTTCATCTATGACCTTCTCTGTGGTCCCGAGAAATTTCGCAACTACGAAGCGGAGTTCTGCGAGAGCAAAATAAAGAAAAAATAATACTCGTTACGCTTTTCTCTTCTAATCATTTTACTTCTAGAGCACCCCGCTTGATAAGACCACGTCACTTTTGGCATTAGGACTTGCTATTCTAATGCCCTGCCTTTCCGGATATGGAAAAGCAAATCTACGTCTTTCATGGCTGTTTGCTTCTCTGCCAACTTTAAATCGGTGTTCGCTTGATAAATTTTTACTTTCTGTGCGATATCTAGAAACAATCCTGTCTAAAAATACCACAGACCTGTGAGGCCTCGCCTTTTAATTCATCGTTATATTAGTCGATCTCATGTCCATTGAAAAGAAAACCTCTCTCCCACTGAGCCCATGTAAGCCCTGTTATGCTTCTGCAGCAGGCACGCCATCCACTCAAATGTCTTCACGTTATCTTATCTTTGTGCCCTTTTGACCTCCTCTTCAAGTATCTATGCATGCTTGGAATTAACATTGCCAGCCCGCCCGCCCGCCCGCCCGCCCACCACCTGATTCCAGCATTTCCTGCTATATTTTCATCCCCGTCTAAGTCATTCTCCTCTTCGTGCTTTCCGCTAGGATATATTCATATGGTGCTTCTACCGAAAGGCACATCTGTCATTTTCCTCCACGTTAATATATGCGCTGCCGGGCTAGTTGGGCTAGAGCAAGCTGTCGGGCTAGTTGGTGATGCATTTTCTGAAGAAGTTAGCGCAAAATCGAACAAAGGACAGAAAGAAAGGACATATAAGACATTCATGAGCGCTCGTGAATGTCTTATGTGTCCTTTCTTTCTGTCCTTTGTTCGTTTTTTGCGCTACTTCTTCAGAAAAGCCATCAGTTTAATTTGAAACATTCTCATTAGCCTTCACGCTTCTGTCCCACGGGCAAGTACTGAGAAGACAGCAGTTCTGTACTTTCCCTTCTACAGATATTGTTAAACTAGCATCCCTTGAAACAAGAGTGTCGTCCAGTTGTACTCTACTTACTTATTTTAATCCTATTGAATACCCTCGCACGGCCTGTATAAGACCGCATGGGTTAGCGCTAGAGTTCCCGGTACTCCCACCGGAGAAAGAGAATGAAAAGCTTGTTCTGAGACTCTCTTGAAGGCGGTCGTGGCGGTGTCTACGTCCCAGTGTATCCCCTGGCCCTACTCTCCCTGCGACCGTGACGGCGCGACAACCTAAGGCACACGCATTTCGAGCAAGATATCGAAGAGCCTGGGAGAGGAAAACAGCTTCTCTTCTCACAGACCGCAGTGCTGGCTTTCTCTTTGATAATTGCCTAAGCAGCGACGCCGTGTTTACATGGAGGCGAAATGCAAAAGGTGTCCATGTGCTGTCCGTTTTCAGAGCACGTTAAGATCCTCAAGTGGACGAAATCATTTGGGACCCTCCACTTCAGCACCTCTTTCTGTCTTCTTTCACAGCCTCTTCAGTCCTGTCCCCACGGTGCTGCTGAGGTGTCCAGCGAGGAGAGAGAGAGAGGTAGTGGGCTCTTTACTGTCCTGTAAACCATCTTTTTTTAGAGGTTTTTCGTTAGCGCTTCGCCGTTCTCTGTGCACGGCGGTGACTCATTTTCTCCTCCGCACACGGGCGCGGCGCAGCGAAGGCAAAGCTTAGCTGGCAGAGCGCTAACGTTTGTTCAAGCTCAACCAGCAGAATTGCGTGCCTATAAGAGCGTGTGTTGGCGATTTGTTACGCTTTTTGGTCACGCTTCCCCAGCGACGAACATCAGACGACACGAAGAGCAAGCTACCAGGTCAGTCAGCTTTGGTAGCGGAATTTACATTGTCTATTAATATGGAATGCACGTTTTCCCATTGCTATTTTTAAAGTTATGTCAAATCCACTTCGCTGCTTGTTCTACCGTGAGACTGTGGGTGCTGACAATTCATGAACATCTTGAAGAGGTTGCTACTGCATTGTGTTGTGCCAAATCGCATGGTCGTGTTACTCATCTTAGAATTATGTAGTCCCTCTTCCAATACCCAGCTGCCTGTCGTGTACTGTAGCTCACAGCCAGAACTAGTGAACCCTACTTCCGTTTTTTTCCTGCTATCTTTACTCTTACTTTTGCACTTTGCTTGTTTAGCTCCAGAATGAACTCTACGATTTTTACTTTATAGCTACTTTACAGTATAGAATTGTCGTAAGCAAGTCTGAGCCTCAAAGCTATTCTCAAATAACCCTTTTTGTATTCCTACCGAGTCGAACCCTCGCCATACCCTCTGTAAGTATAGAGTGAGCAGCCGCAGGCCGATTGTGTAACCTTACCTAAATGATGTTATTTTTATTGATTAAATTTTGGTATTTCTCAATGCTTCCAATTCGCTGGAGAACTTCAGTGATGGGGCACATGATCATCTATAGCACAATACCTTTACCGTCGGTCAAATGTTTAGGGGAATCCCCCAAGGTGGAGTAGATTTGTAATAAGGGAGTAATTACTGATTGGCATCCACCCAAGCGCAGGCATACGGCTACAAAGGAAAGCTATACAGCTTTCTCAGAAACTTCGTAGTTAAAGAAAAATTCGTCCTGGTCCGGGGTTCGAACCCGGGACCACCGCTTCATCGGAGCAGTCGCTCTACCAACTGAGCTAACCGGGACGGCAAGCTTATGGTAGGGCGAGAGCGAATTGATCAATAACTCGAAGTAGGAACAGTGTTGGTCAAATGTTTAGGGGAATCCCCCAAGGTGGAGTAGATTTGTAATAAGGGAGTAATTACTCATTGGCATCCACCCAAGCGCAGGCATACGGCTACAAAGGAAAGCTATACAGCTTTCTCAGAAACTCGTAGTTAAAGAAAAATTCGTCCTGGTCCGGGGTTCGAACCCGGGACCACCGCTTTACCGGAGCAGTCGCTCTACCAACTGAGCTCTACCAACTACAAAGTTTCTGAGAAAGCTGTATAGCTTTCGTTTGTAGCCGTATGGCTGCGCTTGGGTGGATGCCAATGATTAATTACTCCCTTATTACCTTTACCGTCCTTTAACTTAGTGGCAGTTACTTGGCTCTTACCAGCCACTTTAACTTTCAATTGCTTTCGTTAACCAAGGCCACGCTAACCATCATGTTAACCAAAGTGACATGACGTCAACATCATGCGTCACATCACGCGTGCATGCGTGGAACGAAAATAATTGAAGAGGACTAGTATTATGAAATAAAGGTCGGAGCAGGTTCAAATTAATTACCTGAATGAAGTGACTGATTTTACGTACAGAATATTTGGCATAATTTGTAGGCTGTATGCAAACCCACGACCCTCGGGTCGCCAGCCAGGCACGCTACCCGCTAAGTCAAGTCAGCATGTTGACTTGGTTAAAGTACAAGGCGGGAGGGGGAGATATTAGGGTATTTTGTTGGCTTAGCTTCGTGATTTTATGCGGTAATTAGTGCAGTGGACTAGATATGTTCTAAGAAGTGAAATACTAATTAGAGCAACATTGCGTGCGTAAACTGCAGTGTGGGAGACTTCGAGGACAAGAATGTGGAAATTGTGTTTTGATAACTGAGACAGATGCGTGTTTGTGCACAAAAAGCAGCGACTCTGTGTGAAGAGAAAGCGCTGAAGGGAGCCACTAACACTGTCTCGTGATACCCTTAAAGGCGGAGCTTAATTGTCGCCTTGATTTTTTTTTTACAAAAACAATGGCCTAAGCTGCTTGGAAATGATCTCTTTCAATTGCTAGAGGAGCCTTAAATGCAATTTTACCACCTACAAATAGTTAAGATCAGGCAGTGTCATTTGCACTGCTAACAACGAAGCAAGAAGGGTATGAAGCGTAAGAACCAGCCTGCTCCTTTGGTTATGGGCACACGCCCGAGGATTTAAGAAACTGACAGGTTAGGCGTGTTTCGTGCGAAACTGCGGAGGTTTTCGTAAACCCTCATCTCTTTTGTTTTCATGTGCTAATACTTAGGTCGTCATTTTCTGTGAAACAAGGATCAGCACATCAGCCGTCGGGAAGACACTACGCGCAGTATCCGTGTTTTCTTCGCCAAGCAGACGACGCGCTTCCCGCGTTGGACCATTTCAAGCAAGAATACCCTAGCACTAACCTCGCGCCTCCAGCCAATTGCGGCCCTTTCAGAGTTCCAGTGACTTTACATGTAGGCATGCATGGAGGCTAGGCGGGAAGGCGCCGAGCATTGGGAATGATGAGAAGCTCTGCTTTCGCAGTGGACTCACACGGAGTTTGCACAGTTAAATCTGTGTAGTGCGACTTCAATGCTTCGTCTTACTGCGCCGACGGTTGCCGAAGGCTTGCTACGCACCTCCCTGCAGCTTCAGCTTCAGCTGCAGAGGAAAGGTTTGGTTTGGTTTACAGGGTTTACCGTCCCAAAGCGACTAAGGCTATGAGAGACGCCGTAGTGGAGGGCTCCGGAAATTTCGACCACCTGGGGTTCTTTAACGTGCACTGACATCGCACAGTACACGGGCCTCTAGACGACGGCATGAAACCGTGCACGTTTCTCTCACCTCTTAGAACGTCCGCATCTGCACTCTCTTTGTTTGGGCTTTGTTGCGCCCTCGGACCCCTCCGACAAGGCGCCTGCTCGGCGCTGCTTGTCAGGGCAACAAAAGGGATGATCCCATGGCTGGCGCCACTGTGTCCCATCGTGGGATAGGGCGCCTGATGTCCACTCGGCGCTGGCCATCGACACACCCTATGGTGGGATCAAGACATCAATGGGTGGCTCTTTGCTGCCGCGACAAGGTTGCTGGCCATCGCAACCTAAGGCGAATGGCACCGCCGCCGCCGTCGTCAGCACACCGGCGACGGCGCCAAGGTAAGAGAACGGCAGGACCACGATACCTCGAAAATCACTACGAATTCTACTCTTATAACTACCAACCTGTAGAACGTACAATAGTGTGAAATAAAACAGCCGCTAACAGGGTGAACGTAAAAAGTAGGGGACTACTTGACTAATCACCGACGAAATAGGTTTCCAGTTCTACTTCAAACATCGCATCTCGCCCTATGAAGCCTCAAAATGGTCGTTCGCGAAGATGTGCAAAGGCTCTTGGAAAGGTGACAACCGACCCGTCCCCCCCCCCCCCCCCTCCCCTTAGAACCACCGCTGCCTGCAGCCGGTCGTTATTACTAAGCTCATTCACCGCGACCACTTTCATTCCGCCCACAAGATAATCTTCATCAGCAAACGAGACAAGAACCGCAGACTTCGTAAACCACCACACAAAATAATTCATCTCGGCGTCGGCGTCGTGGCGATGTTCCAGATTAAGGTGAGGTGCACGAAGTTTCGCGAAGCTAGGTGCCGAGTGTGCCTTCTTGAGCAACATAGTACGAAAAAGCCACACGCATTGCTCGGTTCATGGACGTGGACGTCAGGAATGCTACGTACATATTCTGGGGAGGCAAGCGGCCGCTTGCAAAAGAAAAAAATATATGCGGCTGTGTTAGCGTTGTCTACGCCTTAATTTTGAGTAAAAGGTGCACAAGTAACGTGCTTGAAGAGGGTTCCAGGGCAGCTTTCGCCCTCTCCGTTCGATCACGTCCCATGTGGCATTCGCGGTAGTACAGGACTACTACACCTGCCGCTGTAGATGATGGTGGCGCTGGTGGACACTATAAAGGTTAGGTGGCGCTGATTGTAAATACTCCCAAAAAAACTTCAAACTTTAAAGGAAGTGCCGCCCAAAAGGTGGCACTTCCATTGGACAGTCACCGCCATAGCTCAGTTGGTATAGCACCAGGCGCGAAATTCGAAGGTGGAAACAAAAAACAAAAAGCAGATTCGCAACAAAAAAAAAACAGAGGAGTATGGAAGACACAGGCTGTGTCTACACACAGTGCACTGCTGCGCACACACAACGCGTTCGCACACAAGCCCAAGTTTTGAAGAGAGCAACTGGGCATACGCAATAAATTTTATTACCAGTGTAGCTGCGTTTCGCTTTTTCTAACTTTGTTTTTTAATGCATGTGCGAGAGAGTCAAGCGCACCTATACGCGACAGGACATCTATACGTGCACAGGGCACGGGCATGTGGCATATGCGTCTTGGAATGTCGCAATTTGATGGACGTTGAAGGCTGCGTTTCGATGGAGGCTAAACGCAAAAAGGCGCCCGTGTGCGCGTGTGTGATGTCAGTACACGTTAAAGATCCGCAGGTGGTCGAAATTGTTCCGCAGCCCTTCAGTACGGCACCTCCTTCTCTCTTTCTTCTCTCACTTCACCTTCCTACCTTCAATTACAGCGCGGTTCAGGTGTCCGCCGAGATATATGAGACATGCTGCGCCGTTTCATTTCCTCAAAAAGCAATTTTTAACGGCGAACACCTGCGAGTATTCATTGAACAGAGCAGTCAGCGCCTCCCTCTCATCGGACTTTACCGAGAAAAAGATCGAACTCAGCAACTCGCGAGAATACCTCCTCCACTGAACCCACGGTCTGTTGCGTGCTAGTTTCTTCGAGGTTCGAGGTTTCTGCAAAATTCGTCTATTTTCCATTTTACAAAGGGGACTTTTGTGTCCGCTGCATGGACC
Organism: Amblyomma mixtum; assembly: GCF_055824585.1. NCBI lineage: Eukaryota > Metazoa > Arthropoda > Arachnida > Ixodida > Ixodidae > Amblyomma > Amblyomma mixtum. Next base: position 123,491,825 of record NC_143016.1, on the reverse strand, counting down.
GGTTCTTCCAAGCATGAGACGTCTACCTTTTCCCTTCTCAAAAAATCCTGTCCCTAAGATACCCCGCACTCCTTTCGGCAGAGACACTGTGTCTGGGAACATGTAGCAGGGGTGATCTAATGTTATTCCGCCGAGGGCGAAGTGTGGCCGGTAGAGCATGCTTATGCAAACAGGATTCCCCCTTATGCCTACAAACCTGGTTGCAACCCTGCCATACGCTGCCAACACCTCGCGATCCCCTTTCATTCGAAGTGTGTTAAAACCGATTTACTTACGCAAGGTCACTTTCGACCCTGTGTATATCAGCAATTGCAGGCAGCAACCATTTATCTTGCAGCGCACAACAGGGCAAGCCTCGTAGGCAACACATACCCCCATCACTTCTTTATGCCCTTTTCTTTCCGCATGCTGCTCAGGCTGCGGACGTCTTCCTAGGTTTTTGTCGCTGCACGAAGACCATCGCCACCGGCCGTGCTGCCAGTGTTATGTACCTTAGGAACATAAACACTTGAGTGCAGTGGGGTCGTGCGGGGACCCTGGGGCGTTCCCCGAATTCCTGTTAAAATAAAGTTTCTCTCTCTCTCTCTCTCTCTCTATCTATCTCTCTCTCTCTCTCGCTGCACGAGGAAAAACGCTCCGCGTGTACTACTTCGGACGATGAACAGCTGGTCGTCCCACTCCAGCGGTACTGTGCATTTTGTCGTGCGCGTGTGCTTGCACGCTACTTTAGCAAGATCATCACGCGCGTGCGACAAGGATATACATGTTACTGTGTTAATTTGTAGATAGTTTATTACCCAGCGTACCCCTCTCCCTAGCCTTTCTAACTGTGCCCTCACCTCTTTGATCTCACTTCTACACACTGCCTGCTACCCGTTTATTTCCGCTGCCCCAGCTCAGGTGCTTCAGGCGGCGATGGCAGATGCCCGCAGCAAGCAAAAATCTTTCCCTTCCATTTATAATACTTTTAAAACCCCTTACTACTACTACTACTACGTAGAGCCTCTCCATACGCTTACTTGCGAAGTGTCTCACCTGCTTCAGTTTACGTCTTCCCTCGGCGCACGTTTGGGCTGAACCTCCCAATGTGTCCGCGGCTCTGGGAAGCAAAGCACACGATTTCCTCAAAATCTCTCATGCTGCGCCTGAAGCTTTGTTGCGGTCTCCGGTTTCCAACGAACGGGCGCTGCTGAGTTCGCGCTTCATCCTGTCTAAACAGAAACCTACCCGGCGCGGTGGCACAGTGGCTATTACACTCGGATACAAACCCGAAAGACGCCGGTTGGATCGGAGTCGCGCCGGTAGAATTTCGATGGAGGCGACGTTCTAGCGACCCATGTACTGTGCGATGTCAGTGCACGTTATAGAGCTCCAGGTGGTCTAAATCTCCGGAGCCCTTCACTATGGCATCCCTCATAGCCTGAGTCGCTTTGGGACGTTAAACCCCCCCACAAATCCACAAACCAAAAAGACCAACCTCGGGGTTTTGCTGTGTTGTCTCGACGACACTTACTCTCTCTGTGTTCACCGTTAGCGCACCATTTCAGTTCTCATCCAATGCGGCCTCCGCAGCTGGGTCGAAATCGCTCAGCTTACGCGAACGCACGAAGGGCCGCAAGGGGTCTCGCAAACCGGCTACAAATAAAGCATTCATTTTCTTTTTCAGCAGGTACTCAGCGTATTTCTTTTTTAGAGGGTCTCCTTCCTCTTCCCTCCTTAGCGTATCTCGTCCTAGGAGCTGAAATCGTGACGCAAATATTCGCACCTCCTTACCACCTGTCAGTATCGGGTTCAGTATCGTAGTGCTCGGACGCGAGCGTCTTCATTTCCGAAAATCATTTTTTGACTTTACCTTTCCGCCTCATCATGCAAATTCGTGAGCAGCTCCTGCCATCCTGCACCTTGCCATTCCCACCAGTTGCGCATCGGACCATTCCCCAATTTCCCCGATTTCTTCTAGCATGGAAAAGAAATCGCTGTTGGAAACCACGGTGTCATCGCCCGTAAATGTCGGAGTAACGCTTCCTAATGTCAGCATGATTGCTCCTAGCGATGGCTGCGAAATTGAAGCTCCCTCACAAAGAGATATTTTGCCCGCTTAAGCTCTTCAATGACTGAAGCCACTCAAATCGGGGTCAAAGTTTCACAATTATTCCCGTGATTTACCTTGGATTGCAAACTGGAGGTCATGAATGCGGCACCGTTCAAAGGACCTTTGTTTTTGACACCCCGCTTCTGAGACCACATCTGACGACCCCACATACTGCGCGAGTCCACATGGCACGGAGAGGCAAAGAGGTACCATGAGACTCACTTGCAATAAAACAGATATATTCAGGAATTCCATATTATCGAGTACATGATGCGGAGGCTGGGGTGCCGAAGCCTACATACGCTGTGTTGGCACCACGGTCTTCGTCAGGAAGAACGTGGGAGCTGCGGAGTTGACCACGTTTGTTAGCTCAGGCTCGTCTTCTCCCCGATGGTATGGGCGCTTCGGGCAGCGGAGGACCGGCTGGCCAGTGGTGTCGTCTTGGGCCTTGCTCGTCTCTATACTGACTAGCTTTCCACGGTTTTTTCCCGTCTTTTCGGGTGATACTCCTTCCAGGTTGGAGCATCTCCCTCGCCCTCCTCTCAGCGCCGATATCTTGGCCATTCCCCGTCTTCCCCAGGCCTCCTGCCGGCTTGGGTCGCTTCCCCTCCTAGCGGCGCCTCGGTCACTCTTACGGGCTGTGCTTCACCACTTGAATGCTTGTCGGCATGCGAATAAAAATCACGGCCACGCTTTCAGCATTCGGACCCCTAATAAGCACTGGCCCCGACACCCCACGATTCCTGGGGCAATACATTCTCTTGCTCAAGCGCCTCCGGGGTCCCACAAAGGGAACATGTCGCCGAATATAGCGGTCCTAAGGAGACACGCAGCGCACTGTCACAGCACAGTAAATTCCTCACATCTCGGTGGACGACTGAACCGCGCCGTAAGGGAAGGGAGGAAGGTGGTAGTGAAAGCAGAAAGAGAGAAAGAGGTGCCGTAGTGGAGGTTTCCGGAATAATTTCGACCATCTGGAGATCTTTAACATGCACTGACATCGCACAGCACACGGATGCTTTTTGCGTTCCGCCTCCGTTGAACCGCGGCGTCCGTGTTTCGATGGGAAAAAAAGTTGTTTTTAGGATGGGTGGCGAGTACCGATGCCCGTGAGTGGAGCCTTCAGTCCGAACTCTGATAGCAGCAACTATCCTTCAGGCCCATGTGATAAGCCATTGCTGATCGCTCAGGTTAAAGTTGGACGGAGCAGCTTCCCGTTAGGAATAGTAGAAGATGGTCTAGGTGGTCACCGAGGAGCAGTTATTCAACGTGGATTGATAAATAATTGGTTGAGTATGTTTGCATGACGTGCTTCACGGGTAGTGCGCGGTTCGCGAGCTATATTGAGAGGGAGAAGGTGGGTTTGTAGTAGGAAGAGTCACTTTTAGAGGTGCCGGCATGTGAGTATTTTGGAACAGGCGAGAGCATTTTTTTCAGTCGAGTGCAAGTACATCTGTGCATCGATAAACATCAAATTTTTTCCTGTCTTACAAAAGCAATAAATTTGAGAAAAATATGATAGAGCGAGCGGCCCGTAACATTAAAGTTTTAGCGCCGTCGTACGGCAAAAACTTGCGGTAAATAGGCTAACTAAGGCGACTCTCGCGCTAATTTAACTGTACACAGGACGCCGAAGCTCCAGGGCCAGTATGCCGATGGTGTCCCAGCACCTCACACCAAATATTAGGTGGCGGCCAGCCGAAGTATGAGGCGCAATTGCCGTGGTCCAAGAGATAACTTCATACCCGTTGGCCGAGCGCGAGCGCTCAGTCCTGCGCCATTGGCACCTTTGTCTTCGTCATAATATTCTTTGTCACCAAATAACCACAACTGTTTCTTGACAACTCGCATCGGTCCACTCGTTGACGGCGCCTTTGTTACCTACATTGCTCCAGTCAAAACGCATATCAATCACTATTTCTCCTCTCCAATAAACCTTAAAAAATGTTTCTACTTCGAGCAGTGAGATTTAATGTGTGCACAACTACCGCGCACTTAAGAAGCATAGGCTGCAGAAAATCAAGCCTCTTTGCAAGTATAACCAACAACCCACGCACCAAATAAAATTCATAGGTGTGCTAGAGATACCACAAAAGAAAAAGGAGATTGAAACTTCGTTTGTAGCATTTTACTGCCTTGAGTATGGTCCATGTGTCAACCTGGAAAAGCCAATGGAGCCCTTAAATGTCAGCAAGCGATCCGCAGGACATCTCGACGTTAAATAAATTTTGATTAGTGTATAATGCGTGTAAACAGCTCGGTAGGAATTTTCATACCACTCACAATGGCTTCCAACCCCCTATCTACGCTCTATCTCATAAGTTGTTCGCAGTGAAGTGGGGGCTACGAGCACGAGGCGGCGGCCTGCAAACATTTATGGTTGGCTGGCGCGGACCTGAAAAAAGACTTCTGGAAACTGTAATCTCCCACTAGAAACTTCTACAACACTGCGAAACACTTTTGCGATGGTCTACAGCTTATGAATCTCTCATGAAAGGTGCGATAGCGTTATAAAGCCGACTTTCCTCCAAGGATGGACGCTTTTGCAGTGGCGATATCACCGTTTTTTTTGCACCACATCGTACTATCGCCGGGCCTCAAGTGGGAGCGCGAACCGGCAGGTTCACCAATTCCAATAAGCAGGAGTGGTCATTGGCAGAACAGTTTCTGGAATCAGCAAACAAAGCTGCTCGATATTCGCCGGCGTTGGCCCAAGTGTCGTTCATCGAAAGTGCCGGAACAGCTCTTTCCTTTTTAAGCATGTGCTTTCAAAATCTAGCATTCCAAGCAATGTGCTTTCACATGCACAGCGCCAGCAACGTTGACGCCTAGGCGTGCAGTTTAGCCAAAGCACCTGGCTGATAACGTAATGAAGCTACCATCAAATATGAGGCCTCCTAGAATGCGCTACGCCTTTGTTGCTAAGCTTTTCATTCTTGCACATAGCTTCATGAAGAAAGAAACTGACTTTCTTTCATGTTGTATTCAACACCACCTGGGAGTCAAATCTGGCCATGAACACCGTAGTTTTGGGTGTCAGCATCACCGCTGTTTTGGCCGGATGGTTGCCTTAGTTTGTGCAATAGGGACCGAAAATAGTGCTTAAAACTGTCATGTGCAACTGCTAACCGTAAACAATGGTGCCTTTGCGGGCATGACTAATGATCTTTACTCATTACTGCCAATGTGAACTCCCTTGTGTGTTCAGCTAGCAAGGTTTTTGCTTCCAGCTGCTAGCGCTTCAGGACGCCAGCTCACCAGGATGTCCACCCTGACTGTGGTCCCGCAGGCCACCTTGGACTGACGCATGGGAATAGTGGGCTTTAATCTCTTGAAGTAAATATTGACGCGGCAAGTGTGTGGGATATAGCTGTTTCGATCGTTTATTTCCTCTTGTGGACACTGCCTTAGTTTTGAATACTTTTTTTAAACGTAGTTCGTTCCAGGGAATGCGAGCCAAGTCGCAGCTGCTGCACCTCTCTGTCATCATCCGTCTTCTGCGCACACTGTTCTTTCTCAGCTGAGCACACACGTATATTGCCGCCTGAGCTCTAACGCTCCTCATGTGGGCGACTGCAGCCTGCCTTAAGCCAGATTTTTATATCTCTCGCATTTCGGACTCACTTTCAAGTATGAGCGAAATATGTTTGCCCGACAACGCATTAGTTAAAATTTCGCCATTAGGCGTGGAGCCTTGATAGCTGCCCATTCAAGAAGTAAAACCGAAAGCAGCATGAGAAGCCGATGCCTCTGGTTTCTTCTGGAGTTCTGGCTCGCGACTTTCACCGTGATGCAATGTGAAAAATTTCAAGTTTGTGGCAAACGTCCTGGTGAGTGCAATCGCGAGATCGCGCTTTTCCTTGCAATGCATTAGTCACAGCTGGACAGATTCTGGAACTTACTCATATCCGGCCAGCATATTTCTCAACTCGCACTCATCCGAGAACACTCCTAACGAAGTACCGAAAATAGCGGTTAGTTAGTGAGGCTTTACGGGCCTTTCGTAATGTTTCTTCCTTGTGTTTAACTATAAATAGCTTGTAAGTAATTACTCATTGGAATCCACCGAAGCGCAGCCGTACGGCTACAAAGGAAAGCTATACAGCTTTCTCAGAAATATCGTAGTTAAAGAAAAATTCGTCCTGGTCCGGGGTTCGAACCCGGGACCACCGCTACACCGGAGCAGTCGCTCTACCAACTGAGCTAACCGGGACGGCAAGCTTATGGTAGGGCGAGAGCGAATTGATCAATAACTCGAAGTGGGAACAGTGTTGGTCAAATGTTTAGGGGAATCCCCCAAGGAGGTGTAAATTTGTAATAAGGGAGTAATTACTCATTGGCATCCACCCAAGCGCAGCCATACGGCTACAAAGGAAAGCTATACAGCTTTCTCAGAAACTTCGGAGTTCGTAGTAAATAGCTTCTTGATCTTCAGATGCTACAAGCGTAGTTCATGCATGCGCGAAGAGAACTAATATTTCATCAACCTCGTGCAGGCGCCTGCTAGTCCCACCAAGAGACCCCTAAATACAATCAATGCTCGGCGTGCGTATGCACCAACGTCGTGTTCTGCTTTCAATTTGAACCGTTGCAACTCAGACTATATATTTCTAAGAACGTAAACGGAGCCTGAAGAAAACATTTTTTCCACATGAAAACATATGTATGCCTCAGAATAAATTCTCCAGCTTGAATTTAAAATGCGTACTCTTGGAACAGGCATAATGACGTCGTCTCGAGGGGCAGCTTTTGCCAGCCGGTTTCTGCAGAAGTGCGGCAAGGCGATTGTATTGGACTTTCCTCTGACAACACCAATGCTAGCGAAGGTAAGACGCAACATCCATTGAACTTAATCTTCAAGACTTTGGTTGCAGTGTAAATAAAAAGCTTTTAAGAAATCGGCAATGCTCACGTTGACTTTGTGACCTGTACTTTGTATCACACGTGACAAGCGTTAAAACCCCGTACCTGGTATTATGTTACCACCGTTCTCCCAGCTTAGCTTCCCTCAGTGTCACACTTTATAGAGACGAAAATGACCTTCTGTACAGCGGGCTTACCTTCAACGGGGCTTCATCAAATCCGTTGGACGCATTTATTGTTGAACGGTGTGCTCCTTACGTCTCTGATACCTTAGATAATTCTTAATCAAGTTCTTTGTCGCCGTGCAATGGTCGTTGAAATTGTCCGCCGTTCTGCCTGATTTGCTCTATGCTCCTCAGATGGCGCTAGTAGTTCAAATCTTTCGCTGATCCGCGTGACTTTATTCACGCTCGTGAGACAGCCTCCTAGCCCGCTGCCGGATTTATGCAAATGAAATCCCGGTCACCACCAGATTTTCGTTCTCATGAGCGTTCTAATGCTAGAAAATAATAAATTCTGGTATGCAATTGTTCTTCACTGTATTAAAACAGACATGCGTCCGCGAACGCAATCTAGCAGAGATGGACGAAGAAAACCAGCATAGAGCAGGAGCGCAGACCCATCTTCGTGGCATCCTAGTGGCCAACTATTGGGCTAAGAAACCATGTACAATATATTATCCTGCATTTTAAGTTTTAAATGTTCTTTGCCTCCCTTCACCACCACTCTATATATACCTCAAAAATGGGCATTTCACGCGCCGAGAATTCATGGTTCCTCCTCTCATGACACGTACTGCACAGGCTCAATTTCCTCCGGACTTCAATGCTACGGGCGAGTCTGTAGACCTCAGTCAACATGATATCTGCAATCACACCGCTATTCCTCACCTCACATGAGATTAGCCACCAGCAATGGTCCTTCAACACGCTCATGAAACTAATACTATCGTAGTACATGCGGACAGCTAGCGCGCTCACCGTGACTTTGGAGCATGCATGCATCTCGGTGAAGCGCTCGGCCTATCTACTAATTTTTACTTCAGCGCAAAAAACGCACAAGTATATGTTCAAAGCTCGCTGCAGCCAACTACATTGGGTGAAAAGATGGCATGTATTTCAGCTCTCTCTACGATTCCTTAGGTGGCCTGCGTGGTACCGCTATCCTTGCAAGGAACTACTGCTTTGGGCGGCATGAAATTTCTTTGTTCTAAAATATTTTACCTTTGCTTATACCTGGAATTTTTCCGAATGCACTGAAAAGTATGTGTCGTACTATGAATTTTACTGACTAGTGGCTGCTGTCGAATATAATCTGACAGCAGTAATGCTCCCTCTATGTTCATGACTGCCACACATTATTTCTCTGCAACAAGAATGTAATTCGTTGTTGATACTTTGCAACTAAACAGTAACTATAATCACAAGAATAAATAATCCGCGTAAAAATTTAGGAGCATTTTGTTCTAACCATTACCACTGCCTCATGTTCAGTGGTAACTTCTGACAGGAAATCAGTCTGCTTCCGGCTGCACCTGATCTTCTTTAGCAATCACATGACGTCGTTTACATATACATAGCGCGCGAAGTCTCGCTATGCATTTGCCTTCGTTGATTAGCGTGAAGTGAACGCGCGAAAGCAGCAAGCCAGATCATGCACGCTGCTTAGGTTAAAGAACAGAAGCGGGCGAAGGCGGGGACACTTTCAGACCCAATAAACCTGTCTATTTACTATCCTATGAACTCTCCTAGAATGCGCTACCATTTCCAGCAATGCTTTTCATGCTTACACATACACTAGACGACGAGATGCACTGTACATTTCTTGTTTGTCTTATTCACTGGTTTATGTTTACCTACTGCCTTTCAGGGCTCCGAATGAGCAATTTTTTTTTCTGTTTATGCGCACCTAAATATCGCTAGAAATTTAATTTTCAGCGAGCTGCTTGCCCTGTGTTCAGTCTTTTTCGTGCTCAGCCCCGTGTGTGCTTCTTCACGTTTACGCCGTATATTTTCTGTCGGTTATCGTTTTTGCGCTTCGCATTCTGGGACTCCAACTAGCTTCACAAGCCAGCTTTGTAGTCTCGGTGAGCTGGCTCTGTGTTCTTTGTTTTCGCTTTGCAGATGGCAGAAAAGGCGTGCATTGGAACCCACATATGCTACTCATATCACAGAGACAAAATGAGTGAGGTGAGGCCAAGCGACAGTTCTCTATATCAGTAGGTCTAATAAAATTGCCCCATATATGTTCGTCTAAAATAAAATAACATGAAATTATAATGGGGCTAAATAGCAAACGTAGAATGCTGTGAAGAAACAAAGAAGGATATCGGCTGTGTTTCTTTTTGAATCAGCTCTGTCTAGACCGCGAACCTCCAGGATTTCACGACAGCCCCGTAAGCATTTAACAAAAGTCGTTAGCATCTGCCGGCAAAAATAAAGCCCATGATTCACTAAAACCACGAAGTACCGATTTCAGTGCATGGTAATCGTAGACGACGACAGTTTTCGGTTAATGACAGGCGGCGATAACATCTTCGAGAAACCTCCACAAACCATAATTTCACAGAGAAAAATACACCAGTAGGAAAAGAAGGTTGTCCTCTCTATCGATCTCTATCGACAAAGCGTGTCTGCGCCTTCTCTTCACTCAGCCGACGAGGAAAAGAGCAGCAGCACCACCAGAGTACCGAAAAACGCGAGCTGTCTGGTGCCTACCTACCGCCGCCATGCGGTGCAAGTGTAACGCTGAGCGCAGCTTCTGAAAAAGCGAGACCAACACGGTTGCCAGCGGCATTTTGCTTATTTTCAAGTGAATCGGTTAACTAACACCCAAGGTCTTTTGGCATGGGCGGCATAAGTTGTTTGCAAACAAATGGCAACGTTATTGTTCGCGTGACCAAGTGATTAAATATAGTTCTTTTTTGTCACCATTAATCTTCTACTCTTAGAACAAGGGAGACCCTCCTATAGCACGTCTTTTTTCTCGCGCCTCCTGTGATCACACTTCAGTTACTCATTCCACTTTTTCTTCATTGAAATTATAACGTTAGCAGGGAAGGAAGCCAACAGACTACCTTAATTAAGTGTAATAGAATACCCCGATGTCGACAGCTGCCCGGGCACATCATCCTTCATATGCTTGTGAAAATGCACAAGGGGCGTGGCACGTAACAGGCATAAAAACAAAATACGGCATATTATATACTCAGACTGGATACAAAACCGCCGTGAAAAATTGGTAGGGGTTTAACGTAGTAAACCGACAAGTGAGAAAGCAGGTGTTCATTCTTCAATTAAGTTCCGCCTTAAGGGTATGACGCGATATCTTCAGTGGGCTAATGTCCACATAAGCAAAATTGGTCATTCTTTACTTAACATTCATAGATGGCGGCGAGTCCTCATATACCACTACCAGCGCAGTGGCGCAGCGGTTGAGCGGTGCGCCACTACACTAGCAAGTGGCTGTTTCTATCACAGGCACCGGTACAGGCTGCGCGACCCGTGTTGCTCTTCACGAGCTGGCGCGACGCTCCTTCGAATTTACCCGAGTAACACAGGTAAGCTCGCGTGGTTACTCGTGTTGCTAGGCAACGACACAAGATCGTACCGTAAACGTACGCACGGTGACAAGATTCTTGGTCCGTGTTAGTAAACGCGTAAATGTTCGCGCATTTAATGCAAAATCTAGTTCTCAGTGTATGTGAGAGCTGAGACCTGCCCTAATTGTTCGAATGTAATCTTTCAGAGCAAAATTAGACAGGACATATTCGAAAGAGACACACGCAAGACAAACGTCGGTGTCAGTTTTTCTACTGTGTCCTCCCTACGTCCTGTCTAATTTCCGTCCTGTCTAACGATTGCATGCGAATTATCAAGAAGAGCTAGCCCGTTTTTCTACTCTCACATGCCTGAATAGCATGACCCCGCTCTGGACAGCAGGAATAATTTGGGGCTACTGGGACAGGCCTCTCTCCTTCTGAGAACTGAGCACAGGTTGCGATGACGACGATTGTAAGGCTCTTGATTCTTCGTTTTAACGCCATTATTTCTGTATATTTCTACGTTTCCTAATGCAGGACGCCACCGCCTATCGGCAGGGCATTCGAGGGTGCATGATAGATGGCATGCGACTCCTCTACGCACTGAAGCCAGTGAGTAAATAGACTTTCCTTGAGCGCCTGTAGCTTATGCTGATTCTATGAGCTTTTCATAACACTCACTGAACATGCATCTGCTTTACACTGCATGCAATCCTAATCTTGCGGAAAAAGACAGTGCCAAGTCCTAATACTCAAGAGAGAACCTAACGCTGTTTCTGAAAAGAAGCAGCTACATCAAAAACATGCTACTGACTTGTGGTGCTCCTTGAAAACAATCTTTGAATTGGGTTAAAGAATGTCGCCCCACGGCCCAAGTCTGTCGTCTTGAGGTCAACCTCAGCGGAAATAGACTGCTTCGAAAGGCCCGTATGGTGTGACATCTCATATGGTGTGACATCTCGTATGGTGTGAATTCAGGTTCACAGACTTTGCGTCGTTTTGAAGTCGCATGGAGAGCACTAAAAGTTTTCTACATCATCTTCACTCGCCTTTGATCTAAAGTGACGACGTTGAACAGGAGATAATCAGTACACACATTTCAATGTCCTTCAGCTTTATTTTCTGCCACATGACCGGAGCAGCGTAGCGGGATAATGAGGGCCCCAAAAAACGTCCCCTAAGAAGGCCATTCGCTTGCTTGCCGCTTTATGCTCTGTCTGTTAGCGAGCATCTGTACGAAGGGTGATGAGTCAATTTATTATCGGTAGTAGTGACTGCGCTGCTTGGTTGTTATGCCTCCAATGTGATTATGTGATTGAGAAACAATGTCTTAATTTCTCAGTTGTTCAAGCAGGACCAGCTTCTGTTGCGTCCGTTCACCACAGAACGAGTTGTCAGTACTTGAGGTCGCACTAACGGGATACCATTCTTCGGCCTTGTGAAGTGGAACCAAGAAATAAGTGTCATTTGAGTGACACCCATGTCGTTCAGATTCACTTCTATGTTGAAGTTGGATGTTTTAATTAGGCAAAATAGTAAATAAGCCTCCATGTGCTGCAGCACATGTACTTCAACCTTCTCCTTTTTGTTGCTAATCTGTAGCTTAATGTAGATACGACCGACAGACTTCTAGGTGGACGTAACTTGGTGAACACTGATGGAAGAGCCCGTTATCAACTGTAGCTATAATTTATTGTAACCAGCCTCGTTGATACAGGTGATTGTTGCTGCTGTATCAAAAGTTGCAGTAACAGGCCTCCCGTTGATGCATGCTGTCAAGCGTATTATAGAAGCCTTCCCTTACAAAAATTTCTTTAAACAGCCCATAGAGTGTCTAAGACATTAATTCACAAACTCTATAGACTCTCTATCGACAGATCCTATAGACTAGTCTATAGAGAGTCTATAAATTTATGGCCATAGACTTTTAGTAGATTTTGTCCGTAGAAATTCTATAGACAAATAAATGACTACTGAAAGTCTAATAGACACACGTCTGTAGGCATTCTATAGACTATCTATAGACCTAGGGCCATACACATCCTGTAGAGTTTTGTCTATAGACGGTCTATAGACAAAAGTCTACTAGTGCCGTCGACTTGGGTCCACAGACTTTCTATAGACATTCTATAGGTATATGGCCTGGCAATGCTAGAAACCTTTGTCTACAGACAGCCTATAGACCTCTGTCTACAAAACCTTCAGTAGATCATTGCTTATAGACTGCCTATAGACCGTTTACAACCGTTGAAAAAGGTCACCACATGGTCTTCACAAATGACTTGACGATCAATATACTTATAAATTTGGTTTATTTCCGAGCTATCTAGGCTGGGATGATCGAATATGCATTATATGCACCATAAGAGGGCAGCATATTATTAAAATATATATTGAAAGTAACTGTCGGACTAGTTGCTGCAGTCGATAAAATGGGCATGTTCATCTGTACAGCGCAAAGGAAAAATAATATCAGAGGAGCTGAAGAAAAAACATTCCACTCCACCTCTACACACGTGTTTTACAATGGAAGGCATATCCTCGCTATACCATTCTAGAAAGGTGATCCTTACCGTTTGGTTTATGGGATTCAAAGACCCGAGGTGACTGAGGCTACGGCAGACGCCGTAGTAGAAGGCTGCGGATAATTTCGACCACCTGCGATTTTTTACCCCGCACTGACATCGCATAGTACACGAGCCTCTAGCATTTGGCCTTATCAGAATGTGACCGCTGAGGCTGCGATCGAATCTGCACCTTTCAGGTCACCAGACAAGCACGATGCACTACGCCATCACGCTGCGGCTTCATCATTTCGATCAGTAAATATGCATGAGCAATTCTAAGTGGTTTCCATAAAACATTGTAACTATAAGATTCTTAATCCCTGGAACACTCTACATCTACACTGAATACCGACTGCCAATACTTATCTCTACATGACATTCCTTTTATATTAATTTTGAAAGAAGACCTCGAAGAATTGTGTCGCATATCCGCATTAACTCGCTAGGAGATGTTGAGAATGCTACCCCCTAAAATACACATTAAGTTCTTCACTCAAGAATCCCAAAAGGGGACTATTGTAGCACGCATTCTTATACCCGCAATAGAACAAGCGCTTCGAAATACCTTGCGTGAAGTCTAGTATGTAAGCCGATAGCCAAACGGGCACAAGCCATGCAAAATTTACCAGGCAGACGCGAACCAGTTCATCAGAGTTTAGCGCCTATAACTTGAAGGACAAAGATGGAACAGCATACTCATACATCAGCGCACGCTCTTAGAAACAAGCGGGCTGCACCGCTTCCATTCCTTCACAGCACACAGCGGCTGCAGCTGCGCCATTTCAGTTGCAGCACTGTCTCGACAAAATACCCTCTCAAACTAACTTAGTTATTCCTTCAAGTGCAGCCCGAACAGCGCAGTAGAAAGGTGGTTATTTTTCCTATATTTCCCAGGATTTTCCTACGAGCGTTAGGTGGATATCCCAACCTAACGCTCCTTGAAACATCAAAGAAAGCAACGAACGCGCTCAAGTAGCAAGCCACCCTTTATTTGCAATGCCTTGTGACCTCGAGCGTAACTAGAGCTTGAAAAAACGCTAACATTATCTTAATTCATAAGAAGGGAGACGTCAAGGACTTGAAGAATTACAGACCGATCAGCTTATTATCTGTTGCCTACAAAGTATTTACTAAGGAAATCGCTAATAGAGTCAGGACAACCTTACACTTTAATCAACCAAATGATCAAGCAGGCTTTCGTAAACCATACCCGATGTTAGGGATCAGGTAGCATGGTCGGGCCGGAGAGGGGATGAGGAAGGTCGGAGACGAGGTTAAGGGAAAGACAAGAAGAAGAACTTTATATAAGTGAATTTACATTATATACAAACAAAGGAGCTTGATGACGAGACGCTCGATGCTGAGACACCCGATGATGAGACGCCTCGGTCGTACTCTCTGCCGAGTTTTTAAAGCCTTTTCTTTCCCTAGGTTCCCTAGATGGGGGCCGGGCCTGCTGAGGAAGGAATTTCACTGTGACACCCATCACACACTCTCTCCTTAGGGAACACGCCCCCGTCATGTGTTGGGAAAGGGATAAAGATGCCATCCACGTCGCGCAGACGCTGCAATGTCCACGAGCGGAGTTCCCGCGCATTTCATGCGTTCGAACGCGTCCGCACGCGGTGTAGGGGACGTGAAACGTGCGTTCGCACGCGGTGTAGGGGAGACGTTCGCTGAAAACTTCTTCCTGGCAGACGGACGCTGCTTCCGTGGGTAATCCAGGCGTTGACCCAACATGCCTTTCGTGGCTAGTCGGCGTTCCGCTGCAGCCGCGCCGTTTTTTTCCACACGACGAAGGAGAAATGTAACACCGACAATAGACCCTATTCACGCTATCAATCAGGTGACATAGAAATACGCAGAATAAAACCAGCCCCTATTTATAGCGTTCATTGATTACAAGAAAGCATTAGACTCAGTGGAAACCTCATCAGTCATGCAGGCATTACGGAATCAGGGTGTAGAAGAGTGTTAAGTGAAAATATTGGAATATATTTGTAAAGATTGCACAGCTGCCATAGTTCTTCATAAAGGCAGCAATGAAATTTCAATAATAAAAGGTATCAGGCAGGGAGACACGATTCTGCCTATGCTATTCACTGCCTGTTTACAGGAGGTATTCCGGGGCCTGAAATGGGAACAGTTAGGGATAAGAGTTGATGGAGAATACATAAGTAATCTGCGAATCGCTGATAGCATTTCCTTGCTAAGTCACTGAGGACATGAACTCCAAAGCATGATCAATGAGTTAGACAGGCAGAGAAGAAATGTGGTGCTAAAAATTAACATGCAGAAAACCAAAGCAATATTCAACAGTCTAGCAAGAGAACAGCAGTCAGCAATTGGTGGCGAGGTGCTGGAAGTAAGAGAATATGTCTATTTAGGGCAGTTAGTGACAGCTGATCCGGATCATGAGAGGGACACAACTAGAAGAATAAGAATGGGGCGGAGCCCATTTGGCAGGTTCTCTCAGATCATGAATGGCAGTTTACCAATATCCCTCAAGAGAAAAGTATACAACAGCTGTATCTTACCGGTACTCACCTATGGGGCAGAAACGAGGAGGCTAACAAAAAGGGTTCAGCTTAAGTTAAGGACAACGCAGCGAGCTATGGAAAGAAAAATGTTAGGTTAACGTTAAGAGATCGGAAGCGGGCGGAGTGGGTGAAAGAACAAACGCGGGTTAATGACATCCAAGTCGAAATCAAGAGGAAGAAGTGGGCTTTGGCAGGGCATGTAATGTGAAGGCCAGATAACCGCTGGTCCTTAAGGTTAACGGAGTGGATTCCAAGAGAAGGCAAGTGTAGCAGGGGACAGAAGAAAGTTAGGTGGGCGGATGAGATTAAGAAATCTGCAGGAATACGGTGGCCGCAACTGGCGAAGGACGGGGTTAATTGGAGAGATATAGAACAGGCCTTTGCCTTGTAGTGGGCGTAGTCAGGCTGATTATGATGATGATGAATTAACGTCTTCATCAACAGGCACAGCTATAATAACACAGCCTCTAGCACGAATGCTTTTGGAGA